>NC_083332.1:9388683-9688683 GCF_963455315.2 Globicephala melas | reverse complement strand
AGCAGCCCAAACCTAAAACCCAAGCATCTGAGTCCAAAATATACCCCAACCCGCCCACTTCTCCCCAGGGCCGGCACCTGTGCAAATGTTCAGAGGACCCTGAGCCAAGAGTACCAAAGGCTCACCCCTCACTCTCCCGGGGCTGCAGGGGCCCACCCCCCAACTCAAGCCAAAGTCTCGAACCTTCTCCTACCACCTGTCTGTCTAAGCCATCAGGAGGCTGGTCAGCTCTGCCTCCAAAGTCTAGCTGCCCACTTCCTCCACCCCCGGCCCAGTGCAGCCGCCATCACCTCCCGCCTAGACCACTGCAGTCGCCTCCTCACTGGGCTCCCCGCTCCCACCCCTGCTCCCTTCACAGCAGCCAGAGGGACTCTGTGAAATCCTGAGTCAGTTCACAACTTGCCCCTTCTCAGAACCCCCACACTCCTCCCAGGGTCCAGAATTGTCTGTGGGATCCTGCCGCGATGACCCCATTTCCTCCTTGCTCACGGGCCTCCTGCCTCACTTTCAAAACCACCAGGCTCATTCCACCCCAGGGCCTTTGCACTTGCCCCACTGCCTGGCAAGCTTCCCAAGGCAGCTGGCTCCATTTGGTTATTCGGAACTCAGCTCAAACGTCAGCTCCCCAGAAAAGCCACGCCAGCCATGTAGGTGTTCTCCAACACGGCGACATGTTTGTTTCTCACGAAAACTATCACTTTCTGGAATCATCTTCCTTACCTGTGTCTGCATCTCGGCTCCCTGTCTTCCCAGCTAGCACGTAAGTTCTGGGAGGTCAGGAATGAGGTCTTTCTTGGTTCCTGCCACTTCCCCAGTGCTGGGCCTGGCCCATTTGTTGAACCAATAAATGAATGAATGAATCCACGTATTCTATTTCACTTAGTAAAAACTTTTTTTTTTTAGTAAAAATTTTTTAAAAAATCAAGTCCTCTGTGCCTAGCCCTGTGCTGAGGATGCAGCAGTGACTGAGACAGCCCTGGTCCTGCCCTCTCAGGACTCACAGTCCAGTGATGGGGACACAGACCTGTCCCCACAGAGTGACCACTCTTGAGTGGGCAAGGCTGGGACGGGAAGCCTAGAGGAGGGGCCTGGCCCAGCCTGGGAGTCAGAAGGGGCTTTCTGGAGGAGGCGGCGGCATTTCTCCCGAGCCGAGAACTGAAGGATGAGGGGGAGACAGCTGGAGGCTGAGGAACATCGGGAAGGACGTTCCAAATAAAGAATGTCAGGTGCTGGGAGACGGTGAAGTGGGGAACAGAGGAGAAAGACAGACCGAGAGGCAAGACGGGGTGGACGGAGGGATGGGCGCAGAAGGAAGCTTCTGGTGAGACTTGCTGCCTATCGGCCCTGGGGTGGGGGAGACGGACTCACTATCCTCCTGCCAAGGCCACACCAGGCCGCAGGACATCAGGCAGGCCTGACCTAGTTTCCTAGATAGAGGAGTAATCCCCGGGGATCAGACCGAGCCCTTGGCCAGCTTAAAGCTGAGGAAGCGGAGGGAACGCTCCCCTCTCCCCTGGAAATCCGAGCATCCTCCTCGACTCCTCTGCCCCCGGCCCCGCACGACCAGGCACCAGGTCCCGGCCGCTTCAGCTCCCACATCTCTCTCCAGCCCCTCCTTTTCTCTCCTCCCACACTGGCCCAGCCTCTGCTAGAAGAAACATTCTAAAGCACAAATCTGACCCTGCCTCTCCCTTGCTCAGAACCTGCCATGGCTCCCCAGTGCCACTCGGAGCAGCATGACCAACCCCTGATCCCACCGCCCGGTGTGAGCGAGCAGACCCCCCACAGAACTTCTCCGGCCTCACCTCATGCCTCTGCCCACCCCCATCCTTCTCCACTCTGCAGCCAGAGGGAACCTTTGGACACGCAAATCTGAGCGCGAGGCCTGCTCACTCGAGAGCGCTTCGTGGCTCCCCGCTGCCCTCAAAATAAAGCCCAAACTCCCGAGCCCCACCCTGCGAGGTCCCGCCAGTCCGAGTCCCAGGGGCAACCCTCCAGGCGCTGCCAGATCCCGATTCCGGGCCCCCGGCAGAGGCAGGAAGAGGTGAGCTCACCCTTGGCGTAGGTGCTGACGAGCGTGGCGAAGTTAGCCAGGAGGGTGAGAGGGGAGAAGTCGGCGAGATCCGCGATCTCCAAGGTGTGCAGGAGCGAGCGGAGGCGCTCGGCGCAGAACCTGGCGGGGTGGCGGGATGGGCTGAGGGAAGGCAGCGGGCCCCAGAGTCCCCTCCTCGCCCTCAGAGGACGTGGTCACGCACCGCCTCCCCCGCCGCCTGGCAGTCCCGTGAGGGCAGGGCCTGGGTCTGTGTCAGTCACCTCTGTGTCCCCACCTTGTACAAGTGCATGTCCCACGGGGTCACAGCCACACGAGGGCACACACGGAGTAATAATCACACGGCCCACAGAGTCGCAGTCATGTCACATGAGATCACACTCTCACATGCAGGTACTCGGTCAGAAGGGGTGACCCAGCGTCCCACAGCCACAGCGTGAATCCCGCATGGCCACACCGTCATATACTCATGCCCAGAACCTCTCGCAATGTCTCAGTCACACCCACCACCCTCGGTGACACTCACAGCGTCAGAGTCCCACAGGCTCACAGAGGACAATCTCACACACCCTCACAGAGCCGTACACGCAAGGCCACCCAGCTGGAGGCTCTCACCCCTCGGGGACAGGCGGTGGGGCAGGAGAACCTGGCTTTGGAGCCAGGCAGACTGTCAAGTTTAAAACCGGCCTCCTGAACCTCCTTTCTTCAAGTCTGTCTTCTCTTCCCCCAAGCTCGATCAGGTGCCCCCTCTGTGTTCCCTCAGCCCCCAGGACTCCCCCATCCCAGCCCTGGGTTGGCCCTATCTGGGACGGGTCTGTCTCCCCAACTGAACTGTGAGCCCCAGGAGGGCAGGGCCAGGGCTGTCTCAGTCATCACTGCGTCCCCATCACAGAGCAGGCACTCAGAACATGTATCATGTGGCTAACTAAGATTCCCTCTGTCCTCAAAAGTCTCTCAGGTGTGAGAGAAAGTTTAAGCCACACCGAGGGCTCCCCACCCCCTCAGAGGCAGAGCAGCCAGGAGCTCTGGAGCCCTACAGGCCGGGCTTCGAGTCACAACTGCCATATGCAGTGCTGTGTGGCCCTGGACGATGGCTTCTCCTCTGCGGGACACAGCGTCCTCATCTGCAGCACGAGGCAAGGACACTGTATTGACAGTATTTTTTTTTTTTTTTTTTTTGGCCACGTGGCATGTGGGATCTTAGTTCCCCAACCAGGGATCAAACCTGTGCCCCCTGCAGTGGAAGGGCAGCATCTTAACCACTGCACTGGACCACGAGGGAAGGAGGACACTGTACTGAGATTCCATGGGATGTGGACCATAAAGCACTTAGCTCATCATCAGTGCTCTAGACCGGGTAGGTTCCTGGCATTGCTGCCCTGTCATTTAACCACCACAGGAGGGACTTCCCTGGTGGTGCAGTGGTTAAGAATCCGTCTGCCAACGTAGGGGACACGGGTTCGAACCCTGGGCCAGGAAGATCCCACGTGCTGCAGAGCAACTAAGCCCGTGTGCCACAACTACTGAGCCTGTGCTCTAGAGCCCGCGAGCCACAACTACTGAGCCCGCGTGCCACAACTACTGAAGCCCGTGGGCCTAGAGCCCATGCTCCGCAACAAGAGAAGCCACCGCAATGAGAAGCCCACACACCGCAACAAAGAGTAGCCTCCGCTCACCACAACTAGAGAAAGCCCAGGTGCAGCAACGAAGACCCAATGCAGCCAAAAATAAATAAGATAAAATAAATAAATGAATTAAGAAGGAAAAAAAAGAGAGAAGCCAGTGTCATGAGAAGCCCGTGCACCGCAACGAAGAGTAGCCCCCACTCCTCCGCAAAGGAGGAAACTAAGGTTCAGAGAAGACCAATGACTTATGCAAAACAGCAAAGGAAAAGCACAGGAAACTCCATCCCCACTCCCAGGTCCATTCGCTGCCTGCCCTGTGACCGGGAGACTGACCCTGCCCCCCAGATCGCACTGAGGGGCTGCTCCGGCCCACAGGCTGGGGGCCGGGGTCGCGGCGGGGACGATGAGAGGCACTGATGGGAGGAGACAGGGGTCTGGGGGCAGGGCCCCATTTTCTCCCGGCTCCCACTCTGCTGAGCCTCATCAGGAGCCCCTCCCCAGGGCCGCTCCCTCCCCTTCCCCTGGGGCCTGGGGCAGGAACACCTCTGACCTCTAGCAAGGGCCCAGGGGCCTCGCCACCCGTCAGCTCCTCCACCCTGCCCGCCCCCTGTACACAGCCCCTCCATCAAACTCTCCTCAGGTAAATTCTCTGATCGAGCCATGTGCCGCCTGCCCCACCAGGGCCCCAGGACCAGCTCGCGGACCTGCCCGCTCTGCCCCACGAGTGTCACACATGCGCCCCCCACTCTTCCCTTACTCCTGATACTGGTGACACGGTGAGCCCAGGCCACAGGCTGGGAGGACAAGGCTCAGCGAGCGCCAGGGCCGGCCTCGACGCCCCCCACCCCCAGCCGCGGAGGCCGCACCTGAGGGGCTTGCGCTGGATGCACACGCGCTGGGCCAGGCCACTCAGGAAGGCGGGCGGGCTCTCCTGCGCCACGTGCTGCACGCGCAGCCGCCACTTGATGTACTCCAGCAGCCGCCGCAGGAAGCCCAAGAAGTGCTCGGCCGTGCGGATGGAGCCCGGCACCGCCTCTGCGGGGAGAGGGGCTCAGCCAGGCGCCACTGGGGGTCCAAGCGGCAGGGGTGCGGGGGGCGCGGGGGCAGGCCGCGGCTCACCCTTCAGCACCTCGTCGGGCAGCACGGGGTTGGCCAGGTGGGCGTCGGTCTCCCGGGCGGTGCTGGCCTCCCGCAGCCCCTCCACCAGGCGCCGGTACTCGTCCCGCAGACGCTGCTCGTCCGTCTCCTTGATCCTGCGGGGAGACCAGGTGTGGGCAGAGCTGGGGACACTTGGGGGGCAGGTCAGGCGCCAGGGCCTACCGGCTGCAGCATCCCCACCTGAGCACCGTCTTCTGCAGGGTCTCCAGGTTGCCCTGGCACCGATCCAGGGTCCGGCGGGTGAGGTTGACACTCATGGAGTCGATGCAGACATTGTCTGGAGGAGAGCGGGCAGCGGGCCAGGCTCAGGCAGGTGGACGCAGCGGCAGCCTGAGGGGCTGGCATCGCCTCCCTGCCCTGGCCCCCTCCCTCACCAATGTTGTGGGCCTCGTCGAAGACGACGACGGCCTTGCGGGCCAGCTCCTTGGACACCAGGTCGGCAATCTTGGGGTCCAGGAGGTAGTGGTAGCTGTAGACCACCACGTTGGCGTGCAGGATCTGGGGGCCGAGGCGGGCAAGGTCAGCCCGGGCCGTCTGCCAGCACCCAGCCCTGGGGCCCTGCCACCGCCGTCCACACCACGATGCCACACCACTGCCCCACAGGCCCACAGAGGCGAGGCGAGGCAAGAGACACAGGCAGATGGACAGACAGACACAGACAGGCACGCAGAGACGAGGCAAGACAGACACAGGCAAGGCACAAATGCATATACGCAAACGGATACACTGACAGACAGATACAGGCACAGACCAATAGGGAGATCTAGGCAGATAGACAGATAGGCAGGCAGCCTGTAACCCTCACACACGCCCCTCTGCCCGACCCCTGCTGGCCTCCTCACTGAGTATCGGGCAAGGAAGTATGGGCACCAGCCCTGGCGCCGCCCCATGGCCTTCAGGTCGTCCAGGTTGTAGATGCCAGCAGGGAGGGGCACCTGGCGCCCATGGACATCAAATTCCTATGGGTGAGAGGGTACCTGGGGTTCAGGGAGGTTGGCCGTTGCTAGCGGTCCCACCCTCTGTCTCTCACCGCTGCCCCGCAGGCACCTCGTAGAAGCGGCAGTGGGGCAGGCTGGGGTCCCGCTGGTACTGTGCCCTTATGTAGGAGGCCGTGAGGCTGTGGCATTTTCCGTCGACGTCCTTCCCAAAGCGCAGGGGCGTCACCTGAGGGGCCAGGGAGCATCTTAGCACCGAGAAAGGCTGAGAGGCCCAACCACTCCTTGAATCCGGGGCTCAACGCCTAACGCATAGGCGGGATAGGAGGCCGTCCTATTCCAACCGGGGTGAGACTTGGGCATTTGTGGAAAACTCGAACCTCAATCTGCTTTGTTATTAAACAGTTAAGACACCGAGAACTTACTGCAGGGATGCAAGAGTGGGACAGCTGTTAGGCTCTCATTCTTTTCAAAATGTTAACCTCTACATAATGCCAATTACATCTCAATTTTTCAAACTATTAAGGCTTGAAGATTCTTTAGCATGTAGATGAAGAATAACTGCTTTATCTTTTTTTTGTTGGCCGTGCCACACGGCATGTGGGATCTTAATTCTCCAACTAGGGATCGACCTGCACCCCCTACGTTGGAAGCACGGAGGCTTAACCACTGGACCGCCAGGGAAGTCCTGCTTTACCTTTATTTATTTATTTATTTATTTATTTTTCTGCTTTATCTTTTAAAATGCTAAAACAGCCAGAACTTTGGCAAGGTCCAAGAATCAGAGGAGGCTCTGATCGCAGTTTGAGAACCTGCCTTACCTCTGCCCTGCTCCGAGCCCTCTGAGGCTCCACTGGTGGCACCGTCACAGCCCAGGGCTCCCTGTCCTCAGAACAGAACCTTTCCCTCACCAGAGGGAAGGCTCCGAGGCTGCGACCCCTCCCTCTCCCTTTCCATCAGTTGCCAAGGCTTTTTGTTTTAAAGTCTTTACTGAATTTGTTACAATATTGCTTCTCTTTTATGTTTTTTGGTCTTTTGTCTGCCAGGCATGTGGGATCTTAGCTCCCCGACCAAAGGCGAAGTCTCAACCACTGGACCACCAAGGAAGTCCCTAGTTGCCAAAGCTTATACTACTTCTTTCTCTTTCTTAAATGCCTTTACATTTTATCTTTTTTTAATTAGGTAATATAAATACGTCGTATGGGACTTCCCTGGTGTCCAGTGGGTAAGACCCCCTGCTCCCAATGCAGGGAGCCCGGGGTTCTAATCCGGGTCAGGGAACTAGATCCCGCATGCCACACTAAGAGTTTGCATGCCACAACTAAGGAGCCGGCAAGCCCCAACTAAGAGTCCACATACCTCAACTGAGAAGCCCACATGCCGCAACTAAGATTCCGCACGCCGCAACTAGTAAGTCCTCATGCTACAACTAAGAGTTCACATGCCTCAACTAAGAAGTTGGCATGCCGCGACTAAAGACCCCACATGCTGCAACGAGATTCCACATGCTGCAACTAAGACCCGGCGCAGCCAAAAATAAACAAACAAACAATAAATACCCCCCAAAAAAATCACACAAAAAAACAAATACATTGGGGCTTCCCTGGTGGCGCAGTTGTTGAGAGTCCACCTGCCGATGCAGGGGACGCGGGTTCGTGCCCCAGTCCGGGAAGATCCCGCGTGCCGTGGAGCGGCTGGGCCCGTGAGTCATGGCCGCTGGGCCTGTGCGTCCGGAGCCTGTGCTCCGCAACGGGAGAGACCACAAGAGTGAGAGGCCCGCGTATGGCAAAAACAAAAAAACAAAAAAACAAATACATTGGGCTTTCCCTGGTGGCGGAGTGGTTAAGAATCCGCCTGTCAATGCAGGGGACACAGGTTCAAGCCCTGGTCCGGGAAGATCCCACATGCTGCGGAGCAACTAGGCCCGTGTACCACAACTACTGAGGCTGCGCTCTAGAGCCCATGAGCCACAACTACTGAAGCTCACACATCTAGAGCCCGTGCTCCACAACAAGAAGCCACGGCAATGAGAAGCGTGCGCACTGCAACAAAGAGTAGCCCCCGCTCACCGCAACTAGAGAAAGCCTGCGCCCAGCAACAAACACCCAACTCAGCCAAAAATAAGTAAGAAAAATGGGCTCCCCTGGTGGCACAGTGGTTGAGAGTCCGCCTGCCGATGAAGGGGACACGGGTTCGTGCCCCGGTCTGGGAAGATCCCACATGCCACGGAGCGGCTGGGCCCCTGAGCCATGGCCGCTGAGCCTGTGCTCCGCAACACGAGAGGCCACAACAGTGAGAGGCCCGCGTACAGAAGAAAAAAAAAAAGAAAAACATTGTACAAGGTACACAATGTTAAGTGTCATGTATGCTCCCACAGAAAAGTATTTTAAAACTATGAAAACTTTATCTAGGATTGAAGCAGAGACCCAATGGCAAATCTATTTTGAAGAACTAAATTCAATCCAAATGAAAACTACAGCTATGCTTTTAAATCCTTCCAAGGCAGCAGGCATGTGGAGGGACAAAACCAAGATGGAATTATCTGTCGCAATCTTTAGCATTATCCAGGTCACTCTATATCTCTGGAGACAACTGAGATACCATCCTGACATACAGCAGAATACTACTTATACACTTACCACATTTCCAGAAAATCTAATCCAGTTAATTAATTCTCAACTTCTCACTTTCCTAAGGGGGACAGAACCACCACCTGAGCGTGTTCTGGGCACACGCATACATCCATTTGCTACATGGTTCCTCTTCATTTATGCCTCTAAACTAAAAGTCATAATTTAAACTTTTGTTTAAAAGAAAGCATCTTGAAATTTTGCTCTAGAGTCTGTGGAAGCTTTCGTATCTCCCAATCCTCCTTGCTATCGGATAACAAAGGCTGAATAGAGTTATGTTCCTTAATTCCACGTAGCGACAGCAGGATGGCATGAAGTCGGCTGTCCAGAAAGAAAGAGCCAGGGATACTTTTGCACTACAGCATCACCAAGAATGGGAAAGATTCCCATCCATGGGTTTCAACACAGTGCTGGGGTGCCACTGCTCTTTAGTCATCATCCACTATCTATATTATTTCTCATACATTCTTACAAATAACATTACATAATATATATTCTGGGACTTCCCTGGTGGCACAGTGGTTAAGACTCCACACTCCCAATGCAGGGGGCCCGGGTTCGATCCCAGGTCAGGGAACTGGATCCCACATGCATACCTCAGCTGACAGTTCACATGCCACAACTAAGGAGCCCGTGAGCCACAACTGGGGAGCCCTTGTGCCACATCTAAAGAGCTGGTGAGCCACAAGTAAGGAACCCACATGCCACAACCAAGACCTGGCACAATCAAATAAATAAATAACGTAACAACAACAAAAAATATATATATATAAATAAAAAATACATTCCTGGAATATAGTATACCGCACTAAAGAATTACCACACTAGGGGCTTCCCTGGTGGCGCAGTGGTTGAGAGTCCGCCTGCCAATGCAGGGGACACGGTTCGTGCTCCGGACTGGGGGGATCCCACATGCCGCAGAGCGGCTGGGCCCGTGAGCCACGGCTGCTGGGCCTGCGTGTCCGGAGCCTGTGCTCTGCAACGGGAGAGGCCACAACAGTGAGAGGCCCGCGTACCGCAGAAAAAAAAAAAAAAAAAAAAAAGAATTACCACACTAAAGCACTTAAAATCATGCCTGGAGCTCAGTGACCCCAATGGTTTTGTAACTTAACGATAACAACTATTTTTCTATGTATCATATATTAATATTTATTAATATCACTATAATTTCTAATATTCTTTTTTTTTTTTGGCTGTGCCGTGTGGCTTGTAGGATCTTAGTTCCCTGACCAGGAATCGAACCCGTGTCCCCTTCAGTGGACGCACAGAATCCTAACCACTGGACCGCCAGGGAATTCCCCATAATTCCTAAAATTCTTTTAGCTCTTCATACATGTGAAGGGCTATACATGCATTATCTTGCCAAATCTTTTTTTTATTATTGAAATATAATTGATATATAACATTATAGATCAGTTTCAGGTATACAACATGATTCGATACTTGTATATGTAGGGAAACGACCACCACCGTAAGTCTAGTTAACATCCATCACCATACATAGTTACAATCTGTTTTCTTGTGATAAGAACTTTTAAGATCTACTCTTTTAGAAACTTTCAAATATACAATACAGTATATGACTTACAGTCACCATGCTGTACAGCTGTCCCTCAATATCCAAGGGGGACTTGGTTCCAGGTCCACCCCGTGGATAACAAAATTAACAGATGCTCGAGTCCCTTATATAAAGTGGCGTAGCACAGTTGGCCCTCCCTATCCGCAGGTTCTGCATCCACAGATACAAAGGGTCAACTGTACGTTATGTGACTTATTTATCTTATAACTAGAAGTCTGTACTTTCTGACCCCTTCACCCATTTCGCCCAACCCCACCCCCTTGCCCAATCTTATCAACAACTGTATGAAGCAGGTGATTAATTATCCCCATTTTACAGAAAAGAGGACTGAGGTCCCGAGAGCAGAAACCACCTATGCAAGAGTATATGGCTAGTACATTTCAGAATCAGGAAACCAGACCTGCCAGCCTCCAGGAGCTGCTCTTTTTTTTTTTTTTGCAGTACGTGGGCCTCTCACTGTTGTGGCCTCCCCCGCCACGGAGCACAGGCTCTGGACGCGCAGGCTCAGCAGCCATGGCTCATGGGCCTAGCCGCTCCGCGGCATGTGGGATACTCCCGGACCGGGGCACAAACCCGTGTCCCCTGCATCGGCAGGCGGACTCCCAACCACTGCGCCACCAGGGAAGCCCCAAGGAGCTGCCTTTTTAACTTCTCTCAGGCTGGGGAAAGTGGGAAGGCTCCCCAGCGGAGGTGTGCCTGGGCCATGACTGATGAGTCGGCATTTGATGAGTGAGAAGAGAATTCTGTGCATGGCACCTGCACATCTCCCTGAGACGTCTGGTCTGGGTGGGGATCTAGGACTCCTGGCTGGATGGCAGAGTTTCCTCTATCCTGAGGCTTAGGGCGAGGGGAGGAATGGGCACTCACCTCGGGATGAATACACAGGTTCTTTCGGGAGCTCAGAGCCAGCCCCAAAAACGACAGCTTCTCGCCCTCCTGTTTCTCATAGAAGTTGAGTAACTTTCGAAGTTCTTCAATCACCTGTTCCAGTTGATAAGGAAGGGGGGACTTGGCCTCATTGAAAGCCCCAGCCCCTTCCCCAGCTTCCCACAGGCCCCCAAAGCTTTGATGGCAACCGCCAGGGGGACCGCTGGGTTAGGGGACAGTGAGGGGCACTGGGATTGGTCCCAGGCTCACCTTCTCAATCTCAGGCACAGTCCTCGAACAGTAGATGAGTTTAGTCACCTCCAGTGGATATGCCTGCCGACGACAATGGCTTCAGCCTCGGCCCCTGTCCAGCCTCCTCCCCCTCCACGGGCCCAGTGGGTCACTTACCCGCTGGTACGCCATGATCAGGGCCAACAGGGACACTGTCTTCCCAGTGCCTGAGGGCATCTCCAGGACTCCATGACCCTGCATGATTCGGGCAGGAGGAACAAGACACAGGCTCTCAGAACTTCAGGGACACAGACTCTGGGAAACCACCCCCGCCGCGAAATGCCACCATTGGAATAACAGGACAACAGAGCAGTTAAAAGTCTGGGCCCTAGGGGCAGTGGATTTGAACCCCACTTCTGCCACTTTTGTTGAGTGGTCTTAGGCAAGACCGCTCAACCCCTCTGGGGCCTCAGGATCCTCATCTCTAAAAATGGGCCTAATCTCTTCTTCACAGCATGGCTATGAGGATTAGTGAGAAACTGGGGGTTAAATACTTAGGACAGTGTCTGATATGTAGGGAATCTTTTTTGTTTTAATTTGGCAAGCACCTCCACAGCACTTACTCTGTGCCTGGAACTATTACTAAGTGTCTTACGTCAGGGTTTCTCAACCTCGACTCTCTTGACATTTTGCGGCCGGGTAATATTTGATCGTGAGGGGGCTGTCCTGTGCACTGTACAATGTTTAGCAGCATCTGTGGCCTCTACCTACTAGATGCCAGTAGCACCACCACTCCACTAGTACCGACAATGAGGAATGTCTCCAGACATTGCCGAATGTCCTCTGGGGGTCAAAATGGTCCCCAGTTGAGAACCTGCGCCTTACTTAGTGAATTAACCCCTAGAGCCCTCATATTCAGCTGAGGTAGGTCCTATTACTATGCCCATTTTACAAAGGTGAAAACTGTGGAACTGGGGGAGTAAGTGATTTACCCAAGGACACACAGCTGTGGGTAGTCGATTCCAAAGTCTCTATCTTCCTAAGCCAGCCACTGAGCAGCTGAGCGTTTGAAAAGTGTCAGCTGCTTCTATTATTAACTATTATTATTTGAGATAACAGAAAGTTTGGCAGCGCTGGCTTCCCAAGGACCTCAGATTTCTAAACTCCAGACGTCCTGCAATCTCAGTCTTAGACGCACGTGCGGCAGCCCCCGCCGGCAGATGGGCAGCAGGGGGGCCGGCCCACCCACCTTAGCATCCAGCGTGCGTTTCAGCTCCAGCATGTAGGAGAACTGCTCCGGGTAGATGTAGTCGTATGGGAAGTAGACCAGCAGCCCGTCCACGTTGAGCCTGGCGGCGGGGGCTGCCGGGTCAGTCCCCCGTCCCCTCAGCCCCTCTCCAGACTCCACATTCCCCTGCCGTCGAACTGAGAGGGGTTACCGGCCCGCTGCCCCCCCCCCCCGGATATCCCCCAGTTCTCCAGAAGTCTCCGGGTCCCTTCTGCATCTCGTCTCTGACCAACCCCGTTCCCGCCCCGCGGGTCCCCGCGGCTATCCCTACCCCTCCCCTTCAGCCTCCCCTCGCCCCGCCGGGACCCGAGGCCTGCCCACTGGCCCCTGCGTCTTCCAGACCCCCACGCCCGCTCGCGAGCCGTGAACCCAGGACCCCCTCTCACTTCATGGCGCCGGTCGCGGCTTGAAGCGGCGTCTGCCCGCCTCCCTCATGAATATTCAGTAGAGGCAGGATCCGCAGGGCGTCCCCGAGGTGCTGCTCCACCTTCGTCACGACTCCATTGGCTGATCCCGCCCGTCACTCCACTGCGGCGACGTCAATCTGGATAATGCGCGTGCGCACGGCAATGCGAGGGCGGGCTCCGGGAGAGGCAGTGCCGGAGGCATCGCTGAGGATCGCCGAGTACCAAGAACAAAACATGGACGGAAGAGGACCGAGAGAATCGATCCCATTCACTGGGTCTCGGTCTACCGGCATCTGTCCAGATCATCTGAGCAGCGAATACATACTCAGTTTCATTCTATTATATCCTTGGTTTTAAGATGTCCTCCTTTCCCCCACACTTTAACAAAGTAACCAGGGCTGGAATGGGGGAACCCAGACAAGGTTCCTGACCCAGCCTGGGGGATCAGAGAGGGCTTCCCGGAGGAGTCATCTCCGAGAACTAAGGTGAGGAGTAGGGATGAGGCAGGGTAAGGTGGAGCAGACGACACTGCAGGCAAAAAGGAAAGTGGAAAGCAGGGAACTAAGCAGCAAGATGGGGCTGGAATGTGGCTTAAGGAGCACAAACTTCTCTGAAGTGGAAGACATCACCATGATTTATACCCAACTATCTGAAGTCACGTGTGTTTGCTCTTCCCAGTTTGTTCTCCTCGTACATGGTACTGCAAGGAGCATCTCTGTGGTGTCTCTTAAGGCTCAAGGTCATGTCAGCAACCTCACTAACTGGCTCAACACCCGCCCCTACCACCACCACCATCATGAGTTCTACTAGCTCCCTAGGACTTATTCTCAGAGCCTTTGCCTAACTTTGGAAGTATATTCTCATTCGTATGACTGTGATAAATGTCATTTGTTGATGTAAGGGTCATCATTGCCACTTTAGAGGCGAGGAAACTGAGTCTCAGAGAAAAACTTGCCCAAAGGCTTTACAGCTAGGCCAGGTGCTGCCTCCCAGCCCACCTTCATCCCTGCCCTGCCCACTCTGGGTCGTCACTCTCTGGGGATGTTTCTGTCTCCCCCACTGGACTGCGAGCCTCAGGAGGGTAGGGCTGAGACTGTCTTGGTCACCACTGTGTGTGCCTTTTGCCACCCAGTACAGGACATGCACAGAGCAGGGGCTCAGTGAATATATGCTCAAGTTCCTTACAGTCTGCCCTCCGCATCCACGAATTCAGAACCCGCAGATACAGAAGACGAACCGTACTAGGCCATTTTGTATGACAGGCTTCAGTATTCACAGATTTTTGGTATCCGTGGGGGTCTGGAACCAATCTCCCCCGCTTATACCAAGGGACGACTGTATTTTCAATCCGCTGTTGGTTGAGCGGAACCCATGGATGGTGAGGAATTAGTGTATTGCATTCCTTAGGATACATCACTACAACAAGCCCACAGTCAGGGGGAGGGGCTACTGAAGGGCATGAATACCTGGGAGCAGGGGTGATTGACAGCAGCCAATTAGAATGACTGCCTCCTGCCTCCTCCTGGCCTTTGTAGTCACTATTCTCTGTGTCTGAAAGGCTCTTCTCTCAGATCTCTGCATGGCTTCTTTCCTCACCTCCCTCAAGCCTTCCTAGAGTCTTCCTCAAGAATCCTTTCCTCAGCGAGGCCTGCCCTGACCACCCTGTTTAAATTGCAATTGCAATACACCCTGGATAGGCTGAATAATGGTCCCCAAAGATCTCCAGGCCCTGGAACCTATGAATGTTCATAGGTTACATGTGTCAACCAAAAACAAAACAAAACAAAACACAGAAGTCTGCAAACAAGAGTTTATATGGGGTCTTAAGAACTGCAATTCAGGCTGTACACCTGAAACTAACACAACATTGTAAATCAACTATACTCTGATAAAAATTTAAAGAAAAAAAAAGAAGAATTGCAATTCAGGAGACAGATTCGGGTAAAACTGAAGGAGTGTTCTGGGGAAGAGAAAGCATCAGGGGCTTATAAAACAAAAGCTACAAGGTTGTTAAAGTTGTCTGGTGAGAATCGTGATTGGCTCTGACACAAGCCAGGGAATACTTGTCCTTAAGGAATCAAGAGTTATTTTAGGGTAAGGGTCCCACAAGTAGATAGGCTGTCATGAGTTATTTTAGGGTAAGGGTCCGATAAGTATCTTGCATTTTTGGCAGATGTTCTTTCTTTATTTTTTTTAATTTTATAAATTTATTTATTTATTTATTTTTGGCAGCATGGGTCTCTGTTGTTGAGCGCAGGCTTTCTCCAGTTGCAGAGAGCAGGTGCATGGGCTTCTCATTGCGGTGGGTTCTCCTGTGGCGGAGCACGGGCTCTAGGCGTGCAGGCTTCAGTAGTTGTGGCTTGAGGGCTCTAGAGCTCAGGCTCAGTAGTTGTGGCACACGGACTTAGTTGCTCTGCGGCATGTGAGATCTTCCCGGACCAGGTCTCGAACCCGTGTTCCCTGCGTTGGCAGGCGGATTCTTAACCACTGTGCCACCAGGGAAGTCCCTGGGCAGCTGTTCTTGATGCCTATGTTAAGACAATAAGTGATCAAAAGGTCAGATTCCATCCAGGCTGGGATGTGCGTAAGTCACACTTCGTCGATGGCCTCCCAGCTCCATTTTAGAGAGTTCTCTTGGCGATACTGACTCCATTTTTATTTTCCTTCCGCATATGGCAAAAGGGAATTTGCAGGTGTGATGGTTAAAGGATCTTGAGAGATATCAAGGTGCGTCCTGAATGTAATCACGTGTCCTCATAATAGGGAGATTTGACAGCAGGACAGAAACAGAGGCAATGCTACACTGAAGCAGGATGTCTCCCTGTGGGCTTTGAAGTTGGAGGAAGAGGGCCGAGCCAAGGAATGTCAAGAATGCAGCTCTAGAAGCTGCAAAAGACAAGGAAATTGATTCTTCTCTACAGCCTCTGGAGGGAGTGCAGCCCTGCCAGCACCTTGGTTTCAGCCCAGTGAAACTAACCTCAGACTTCTGATTTTACGAATTGTAAGAAAATAAATGTGTGTTGTTTTAAGCCACTGAGTTTGGGGTCATTTGTGACAGTAGCCAGAGGAAATGAATGAATACACTTCCAATCAGGCGCAATATATCCACTTCTGCTTTAGTTTTTTCCATAGCAGCGATCAGCATCTGACAGAATATAGTTCTTGCTTATCATTTTGTTTATTGTCTGTCTCTTCCCCTAGAATGTCGGCTCTACAAAACCAGGGGCATTTTATCACCGGTTATTAGGGACAATTTCAAATGGATACAAAAGTTGAGAGAATAGTCTAACGAAGCCTCAGCTACATGAAGCTTTATCAATCTTCAACTCAGGGCTGATCTTGTTTCATCTACACCCCAACCACTTCCCCTCCCACCAGTTGATTATTTTGAAGCAAATCCAAGACATCATATCATTTCATCCATCAGTATTTCAGAATGTAGCTCTAAAAGTAAAGACTCTTTGTAAAAACATAACCATAATATCATAGCACATCTCAAAAAAAGGAATAATAATCGCTTAATATAATCAAAGTTCCAGATACTATTTGAATTTGAGAGCAGGGACTGCTGTCTGCTTGGTTTTTTTTTTTTTTTTTTTTTTGCGGTACGCGGGCCTCTCACCGCTGTGGCCTCTCCCGTTGCGGAGCACAGGCTCCAGACGCGCAGGCTCAGCGGCCATGGCTCACGGGTCCAGCCGCTCCGCGGCATGTGGGATCTTCCCGGACCGGGGCACGAACCCGTGTCCCCTGCATCGGCAGGCGGACTCTCAACAACTGCGCCACCAGGGAAGCCCTGCTTGGGGTTTTTTTTGTTGTTTGTTTGTTTTGTTTTTAAATTTTATTTATTTATTTGGCTGCATTGGGTCTTTGCTGCGCCCGAGCTTTCTCTAGTTGCGGCGAGCAGGAGCTACTCTTCGTTGCGGTGCGCGGGCTTCTCATTGCGGTGGCTTCTCTTGTTGTGCAGAATGGGCTCTAGGTGTGTGGGCTTCAGTAGTTGTGGCTCACGGGCTTCAGAGTGCAGGCTCAGTAGTTGTGGCGCACGGGTTTAGTTGCTCCGCAGCATGTGGGATCTTTCCAGACTAGGGATCGAATCCATGTCCCCTGCATTGGCAGGTGGATTCTTAACCACTGCGCCACCAGGGAAGTCCTGTCTCCTTGTTTACTTGTTCTCCTTTGCTACCTTATGTGGCAAAAAGGACTTTGCAAATGTGACTAAGTTAAAGATTCTGAGATTATCCTGGATTATCTGGATGGGTCCAGTGTAGCCATAGTGAAAGAGGGAGCCAGGAGGGTCAGAGTCAAGAGATAAAGCTGTGACAATGGAAGTATGAGATGGAACTGATGCAAGAGCTGGCTTTGAAGACAGAAGGGGGCCATGAACCAAGGAATACAGCCAGCTTCTAGAAACTAGAAACGGCAAGGCAAGGGCTTCTTTCCCATAGTCTCCAGAAAGGAACTCAGCCCTGCTGACACCTGGATTTTAGTTCAGTGAGACCCATTTCAGATGTCTGACCTCCAGATGGTAAGATAATAAATTTGTATTGTTTAAGCCTCCAAGTTTGTGACAATTTGTTACAAGCAGCGAAAGGAAGCTAGTGCAGATTTTGGTACTGGAAGTGAGGTGCTGCTGTAACAAATACCTAAAAATGTGGAAGTGGATTTGGAATTGGACAATGGGCAGAGGCTGGAACAATGTTGAGAAGATGATGGGAAAAGCCTAGATAGCCTTGCAGACCATTTGTAGAAATATGAGTGTTAGCAATTCTGCTGGTGAGGACTCAGAAGGAACTCAGAGGAGTAAGGTAGAGTAAATCTCTATAATCTTAGGGAACACTAAATCATCATAAACAGACTGTTGGTAGAAATATAGGCAAACTCTAGAAACTGGAAATGGCAAGGAAACAGATTCCCCCCAGTAGAACATGGCCCTGACAACACCTTGAGTTTAGCCCACTGAGACCTGTTTCAGACTTCGGACCCCCAGAATTAAAAGACAATAAATTTGTGTTATTTAACCTACTAAGTTTGTGATAATTTGTTATAGCAGTAATGGGAAACGAACCTATCTCTGTTATGCAAAAGAGAGATCAGACTAGTGTAAACACATACAAAATAAAGAAGCCCAGAAGAAACAAAGATTACACAGGAAAAAAAAGAAAGCTACAAAACAAACACAAAAACACCTGTAACTAAAATACTATAAAAAATACCTAGCAAGATAATAGATGATATCACATTTATAAAATAGGAACTGGAGGCTATGAAAAATGAATAATTAAATAATAAGAAAGAGTCCTTTGGAATTCAAAATAATAGATGAAACATAAATTTTCTTTTTTTTTTTTTTTTCTTCTTTTTGTGGTACGTGGGCCTCTTACTGTTGTGGCCTCTCCCGTTGCGGAGCACAGGCTCCGGACGCGCAGGCTCAGCGGCCATGGCTCACGGGCCCAGCCGCTCTGCGGCATGTGCGATCTTCCCGGACCAGGGCACGAACCCGCGTCACCTGCATCGGCAGGCAGTCTCTCAACCACTGCGCCGCCAGGGAAGCCCCGATGAAACATAAATTTTAATAAAAGGATTAGAAGATAGAGTCAAGGAAATTTCCTAGAAAGTAAGGGGAAAATTAACAGAGATGGAAAATAGTGGTGAAAAGATAAGAACACTGAAAGCTCAAACCAGAAGATTCAACATCCAAATTATAAAAATTCCAGAAAAAGAGAGCAAGAAAACGAAGAAACCAACACACACACACACAAAGAAACCAACACAAAAATATACAAGAAAATTTCCCAGAACCAAAGGCCATGAGTCTCCAGATTGAAAGGACAGACTTAGGGTCAGAATGATTAATGAATAAAAGCTACAGTGAGGCACATCCTCATGAAATTTCAGAACCAGAGAAAGTGAGAAGATTCCAAAAGCTTCCAGAATAAAGCAAGTCAAATACAAGTTCAAAGCAGAGGGAGAATGAAAACAAATCTGAGGGGAGAAAAAAACAAACAAACAGGTTTCCTTTGTTATCCAAACTTGCATTCCGACTTAGGAAGAAAATAGATTTGAGTGACAAGGGATACATAAATTTCCAACCTAGAATTTTATACCCAGCCAAACTATAATAAAGTTGGAGGATAAAATGAAGATCTATTAAGCCATGCAAGAACTCAAAAATCTTTACCTCTTCCTCTCCCTTTTAAGGGAACGACTGGAGCATGTGCTCCAGCAAAATGAAGAGTCAACAAAGGAAGATAGACATGGAATCGAGGAAACAATATCCAACACAGGGAAGTCCAGGATAGCTTAGTGTAGGCCTAGAAAGCATCAAGTCCACATTCAAGTAGGAGAGAGGACTTTAGGAGGGAGGAAAAAAAGCTTGAGTGAGCTGTTAGTAATACGGACGATTCCATGGAACATCTGAAAAAGATTAAGTATAGGTGCAAATAAAATTAAGCAAGTGACAAAGGTAAATTTAATTCTCAAAAATTTAGAAATTTGTGAAGAGAAAATTCTAATATACTGCATGGCTCTGCAGTGAAAACATATTTACATATCACAACATTTAAAAAACTATTGATTGATATAAAAATTATGATTTCATTGAGGAGAGGGAAAGTAGAGTCAGATGAATAGACCTCGAACCTCATCTACTATACCAGGAAATCAGTAGAGAATGTCTAAAATTGAGAAATCAAGAAATAGCAATGCCAGCATATTTAGAAATATACAAGAAAATACCAGAGGAAACAGCTATAGCAGTTGAAAGTGGTGGCCTCTGGAAAGCAGATGGGAGTAGGGAGAGGTAGCAGGAGGACTGTTTTTCTTCATTACAAATATCTTAGTACCAGTACCGTTTGATTTTTAAAGTGTATTCATGAAAATTAATCGGCAGTGATAGAAGCGGCTACCCCTTATGGGGAGGAGACATGCGTATACTGACTGCGAAGAGGCACAATGGAACTTCTGGATGATGGAAATGTATATCAGCTTTACTCAATAGAACTTTCTGGTACGATGAAAATGTTCTCTATCTGCACTGTCCAAAATGGTAGCCACATGTAGCTACTGAGCACTTGAAAAGTGGCTAGTGTGACTGAGGAATTGAATCCTTAATTTTTATTTAATTTAAATTAATTAAAAATAATTAAAATTCCCACGTGAGTTGTTTTGGACACTGCAGACAATGACAATGTTGAAGTTTTATGATTTGTAAAGAAATACAAATCAGAAGAGAGAAAGGCTTCTGATTTGTCAAAAATCTTCAAGGGGAAGTTTATGAAATAAAAAAGTGGAGAAGAAGCAAAGGAAAATCACTCTTCAGGGTCAGACCCTCAAAAAGTCCACATGGATTTCCAGTAGATAAAGCCCTGTTGAAGATGATCTCACAATGCATAATTTCAATACACATGAGGAAACAAGCCACCATGAGTGAGAGCCAGCGGACACACCAAACTACAGGAGGAGATGGTACCAAACTTCAGATGATAGAATTATCAGACATTTTATGTCTTTAAGCTTAAGGACGCTTAAAAAGAAGAATCCAAAACATGAAAAAAAGGTCAAGACACTACAAAAAAAAAAAAAAAAAAAGCAGGCATATTTGAAAGAGGAAGGATTGGATTCACATGAGGGAAATTCCTTCCAAAGGGGCTACTTTAAGACTGGTTTACCAAAAATAGTAACAATGAGGAGAATTATTAAGTCAGAATGGAGTTCGAAGAGACGGAAGTCAATTTCTGTGCAAACTACCTTTATTTATAATGAAAAACATCCCCATTCTGTTATAAAACTGGCACTGTGTAAAGGCACTTGACTGGGGAGAGAGGGGGCAGGGATGCTGATAGAGACTAATATGCCTCACCTGGCCCCTGAAGGCTGTTGGTAGAGATAGTGGCGGAGGTGACTCCTGGGAAAATCCAGTGGCGGTGACCCACTCCAGGCTCCGCTGGGATGGTGGGTTGCCTTGCTTTTCAGCGGGGGTGGGGGGGGCAGTAGGAGCAGGAGGCACTTTGGACAGGATGTGACTTGGCAGATGGTGGGGGGGGGTCTCTCTTGCCCCCAGTGATTCCCAGCCCCACCACAACCTCCCACAGCTAAGGCAGTTTTCTAAATTTAAGGCTGGGGTTCTCCTTCTCCCCAGGGCTTCCAGAGAAGCAGAGAGGTGTTGGCAAGGACCTCGTCCCTGCAAGGATTGGGGGCGCAGAGAGATGCAGCAGTAAGGGAGGAGGAGTTCTGGAATGAAGGCAGCTGCTGCTTTCTCCTGTCTCCCTTTGAAAAGTCCTTCTCTCCAGCTAGACCTTATTCCTCTGCGGCTTCACCCTGGGGAAGAGCTG
The DNA here is from genome assembly GCF_963455315.2 of Globicephala melas. NCBI lineage: Eukaryota > Metazoa > Chordata > Mammalia > Artiodactyla > Delphinidae > Globicephala > Globicephala melas. The sequence goes on along the minus strand of NC_083332.1, from coordinate 9,667,586 downwards.
AGGGAAGACAGGCTCTTCAGACACCAGGAGCTCCCACCCCTTCATTCCACCCCAAACTTAATACAGTCACCTGATCCACCCCCAAACACGTGGACTGTCTCCATCCTCCCATCCCTTCCTAATGGACCCTCTCAGTATCTCCCAAACCACACCAGAGTCCCCTGTCAGCTGCAAGCACCAGCTGGAGCCTTCCCATCAGCAGCCGGCTTGATGAAATGGCGTATTTCCGAGTCTCCCATACGGCCATAAAAAAGACGCCCGCCTCTCCCTACCACCATGGCTGCCTGGTTGGGACCCACCTCCACCTATTCCCCAATTAAAGGAATCGTCTTCTCTCCCAGGAATATAATGGGATCTTCCTGGTCTCCTCCCCTAACCTAGTAGCATCTCCCTCAGTTCTACCGCGATTTTATTAATGGATTCTTCCTCACCCTGCCCAATGCAGTGTAACAAAAGCTTCCAGGCCTGTAATACACGATTCTTTAACTGCCCCCATCACCAAGATGGGATTCGTCATGACTCCCCTTGGCTAGAATACATTCTTCTTTACCTCCCCATGAATATTAGGAATAATAAAAATATTTGATTGAGCACGAACCAATCAAATCACTAGGAAGGCAGTACTGGTGAGTACCCCACGAAGTACCACCAGTAAGTGGCTCTTCCTCCCCTAACTAAAAGGGGATCTCCCTTACCTCCCCCGTTATTATGATGGGCTCATCCTCACCTCCCCACAACCGATAATGGACTCTTCTGATCTCCCCTCCTCCCCAATGTAATGCACTGTCTCTCTTGCCCTTTTTCCCCGTGGGATCACCCCTTTCCTCACAATATCGCTTCTGGGCTCACCCCGAAGTAGTTACGGGGCACGTAGCCCTCCTGGCCGTGCAGCGCGGCCCACCACCAGTCCGTCTCCTCTGGCCCATCCCTCCGCAGCACGGTGACCGACTCGCCCTCGCGGAAGGACAGCTCGTCTCCAAACTCAGCGCTGTAATTCCAGAGAGCGTACACCACCCCGTTGTACATCAGCCCCATGCTCTGCTCCACGTCTGAAACATGAAACCGCAGGGATCGTCAGCGCCCGGTTCAGGGGGGCCGGGAACACTCAGGGATACGACGCGCTGGGGACAGGGACAGACCCTGAGATTTGGCGCCAGCCTCACCTCGGGGAATGGGCCGCTTGAAAAGTTGTGTACCCCTGTCTGGAGAGGGGGGCCTGAGCCGGAGTCAGCTGCCAGGACTGACAGTCTCTAAAACACTGGGGTGCATCAAGCCGGCCCACCAACCCCCGAGGCAGGGTCAGTGGTCCCCATTTCCATTTATATCTGGTTAAGTCCCTGTATCACTCCTAGAAGTACAGTCGTCTGCACTCCACCCCCCCCCCGTAAGTGGTCCAGTCTCCATAGATGACTCAACTCCTCCTTCAGATGGTTCAGCCCTACTGCTCCCCACAAAGTGGTCCCAACTCCCCCTTTCCAGATGGTGCAGTGCACACTGCGCCCCCTCCCCAAAAGATAGTCTCAAAGAGGATGTAATAATTTTCCAGATAGTATAGGCCACCCGAACCCCCCTTTAAGCCCATCAAGGATTTAGCCCCCTTTCCAGATGGTACAGTCCACCATGTTCCCCCCTCTTTAATGGTTCAGTCCACCGTGTTCCAGTTTCTCCTCCTCTCCACCACCCCTCCCCCCCCCCAGCAAGTGTGCTGTTCAATCTCTACTTCGTCCTCACAGAACTCTCCAAGTCCAGGCAGGTAGGAGGTACAAACTGGTAGGCTTCATCTACCTGTGACAAAGGTAGTCACAATCCCCCTTCCCAAAGCTTCAGTGGACGGTCTATTTCCCGCCCCAGCGGTCCTGGCCTGCCGCTGCTCACCACTAAGGCAGGTGTTACAGCCCCACGGCTCCCACCCACTTTCTACCACAGCACAGCAGGCTGTCGTGTAGTCCCTCCAGGCTCACCTCCCAAATGCATTGGCCCACCCCCAGGTCCTACAGCCTGCCTTACCCCAACTCTCTGAGGTCCCCAACCCCGCCTTATGATAGAGTTGGCCCCTCCAGGTGAGCGCTACAGACCCTAGGCACTTCCCCAGGATACGGCCTACCTAGTTCCTCCCATCACCTATTTAAGTGATGTGCACCCCCCCCCCACCGGAGATATATGGTACAGCCTCCTGTCTCACTAGGAGTGGAAGAGTCCCCAAGCTCCTCCCCAGAAGCCATGGCCTGCTCACCTCTCACCTGTGTGGTGCTGTATTTCCCACAGGTAGCACAGCCCATGTGCCCAGCCCTAGGCCAGGTAGATGGTATAGTTGGAACGTCCAACTCCCCACCCCCGTGGATGAGAAAGCGGCGCAGTCTCCACACCTGCTCTTCTCCCTACAGGTGTCCAGCTTGCGTGGCACAGTTCCCCTGTGCCCCTCTCCCTCGAAGGTGGCACAGTCTGCTGCGCCCACACACCCTTCTTGCACCTGCCAGGTGGGAGGCCCAGTGCCCCACCCCTGCAGGTGGTCCATCCCGCCGGCCCCTCCTCGGTGATGCTGCCACAAGGTTGGTACAGCCCCCCGCGTCCTCTCTCAGGAGCCGCAGTCTGCCGCCTTCCCCCGCCCAACATCTACCAGCTGGGCGTCCCAGTCCCCGCGACGCCCTCCCCCAGAGGTGGCCCAGCCCGCCCACCGAGGCGCCTCAGCCCTGCCTCGCACCTGCCAGGTAAGTGGCGCAGTCGACGTAACCCTCGCGGTAGGGGTCGCACTTCTCGATGGCGGTGGCGCCGTCACTGAGCGTGGTGGCGAAGATTGCCGCGCCGTGCTGCACCAGCGCCATGCAGATGGCCGTGTCGTTGCAGGACGCCGCGCAGTGCAACGGTGTCCTAGGCGAGGGAGGCAGGCGTGAGAGGCCGCGCTGGGGCCCGCAGCGCCTTCCCCGCCCCACGCCGGCCGCGCGAGGTCAGGACTCACCAGCCGTGGCTGTCGGGGGAGTTGACGTTGGCACCCGCCGCGATTAGGAAGTCCACGATGGGGTAGTTGGCGCCGCAGATGGCGTTATGCAGGGCGGTGATGCCCTCCTCGTTGGGCTGGCTCGGGTCGTTCATCTGGACGAGCCGGGGGACGGAGAGGCTCAGTCCCGCGGCTGCTATCCAGCGTCTGCCGCCCCCACCCCGCCCGCCCTTCTGTCCGGCAGCACTCACCTCCTTCACCGCCTGCTGCACCACGTCCAGCTCCCCGGTCAGCGCGGCGTCCAGCAGCAGCACGAGCGGGCTGAGGCGCGCGCGACGGACCTTGCGCGGGGAGCCGGCCTTCCGCAGCACCGAGCGCATCTCCTGGGGGACAGAACCGGGGCTTCAGTGGCTTGGCGGGGATTGCTAATATACCCATTCCTCAGAGCGGGGAAACAGAGGCTCAGGGACCAGGCGGCCACTCCAGGTCATCCAACTAGACAGGGCTGAGATTGGAACCCAGGAACGTACGTACACATAGCCTGAGTCCAGAGGGCCATGGGAAGGAGGGTCCCTCAGTTCTATAGCCTCAGGTTCCCTGCAACACTCAGGGAATCGGGTGATTTTGGAATCTTGGGCCCTGAGACCTGAGAGGAAGCTTGGAGACCACGAGGTTGACGATTGTGGAAGCCAGATATTCAATCCATAGTTTCATTTCTTTTATGTATTAAAAAAAAAAATGCTAGGAAGCACACCTGACAAGATGTTACCAAGTGTTAATTTCAGATGTTTGGAATTAGAATATATATTTTTAAATTATGTACTTTTAGTTATAGAAATTTATTCTAAAGAGATAATTAGTAATTTAGGAAATTAGAATATTTATCATATTATTCCTTGTGCCTTCTTATTTTTGATTTTCAAGTGTCCTACAAAATTCACTTATTCTGAGCATACAGCATTTGTGATTCTGGTCTTCGATGTCAATGATTTCAAGATTCTGGAATTTGAAGATCCCACGAGCCACCCATTTAAAAATTCTCTGATGCTAAGTTTCCAATATGTGTGAGTCCAGAAATGCTAAGTTGTGCCATTTCAAATTGCTGAGGACCCAGGACGTTGCATTCCCAAGATTCTATGATTGAGAACTTGAATATTTCATGGTGAGAATTTCATTCCAAAAGATTGGAAGGAAATACTCAAAATGTTAATCGTGGTTCTCTCTGAATGCTGTTATTTGGGCCTCTTTATTCTACTTTTATCTATTTCTTCCTAGTTATTATGTTTGTGTGTTCCTTTCTAGTGGAAAATGTTCACTTAAAATAAAATTCTGTATTATAACATATGCGTGCACTCATCTATGATTTAAGATTCAAATGATGAGTCTTTAATTTTCAGTTCTGGGGACTTCAAGAATCAGTAATAACCAGGGTTTGTGTTACTAACTTTTTAATTGTAAGATCCTGTGCAAACTTTCAGTGTTCTGGAATTCTGAAATTTCACTCTTCTGAGTCTGTGATGTCAGAATTTAATTTTTGAATTCTGTGAGCGTTCAGGTTTCTCTGTGGCCAGAACTTTGTGATTCTGCAATGAGGCAACTTGACCATTTCAAGACACTGTCATTCTTCCATTCTTGATTTCAAGATCCTGAGCCTCAACATTTCTTGGCTCCACCCTCAGGAGGGCCTGGGAATACGCATGTGGGGGTCCACCTGGCCTCCACGTCTTCTCTGAGCATTGTTCTCCTACATCTGTCTACCCACACTGAGCAATCAGGATTGTTCCATGTGACTACAGCCCACTCCCTCCAAGCCACGATGCAGAAACCAGACCAAGATCAGCAGGAGACCAGCCCCTGGTCAAATGATAACAATAATAGTAAAGTGCCAGGCACTATTCTAAGCACTATATTCATGTATTAAATCCTCACAGCAACCCTGTGCTTATTTTCATCCCCATTCTACAGATGAGGAAACTGAGGCACAGAGAGACTATGTGTCTGGCCCAAGGTTGCACAGCCGATAAGTGCTGTGGAGCTGGGATTTGAACCCAGGCAGCCTAGCTCTGCCACTGGTGCACTTAACCACGACACCCACAACCTCAGAGACCAGAGACTTGTTCTTGAAAATCTGAATGGAAGAAGCTCTGACCAGAGTCAGAGGACACCATGGACTTGAACTGAGAGGTCATGTTGAGTCAGGGCCGGGTGGGCCATTTCTAACCATGGCACAGGCTTGCTGAGGTGTAAGAGGAGAGAGCAGCTCCCCAGAGAAGGCAGACATGAGAGGCTGTGGCAACTAGGGAGAGAAATGGTGACTGCCTTGATTCAGGCAGGTTTTCAGACCCCAGAATAAACCCTCTGTCATGCCAAGACAAAGTCATTTCCAGGTTGGAAGACTCTAAGATTCCTGAAGGGAAGCCCTGGGGGGACAGGTTACTGGAGAGGAGCAGAGAAAATCTCGATGTGGCCAAGACTTCTGAATGCCCCTCCATATATGTTCTCCCTTTCTTCTGAGCACAGATACACTTAGATGTAAAACTGCATTTCTCAGCTTCCCTTGCAGCTGGGCTCCCGGCCAGTGGAATGCGCCAGGTGCGATGCATGCAATTTCCAGGTTCCGTCCTAAAAGGGAAGGGATGCTTCCATATGCTAAGTCATACACCCCAGTTTCCTCCTCTATTACTTACCATGCTCTGTGGCTGCTCTGGTGGGCTGCTCTGGAGAGGGGCTGGAGGTGGTATGGGAGCTGGTGGGGCTGGAGCAGGGGGCCCTGCCCTGGCCTCAGGCCCCTCAGTGATGGGACACAGCTCAGGCTCGGGCCCCCCAGGCCCACCGTGACGATGGAAGAGGCGGCTGATGATCTGCTGGTACTGCTTCTTGTGGGTGGGGGGCAGGGCTATAGTAGGGCTCTGCTCCATGGAGCCCCTGCGTTTGAGGGGCCGTGGAATTTCTGCCAGCACCCGTGCCACCTCCTCCAGCTCGGGCACTGACTGTGCCTCGGGCGGCAGTGCTGGCTGCAGCCGTGTGGGACTAAGGGGCCGAGTTACAGCGCCTTCATCTGCATCACCAGCCTCCAGCCCTGGTGTCAGCAGCCCCTCCAGCTCCGGCTCAGGCTCCAGCTCAGTGGGAGGTTTGGGGAAGCCTAGAAGGAGCAAGAGCCCCATCAAAGGAGGGGTCCCAAGAGACCCGAGAGACTCCCTCCCCACAACTTCCAGGACTTGCAGCAAATGCCTGATTTGATGTGTGACCTCAGGGCAGTGCCTTGCTTTCTCTGGGCTACACTTTCCCTGGGTTGTGAATAATAGACAATTATGACATCCCCCATTTAACAAGCACTTAGCATGTGCCTCGTGCTTTACATGCCTATCACTGAACTCTCACCACTACCTTGTGACGTTGATATGGCTAACATCTCATTATTACAGAAAGGGAAACTGAGTCTCAGAGAAGGCAAGTCAGTTGCCTAAAGCCACACAGCTGGGATTTGAACTCAGTCCTATCTGACTCCAGAATCTCTGCTCCTACCATTATGATAAACTTGACTTTCTAAGATTGTATGAATTTCCTCTCCTAACATCTCAGGCAGAAAATTGCTGAGGACTTCCCTGGTGGCGCAGGGGTTAAGAATCTGCCTGCCAATGCAGGGGACACGGGTTCAATCCCTGGTCCGGGAAGATCTCACATGCCGTGGAGCAACTAAGCCCATGCGCCCCAACTACTGAGCCCACGCGCCACAACTACTGGAGCCCGGGCTCAGAATAAGAGAAGCCACCACAGTGAGAAGCCCGCACACCGCCCCTGCTCGCTCTCATTAGAGAAAGCCCGCGCGCTGCAAGGAAGACCCGAGGCAGCCAAAAATAAATACAGAAAGAAAGAAAATTGCTGGGACTAGAATCTTAGTACTTGTTGGTCTTTTCTCTCTGTTTCTTGCCTTTCTGTCAGAGCTTCTAAAGCAGGTAGAAATATACAATTATATATATATATATATATATATATATATATATTTTTTTTTTTTTTTCTGTATGCGGGCCTCTCACTGCTGTGGCCTCTCCTGTTGCGGAGCACAGGCTCCGGACGCGCAGACTCAGCGGCCATGGCTCACGGGCCCAGCCGCTCTGCGGCATGTGGGATCTTCCCGGACCGGGGCATGAACCCGTGTCCCCTGCATCGGCAGGCGGACTCTCAACCACTGCGCCACCAGGGAAGCCCTACAATGATCATTTTATACATGATTTCATTGACTGTCCATCGTAATCTGTGAAGTAAATGTTATTAATCTCTCTTCACAGATGAGAAAATGTAAGCGCAGATGGGTTAATTAAATTATCCTCAGTCACACAGCATGTCAATGGTAGAGAGGGGATCAAAACCCACTCTGCTTAAATCCAGGCCCTGCGCTGGTCTCACACCAAAAACTATTAATAATGATTAATATGATAGCTATTGAGGGCTTTCTATACATCAGGCCCTATTTTAAGGACTTTATATGGATTAAATAATCTAGTACCATAACCCAGTAAGGTAGGTTCTATCATTATTCACCTTTTACACTTAAGGAAATTGAGGTCCAGAGAGGTTAACTGACTTGCCAAAGGTCACACAGTGTGGAGCCAGCCAGTCTGACTCCAGGGTCCATGCTTAAGCACTGTGCTATCCCTAGTTCCTGAGCAAATCCCCAAGCTCACCTGGCCTTGCTCTCTGCAGGGACAATGTCTGGAAACAGGTGTTTGGTTGTGATGGGACCCCAAGCTGGTTTGGTCCCCAGCCATCTGCCCTCCCTTCACCCATCCCTCCGGAACCCCCATTGCTGACTCACCTTCACTCACAGCGGACCAAGTCTCTTGGGGGGGTTGGGGGACGGGGGCAAGGGCTTGAAGCTGGGGCTGAGGCTGTAATTGTGGCTGGGACTGTGGAGGCAGCTGGGGCTGGGGAAGCAGCTTAGGCGGGGGAGCTCGAGAGAAGATGGGGGAGCCAGGGAGCATGGCCCTGCTGGCTCCGTGCTCCCAAAAGGCATTCTGCAGCTTGAATATCATGCTGAGGGGGATGGGGCGATGGCGGGGGGCACTTCGGGGCTGGGGGCTGGTAGGAGGCATGGGGATGCGGCTGACAGGCTGCCAGCTTCGGGGCAAAGTGCCTGATGAGCCCGCGGAGCCCAGCGATCGGCGGTAGCTGTCCATATCAGAACGCCTGTCGTTGGTCAGAAGGGAGACCTTGTAATTGCGGGGCAGAGTGGCACTGGTGAAGTTGTCCTGGGGGAGAAAGAGGGAAGGAAGGAAGATAGAAGGGGCTCAGGTGGGAGGAGATAGGCATAAGGGAATGAATGATAAGGGAGTGGAGGAAAGGAGGAGGGAGGTAAAGGCAAAAGGTGGGAAGGGAGAGAAGGAGGGGAGGGAAGACAGAGGGAGGGAAAGGAAAGACGGTCAGGGAGGGGGTGGAAATCCAGGATAAAGGAAGAGCCTGGGGAAGGGTACGGAAACTGCGGGCGCAGCCAGGAGGGGAAGACTAGCCCTGACTCCACCCTTGCCCACCAGCCCCCTCCCCAAGTTCCTCCGGCCCCTCACCTTCCCGGGGGCCCCCAGCCCATCCAGGCTGCTCTCTCTCCAGGGTAACAGCTGCAGGCCTGGTGAAGCAGGCCGCGCGAAGACATCGAGTCCTGTGAGGCGGGAATCATTAGGGTCTGGGGGAGGCCTCTCCGGGTCCCCCACTCCTTTGGCCTCACACCACTCACGTTCATAGCTCGCTGTCTGCGAGGACTTCTTCTCGTATGCCACGTCCAGGTCAGACTCGTTCCAGGCTTTGGGGGGCCGCCGCCGAAGCGTTAGGTCGTCTGCAGGGAGGTTGCCCATGAGGATGTGGGGGGCGGGCGGGGGGGGGCCGAAGCTGGTCCCGGACCTTGCGCCACTCCCACCCGCCAAGTTCGGCCCCCTGGTTCACCTTGCGCGCGCAGAGGTGGGGCGAAGGCGCTGACGCCAGGGCCCAGCAGGGGGCTCCCAAAGGCAGTCGGCGCATCGTAGGCTGCGGTCGGGATGCGAGGCGAGGGCCCGCGCTCAGGAAAGAAGGCCTGGGGCCCTTCGGCCAGGGGGCTGACACGGGGGGAGCGGGCACGGGCCAAGAAGTCAAAGGGCGTCGGGGAACCCTGCTGTCTGAGCGGGCCGGGGCGAGGGGAGGGCGAACGGCCGTGGGGGCTGCCTGCTCCATCGAAGGTGCGGGGCCGGGGTGAGGGCGCGCGGTCCAGGCTGCTGTAGGCATCCGGCTGCAGGTAGAACTGGGTGCGCGGTGACGACGGCCGGCCCTTAGGGGACAGCGAGCTGTAGGGGAGCAGAGCCGGGGCGCTCTCGGAGCGTCCGAACGAGATGTCTGCGCCGTCGGTGGTCGCCTTCCGGGGAGACCCGCGGCAGCCCAAGGGCTCGGGGACAGGGCTGAGGCTGTACCGGGACAGCTGTAGGGAGGTCGGGACATTGAGGGGTCAAAGGAGACAATAGTAGAGGGTTGGTAGGTCAATAGAGGTGATCGAAAATCAACCCTGGAGAGTTGGACGGAGCTAGAGATTCAGGCATAGGGAGCCCTGCAATCAGGGCTGGGGCTCGCATGTATAGTGCCTTTGTGCCGCTTAGAAAAAAACCCTTTTCTTCCGAGGGTCCTGACAGACGTCCACTTCCACTGATCCCGACTTCCACTAATCCCACAAGTAGCTTTAAATAGCCCACAGCCTGCACAGCCCCATGGGACAGGCTTGCCTGAACTCCTGGAGGAAAGAACCTGACTTTGGGGGCTCGGGTGGGGACCAGGGCAAGCAGGCTCACCCTAGCCGGCGCTCTGGCCTGCGAGCCAAGAGACGCCGCCGGCAAGTCTGACCACAGCGACTCCAACTGCTTGGTCAGTTCGTCCACCTTGGCCGCCGCCGTGTCCAGCTCCGTATTCTTCAGGTCCATGTGCTTCGCGGCTAGAGCTGGGCGGCCGGTAGTAGCAGTGAGGACCCGGATTTCTGGGCAGGGCCCAGGCTCCCCCCCAGCCCCGCCCCGAGGGCCCCGCCCCGCCAAGCCCCGCCCCCTACCCCAGCTCACACTGGAAGTTCAGGTCCAGAAGGTTCCGCGAGCTCTGGAACGCCTCGCTGTCCATGGTGCCGGCTGGCCGCAGCGGGGCGCCTGCGTTTGGGGAGGGGGAGCGGGGGAGAGCCTGCTCAGAGCCCGCCCACAGGGAACCTGGGGCCTTGAGGAGCGGGACGGGGCCTTTACTCTCCTACTTCCTTCCACTGGAAGCGCTATGACCCACCACCTCCCCTGCTGGGAAACGCCAACTCCTGCGAAGCCCTCCAGGAAGGCTAAGGACAATTCACTCTCTTTACGTGGCTCCTACTCCATTTCTCTATCTCAGCCCTAATAAGACGTGATCATTCCTTCAACAATTATCCATTGACCACCTACTATGTGACAGACATTATAGTGAACAGAGGCTGCAATAATAATAACTATCAATTACTGAATGCCTACTAGGGACCAAGAGACACTGCTAGATGCTGGGGATCTTTTCAAAAATAATGACGGTGCTGCCTACTATGTGCCAGGACCTTTGCTAGTTACCCGAGGGTATAATGAAATAAAACAACCATTTATTGAGAGAACACTGCCCCCTAGAACTGTGCCAAGTGCTTTACAGCTAATACCTTATCCCATGATCAAAATCTCCATGGCAGAAAAAGAAAGTGGGGCTCAGAAACATTTGTTCCAGGTCACCCTGCAAGAAGTCGGCATACTAGGTTTCACACCTGTACCTAACTTGTTATTCTGGGGCATCTTCGTCAGTCTGGAGGGGCTCCAGAGGACGGGGACCACTCAGCTCTCTCTTCCCAGAGTCCCCACCCAGAGGAGACTCAGCGTGTTCACACAGACCCGGCGTCAACAGGAAGAACAGGGAGTTGGCCAGGGATGGCTGGGCCACTGTGGCCGCCAACACAGTGGGAAGGAGCCAAGCCACCAGGAACTAGTCAGGCCAGCACCACGCCCATCTCCATGGTAGCCACCACACCCGCCAGCTCTGCCACCTCCCCACTACATCAACCGACCACTTAGCTTTGACTTGGGGTGCAGGCGTGGGCAGCAGGGCAGGCTGGGGCATGCTGATTCTGGCCTCAGTCTGGGAAGCCTCGGAACAGAACCTGTTGGGGCTGGTGGCTCATTTGGGTGTGTTAGGATTGTGTGACCTTGGGCTAAGAGTCCCCTCCACTCCTCGGGCCTCAGTTTCCCCAATTGTGAAAGGAGGAGGCAAATCAGCTATTCTGAGAGGCCTCCTCAATCTCTAAGAGGCCTAGATTCTGAAATTATAAGGGCCTCGAGGTTGTAATTAAATTTCGATAGAGGCTAAAACCCTCGACTTGAGAGTCTATTGTTTCAGAGTTCTCAGTCCCAGATTCTATCTTTGGAACATTCTAGAATTCTCCCCTTTGGCTAGCCTAGATTTCTCTGTCTTCCTGCACTGAGTTCTATCTATCCCAGGATTCCGAAGTCCTAAAAGTCTAGGTGAATGTCTGGTACAGTGGAGTTGCTAAACGCACAATTAAGGAGGGTTCAAATCTGGTGGCACCATTGTCCCACCTGACCAGACTGCCTCAGTTTCCTGATCTGTAAAATGAGGATAAATAGCAGTCTACCTCAGAGGACAGTTGTGACGATCCAACTGGCCAGAAGGTGCAAGAGGAATCAAGGCTCTGAGAATTGAGGCCTCAACAAGTAGAGACTATAGGGGACTTCCCTGGCGGTGCAGTGGTTAAGACTCTGAGCTCTCACTGCAGGGGGCACAGAGTTCGATCCCTGGTCCAGGCAAGACCCCGCATTAGAATCTCAGAGATACACAGGAAACCGTCTGTGTTCGTTAAAATATAAAAATGAAAAATCTATGCTACCTCCAGGGCCAGCATTCTGGTAGCGAATGGTTCTTTTGGGGATTTCATGATCCCCAAATTCTAAGACGCTGACATCCTCTGGGTCTAAGGAAATGCCAAGGCTAGGCGTGGGCCCGTCCCGGGTCTGAGGCGCGCGAAACGGGCGTCAGGGCCGCCAGGGGACGCTCCAGGTCACGGCCCGACCGCAGGGGGGCGGACGGACAGCTCCTGAGCTCAGAGCAGGGGAATGCGGGGCGGGCCCGGGCAGGTGCCGCACCTCCCGCGGCAGGGGAGCGGGGGCCCGGCGGGGGGTCAAGGGTGGCGGGGGCCGCGCCTCTGCTCCAGGCCCCTGTCCTCCACCCCCACGTCCTCTCCGCCGGGCTCCCCTCTCCTCCGCCCTTAGGTCTCCCTCCCCGGCATCTTCTGCACCCCAGTCAGGTTCTTTGGGGTTAAAAATCAGGGGCGGGGGGTTCCTGGAGGAATCATCCTGAGTAGGAACAGGGTCAGAGCGCCAGGCTGGTTTGGGAATACCCAGATTGGAATCCCCCAGCTCTGTCCACATAGACAGACGTTGGGAGAGGCTCCACCCTGTCTGGGACTTGGTTTCCCCGCTCTGTGGACGTCTGTGAAATGAGCTAGGGCCTTCCCCCTCTTTAAATCTCTACCTTCGCCTATTCAGCTTCTCTGTGCCTCAGTTTCCTTGTGTGTATAATGGGGGAATTAATACCTTCACCTCAAAGAAGTGTGAGGTTTGAATGACATAATTTATGTATAGAGTTTAGAACAGGGAAGCGTACAAAATAAAGTTCACACGTATAAGATTCCTAATTCCCAGGCCTGGAACAGACTGAGGGCTCAAAGCCAAAGTAATTTTTTTCCTCCAAAACAGCCCTTTCAAATCTTTCTGAGATTCTAAAAGCCCTGAGCTTTAACCCCTGGAATCTTGACTTCAGCCCTTGGATCTCAGAATGCTAAATTCTCCCCTGCTTTCCTGAGTTCTAGCCATCCCCAGTGCTGGCCCATTCCAGGGCATAGGAATCCCTGGAAGATTCCAGACAGAAGGTGGCAAAAGCCTAGGGTGTGCGTTGTGCCCACACTCCAGCCTCAGTTTCCCCATTGGACGAGAAAGAAGTCATTCCCTGGGCTGGGCTCAGCAAACCTCAATGGAAGTGAGACCTTTGGGCAGTTGCCGGAGACTTCTGTAGACAATGGGAACCATCCATTACCTGCCAGCCCTGAGCCTGGCACGCTGTGAGCTCTGTCTTGGCAGCCACAGTTATTATTTTTTATTTCATCTCAGGCTACCACCAAATGCCCTTCAAGCCCAGACATTAGGAAGTTCTTCCCTCTCATCAGAACCCCCTGCCCCACCCCTTGTTTAATCCCTTCACATGACTCACGGGGATGGAGAGAAGGGGGAGTCGGGCGGAGGGAGGTGCCAAGCCCTGCCCTCCCCCAGCTTCAAGGACAGACACACACCTCCAGAATTAGCCTCTATCCTCCCTTATCTCCCACACTACCTCAGGTCAGACAGATGGGAGTGGAGGTGACATTTTTCACCTCAGGGTCAGGGCCAGGAGCCCTAGGAGAGAAGTGAGTCAGAAAATCCCGTGGGACTGGATGGTATCCCGACGCCCAGAGAGTGGCTGAGGAAGGGGGAGGGCAAATCCTGACCCTCAACTCTGCTGCCAGTGTGACCCCTAAGCTTCAGTTTACCTCCGTCCTCTCTGTGTAATGGCTGTATTGTGCCATCCATGCAAGCCCTCCAGAATCCAACCCCACCTTCTGGAATTCTGCCCTGGATTCTAGAACGCCCTTTGCAAATCCCAGATATCTCCCCCCTTTATGGGACAATAGGAGGTTCCCCGCCCCCGCCAGGGGGCGCCCTGGGACGGAGGTCACTCCTCTGCTTAGGCAGGTCTGACGCCCCGGTTAATGACATGTTGGGGATCGCGCAGCAGCACAGGGGAGGTTGGAGATCTGTCCCACTCCCCTCCTGCCACCTTGGCCCCGGCCCCAGAGCCAGAAAGTGGGGGGAATGGCGGGACACAGCCTCCAGAGGGACCCTGGGTGTTTGTTCTGCTTCATTTCAGGAACCCGGGTTCCACTATCCCCACCCCACCCCTAATTCTGCTCGGAGACCTAAAGGCTCGGTCGAAAAGGCAGCTGAAGGGTGGTAGGGATGGCCGCCCATTCCAGAGCCCCAGCAGTCCGAGTCTCCCATTTCTCCCCAAGAGATCTAATACCCCAGTTCTACTCAAGGACTCAGGCGTCCGAGAGCCCCCATTTCGAGGGACTGAAACGTCCCGACGTTTCCGAACGTCTCCCCGGGACCAAGGTGTCTGAGCCCTCCATTCCAAGAACTCAGGCATCCGAGCCCCTTTTCCTTCTGCCCAGTATATCTGGCATCCAAGTTCTAGCTTTTAACGTTCTTGGAGTCCCCCAGCTCCGCCCTGGGACCTGGCGTCCTTGTCTCCTCCCGACCCTCCCAGGGACGCCAGTGTCGGGCTCCACCGGGGCCGCTGAACCCCTGGTGGGGGAGTGTAACTCACGGATCCGGGGCAGATCTTGGCACCAGGGGTCCTCCTCCGGCTCCGGCTCCGGCTGCGGGGAGCGGAGGACGGGGCGGGGCAGGCGCCGGGAACAGGTTAGACAACGTGACTCGGACCGGAGGGAGGCGGGTCCCGGAGGGGAGGGGGAGCCGGGGTCGCCTCGAGCACCTTGGGACTTGTAGTCCCGGAGGGGCAGGACGTAGATGGGTACGTTCCCATTTGTATTGACCCAAAGTCCATTTCACAGACAGGAAGGTCGAAAGGCCAAGGGTGACCTGGCTACGTAAATCGTAAATAGAATCCAGACTCTTACCTCGCTGTGGCTGCAGGAGATGAACTCCTGAGTCCCTGCCCCACTCCTCCAGGCTCAGTTTCCCCCTTCTTGAAAGAAGATTTGGACGCCACCAAAGAGGTAGAAGGTTATAGAGTCTGGGGGAGACTCACAAATCCCGCCCCCAAGACGAGAAGAGGGCCTCGCTAAAATCAGTATCCTCTCGGGTCTCTGAGCCTCAATCTCTCCGTCGGTAAAAAGGGTGGTTGGGATCTTTACAGAATTTCCCACCAACGGCTCCCAAAGTTGGAGGCTGGGACTACGATTCCCAGCAGCCTCCACGACCGACGTCGGGCGCCTCCCAACCTCGCGTCCTCTGGGAATTGTAGTCCCGGAGCCCGCAGGGGCAGGGCCCGGGTGTCTCGCCCACGCGCGGGAACTGTCTGGCGATCCCGGGAGGAGGCAACACGTCCTCTTCCCCTGACCCTCCTCCTCTCTGAGCAGCCGCTGGCTCGCTGAGAAGGTGGGCGCCCCAGTTTTAAAGTAGGATCCGAAATCTCGGCAGAGGGGGCGGAAATCAGCGCTGACACACCGGTCAGGAATGCAGTCGGATCACCCAGTCTAGCCACCGTCTCGCGGCTCCGCCCGTCCCCCTACGCTGTGCAGTCCCTGTGTGAAGGGGCGTGGGCGTGTCCCCCAAATCTGCGTTCACGTGCCGCTGCTTACACGCACCCCAGGACAGGGAAGGGGCGCTAGTCAGGACGTCTACTCTCTCTCCCTTCCTCAAGGCCTTTGGAAATGTCCCCCCACGCACGAGACTAAATCCTCGAGGGCATCTACCCGTCTTTTGGGCCACAGCCCCGCCCCTTAGTCGTACCGCCCCACGCGTGTCCAGCTCGGGAGTCCAGAGGCTCCGCCCTGGGATCCACAGGCTCCTCCCCCTATATTTCCCGCTCCCCTGGAGCCCAGAGCCCCGCCCCTGGCTGATAGTTAACGCCCTCGGGAGGAATTACCCCCATTCCTCCATTTTCCCACCTCTCTCACTCAAGTTCTGAATTTCTGAGGCATCTGGGCCTCCCTAGAAGGGACTGTAACACTGAAAGCACAGTCCTGCCGACCTAGACTCTTACCTGCCTCTCTAAGAATTTCAGTCCAATCGATCTTCCTGTCTCTTTAAGAGTAGGTCCTGTGAATGTGGCTGCCCCTTTAAGGCAACGTTGGAGCAAATCATGTCTGAGACTGTGGGGATACCCTCCGGGACCTGGTGAGGCTCTAACTCCCGCCAAACAGGCGAGTCGGCTGCTTTTGGGAGCAGACTTTGGGTAAAAGATGGCTTTCTCGGTAGTCTGCTGTGTACAAGTGGAAATTTCCCCCACTTGTGCTCACAGAGCGAGGGGGCTCCGAGTGACACCTCCCGCGCCCTGGTGCCACATGGACGCTCCCAGATGAGGCCCCACCCCTTTGGTTCCACGTGGTCGGCGGCGGGGCCTGAGTGGCTCTGGCTGCTAGGTCTGAGGCGTGGGTCCCGGGATGGCGGGGACCACGTCCGGCGGTGAGTTGCTTCATGGCGGGCCGACGGGGTGCAGAGAGTTGTCTGGCGGGAGGAGAAAAAGGGGTACCCTGGAGCGTTCGGACGGAAAAAGGGACATCCTCGGAGGCAGGATCAGCGGAGAGTGTATCCCCCGGGGGATGGCGGGCAGGGGGGGCGGGGAATTAGAATAGAGAGAAGATATTTTGGTGGGGGGCGGGAACAGCAGTGGAGAGAACAAGGGTTGGGTCGGCGGATATAGGTGCGCCTCTGGTGGACAGACGGGAGAGAGGAAAGTCGCGGTTAGAGGACTGGGACCCTCAGGAAGTTGGGACCAATGGACCAATAGGCGCCCTGAAGGATTGGACCAGCAATTAAGTGTCAGCAGACTCCCGTTTACCCTTCTGCAGGTGCTGCTCGGTTTTCTTGTCCCCCCAACTTTACTGCGACACCCCCAGCCTCAGAGCACACTCATTTCTCTTTGGAGGCGTTGACCGGCCCAGATACAGAACTGTGGCTTATCCAGGCCCCTGTAGACTTCGCCCCAGACTGGTGAGTGGTCCCATGCCACTTAGCAGGAATACTCCTCACCCCAGTGGCTGAACCTGGGGGGAATTTAGAGGGGCTTTCCTGGGGAACCCACAAATGCTGCTTCTCAGCTGCTGCCCCGTCTTACCAAAAGAATCTGACCAAGTTTCTGCCCTCCCCCTTTCTCCCTTCAGCCTCAATGGGCGACTCGTGCCTCTCTCTGGCTCCCGTATCTTGAAGGGCAAGTTGGCAGGCAAGCGGCACCGCTACCGGGTCCTCAGCAGCAGTGGCCCTCAGGCTGGAGGAGGAGCAACCCTGCTGGCCCCGTCAGCAGAGGCGGGAGGGGGACTCACCTCTGCCCCGGCGCTACAGGGCAGCCTGAGGATTTTTGAGGGTCCCCAGGAATCCCTAACAGGGACCCTGCTGCAGCCCATTCCAGCAAATCCCCCACCACAGATCCCCCCGGGCCTGAAGCCTCGGTTCTGTGCCTTTGGAGGCAGCCCACCAGTCACAGGGCCTGGGTCGGTCTTGGCGTTGAAGTCACTGGCTTCCGGGAAGAGGAAAAAGAAGAGGCATGTGCCAGAGCCCTCAGTTCCTCAGGAGGCAGTGAATGAGCCTAGGGCCCTGGAGGTGGACACAGCGTTGGGGTCCTCAGAGGTGGACGTGGGGAAGAAGAAAAAAAAGCAGCAGCTGAAAGACCTGGAGGTGACAGAGCCACTGGCAACAGAGCCTGCTGCTGAGATGTTGGAGCCTCTGGGAGCACTGTCCCCAGCCACCACCAAGAAGAGGAAAAAGAAGCCCAAAGAGGTAGAAATGGTCAAGCCAGAAATGGGGGTGCTGGAGTCAGAAGAAAAGACAGTGGAGCTGGAACTCATGGTTAAAAGTGAGCCTCTGGAAGAGACAGTCCTATCCCCCAGCAAGAAGAGGAAGAAGCAAACGGGGACAGAAGGGATGGAGCCGGTGGAGGGGATGATAGTTGAACCTCAGCTGCAGATGAAGATGGAGCCACAGGAGGAAGCCATCCCACTGCCGTCCTCGAAGAAGAAGAAAAAAGAAAAGGGGTACAAAGTGATGAGGGAGCCAGGGACTGAGGTTATAGAGCCAGAGATGAAACCTCTGGAGCTCCCAGGGGAGATGATAGAGCCTGAGCTGCCACATGAAGTGGAGCCACAGGCTGAGGCAGTTCTGGCATCCCCCAGAAAGAGAAGGAAGAAAGAAACACGACAGAATGCAATGATGGAGCCAGGGACGGAGGTGGTGGAGCCACAGGAAGAGGTGATGGAGCCCGAGCCTCAGGCAGCTCTAGCATCCACCAAGAAAAAGAAGAAGAAAGAAAGAGGGCACAAAGCGACAGAGCCAGGGACTGAGATGACTAACCCACAAGGTGAGATGATGGAGCCTGAGCTGCCACATGAGGGGCAGTCTGAGGCCGGGGCTGATCCGGCATCTACCAAGAAGAAGAAAAAGCGGGGCCGGGAAAGCTGGGTGCCAGAGACAGCATCCCAGGAGGAGATGCCAGAGCCGCTGCTGAATCCCGAGTCTGGGGAGGTGGCTCCCACGGGACAGGAGAGGGAGAGGAAGAGGAAGAAGAAGCCGCAGCAGGATCCCGTGTAAGT
This sequence comes from Globicephala melas, assembly GCF_963455315.2. Taxonomy (NCBI): domain Eukaryota; kingdom Metazoa; phylum Chordata; class Mammalia; order Artiodactyla; family Delphinidae; genus Globicephala; species Globicephala melas. The sequence continues at coordinate 9,649,278 of NC_083332.1, read as the reverse complement.
CTCCGCCAGCGAAACTGATGACTGCAACTCAGACAAGCTGAAAGTGGCCACCTGGGCCATCAGAAGGGGAGAGCAGAGAAGACCCCCACTCCCACTGACCACACCAGCACACCAGCCTGAGCCTGGACCAGGAAAGTGCTTTATTGTTACACCAAGGGCCTCCTTGGCAGCAGAGGTCATCGGGGCACTTTCAAGAAGGGCTCGTGTAAGACATCAAACAACCTTCGAGCCTGGCGGGGAGGGAGAAAGAAAAGGAAGCGGTCATTAAATGAGCCATTTGTTTGATACATCAGAGTGGGTTTTGGTTCTTTTCCTCCTAGCTTGGAGGGGACTCGGGGGGCTAGGAGAGAAGTAGCCTGATCTGGATTCTATCCCAGACTGGCTGTGTGAGGTTGGGCTGGTCCACACCCTCTCTGGGCCTCGGTTTTCCCCATCTGTAGGAGAGGCACTGTGGGCCTTCTGAAACCTCAGAACTTTGGGGTTTGAGGTCCCTTTTACTTGGGGCTCCCTCCTGCCCCCAACCCCTCAAGCCCATTCCCAGGGCTCTTACCTTCTGGGGCCCCAGGCCTGGGCACAAGGCCAGATCTTCCCGCGATGCAGCTATGAGCTGTTCCAGAGACTGAGGAAGGTAGGAGCGAACGATCAGGGGAGGTGAACACAAAACTCTCCCCTGCCCCAGCTGATGAGGGGTGTAAAATATTCCTGGAAGGAACTGATATCCTGCAGGAGGGCAGGGGAGGCAGGAAGGATGGGGGAGAGGACAGGGAGGTAGAAGGGACGCAGGGGGCTTCCTCAAAAAGCAAAGGGGGTAGAAATGCCAGTCGGCACAAGGGAATTGTTCGTTACCCCAAAAGTAGTCAGGAGGGTCTGACTGTCCGTTTTGTTGACTGACTTCACGGTGGTCAGACATTCAGTCACCTGGAAGGGAAGGAGGGGGCAGGGGTGGATTGGAAGAAATGAGAACAAGACTGAGTCTGTGAGGGCGGCACTGGGTCGCTGCTGTATCCCCAGACTGCCCTGCATGCGGAAGGAGCTCAGTAAATGCTTTGGGGGCATGTTTTTTGATTATGTGTTCTGATGATTAAAAGGTCATCTCAGGGACTTCCCTGGTGGCACAGAGGTTAAGAATCCACCTGCCAAGGCAGGGGACATGGGTTCGAGCCCTGGTCCGGGAAGATCCCACATGCCACGGAGCAACTAAGCCCGTGCACCACAACTACTGAGCCTGTGCTCTAGAGCCCGCGAGCCACAACTACTGAAGCGTGCTCACCTAGAGCCCATGCTCTGCAATAAGAGAAGCCACTGCAATGAGAAGCCTGTGCACCACAACGAAGAGTAGCCCCCGCTCGCCACAACTAGAGAAAGCCCGTGCGTAGCAACAAAAACCCAACACAGCCAAAACTAAATGATAATTAATTAAAAAAAAAAAGGTCATCTCAGAGTGATCCCCAACTAGCTGAGAGGGTGTTGGTCATGTGATTCGAAGATAAACGCCATTTATCTTGAGTTGGTTCTGCCCTGGGCACAGACCATAGGCTCTGAAGTTGGACCCGAGTTCAAAACCAGGCCCCGCTGCTTACTCCCTGTGACACCCTGGGCAAGGGAACTGACCTCTCTGGACCTCCGTTTGCAGGCAAATGGGGGTCCTCATAGTACCCACCTCAGGGGTGGCTGTGGACATCCTCCATTACTCTATCATTGGAGCCCAGATTCAACAGTTCGTTCAGCAAATATTCCCTGAGCACTCACTGAGTGTTCAGTGGTGCTGGGGACACAGCAGGGATCGAGATAGCCCCAGCCCTGCCCTCCTGGGGCTCCCAGTCCAGTTCGGGAGACAAATCAGTTCCAGACATGGTGACCCAGATAGGGCTGGGACTGAGGGAGCCCAGCGGGGGGCCCTTGACCTGGCCTGGGTATCCGGGAGGACTTCCTGGAGAAGGAAGCATTAGAGCTGAGATGGGGAAAGATGGGATTAGGCATCTAATCAAGGCAGAGGGAACAGGCACAGAGAAGCGACAGAATGCGGGGGCAGACGGGGCTGCCGGGGTCAAATAGGCAAGGCCTTGGAGAGCATGGTGAGGGCACTGGGGAGCCACGGGAGGGTTTTGAGCAGGAAAGGGCAGGATCAGGTTTGTGCCTAGGAAGACCCCTCTCGCTGCTGTTTGGGCAGGAGAAAGGACTGGAAGCTGAGGGTGGGGTCAGGGAGGGAGAGGTATGACTCGAGATCAGAACTGCAGCTCATACCCCCAAGGAGGAGCTAGGGGGAGGCCCAGGCAGGGAGGTGAGGTGGCCTCACCCGGGAGACGAAGTCCTGCTCCAGCTTTTCCATCAGGAGGTCCGCCGGCTTCTGCTCGTAAGCCTTGTATGTCTCCAGGTACCGCCCGGCCTCCTCAGGGCTGGGGTGAGAGACATTCGGGTCAGGGGAAGGAGGGGTCATGTTTTAGATTAATTTCATTTGCTGACTCCAAGAATTCCAGACTCTAATGTACAGAGGAATGAATGTTCTCAACCTCCCCCAAGATGCCCCCTGGCGGTAACCCTTGCTTGGTGCATCTTAACACATCTTTTCTGACTAAGGGCCAGAGGATGGGAGCCTGACCAGTTAGGTTCAGGCCCCACTTCCCACCTGAGTTACCCTGGGCCAATGGTTTTCATCTCTCTGGGCCTCGGTTTCCTCATCTGTAAAGTGGGGGACAACTGACAATTAAATGAGTCCACGCTAAGTGCCACGCCTGGCGCTTAGAAGTCTATTTAAGAAATGTTAGCTCTTCTGGGAGGGAGGTCGGTGCACAGAGTTTGGCCGGGTTCGAGAGAGAGAAAAACCAAAAGTACCATTTCTTTTCCCAACCACAGGAAGACAACCTCATGAAGCAGTCAGCTCCCACTACCAAGAAAAATGGAGCTTTGAAGGTCTTTCGTGTAGCACACCTTCAAAAGGAAAGAGCTCCGGACCCTGACTGCTGAATCTTTTACCACAACTAACCCAACTTCACAACCGCCATTCATTTTCCCATTAGGCACTGGGGTTTTTTTGACACGTAATTAACTGTTTCAAAGGTAGTTGAAACAAGGAAATCATTAAAAGAGACTGTCTGTGTGTGGAATAAAGGAACAGGAAAAAGCTGGTCTTTTTTCTCTTTGGAACTCGAGGATATTGAGTTGAGTGGAAATAAATAAAGTATTTGTCTTGAGGCATTTTCTTAGCCTTCAGAGTCTAGCTAGTGAGCAATGTTTGTTGATTAAACGTTGATTTATATTTTTGAAAGAAACACTCAGTTTTCTAATTCTGTGTTTTTTCCATGGGCTTTGTTGCTTTCCTCTCACTGTAGCGGGGATTATTATTGTTATTGTTATTAATCATTTGTTCAGGACACACAAGTTAGCGCGCTGTATCCGCTTCCTTGCTTTCACTTTTGCTCCACAGTACAACCAGGACGTCCTTCCACATCCACAGACGGAGGTCAATCTCATTTACTTAATGGGTCCAAAACATTCCCTAGTTTGGACGTAAAGACATGGGAAATATACCCTGTGTGGGGTCCCAGCTGCATTCCAGGCACTGTCCAAAGCCCTTTATGTTCAGAAGCTCTCCTGAGAGATCCTATAAGGCAGTTATTTTCAATCCATTACGCGGAGGGGGAAACAGACCAGCATTGCCCAAGATCACACGGCGAGGAGGAGAGACAGCTCCTTCAGTGGGTCTGTCTCACCTGGCTGGGCTCTCTATACTCCACTGTGCTACTTCCCACAGCAAAAAGAGCAATTTTTATACTTGCTTTTGTTTTAATATACAATTAATACATAAATACATTTTTCCAAATAGTCAAACAGTGTAGAGGTAACACACCCCCAGGGAGGGCACAGAATTACAAATACATTTACCCTTTGGCCTAAATACCCATTCCTGGGGTTCAGGGCAGTAGTGGGAGTGTTGCTGGTACCAGCAAAAGCTTGGAAATCCACCCAAGTGTCCACCATTAGGGGGCTACAGAGCTGGTCCATCTACACGGTAGAATATTATACAGCTGAAAATGAAAATACTATATAGCTGAAATAGCAAATGAATTACCAAGATATGAAAAGACATAGGAGGAACCTTAAAAGCCTATTGCTAGGACTTCCCTGGTGGCGCAGTGGTTAAGAATCCGCCTGCCAGGGCTTCCCTGGTGGCGCAGTGGTTGAGAGTCCGCCTGCCGACACAGGGGACGTGGGTTCATACCCCGGTCCAAGAAGATCCCACATGCCGCGGAGCGGCTGGGCCCGTGAGCCGTGGCCGCTGAGCCTGCACGTCCGGAGCCTGTGCTCTGCAACGGGAGAGGCCACAACAGTGAGTGGCCCGCGTACCGCAAAAAAAAAAAAAAGAATCCGCCTGCCAATGCAGGGGACATGGATTCGAGCCCTGGTCCGGGAAGATCCCACATGCCGCAGAGCAACTGAGCCCATGTGCCAGACTACTGAGCCTGTGTGCCAGACTACTGACCCTGCGCTCTAGAGCCCACGAGCCACAACTACTGAAGCCCGTGCTCCGCAACAAGAGAAGCCACCGCAATGAGAAGCCCACGCACCACAACAAAGAGTAGCCCCCGCTCACCGCAACTAGAGCAAGCCCGTGCGCAGCAACGAAGACCCAACGAAGCCAAAAAGGCACAGAGCTCCGAACCCTTGTAAATTCCTAAGTGATAAGAACGCCAGGAGCATCTTTTGTTCCTCTGAGGTGACTCTGGATGGCTCCTGGATGGGGGCTGGTAGCCAGAAAGTCCAAGCCAGGATTAGAAGCTTGGAATTTTCAGCCCCACCCCCGATCCTCCAGAGGGGAGAGGGGCTGGAAATGGAGTTAATAAGTGACCATGCCTACGTGAGAAGCCTCCATAAAATCCCAACACTAGTACTGGGGTTTGGGGAGCTTCCAGGCTGGCGAACACATCCACACCGGGAGAGTGACACACCCCAGCTCCACAGGGGCTCAGGCCCCTCCCAGACCTTGCCCTGTGTACCTCTTCATCCATGTCCTTTATCATATCCTTTAATGAACTGGTAAGCAGAAGTAAGTGTTTCCCTGAGTTCTGTGAGCTGCGCTAGCAAAATAATCAAACCTGAGGAAGGGGTCATTGGAGGTCCTGACCTATAGCCGGCTGGTCAGAGCACAGGGGATTACCTGGGCTTGCGACTGGCGCCTGCGGTGTGTGTGTGATGGGGCAGCGCTGCGAGCCCTTAACCTGTGGGATCTGACGGTATCTCCAGGTAGACAGTGTCAGAACTGAGCTAAACTGTAGGACACGCAGCTGGCAGAGAACTGCTTGGTGTGGGGAAAATCCTCCACATGTTTGGTGGCCAGCAGTGAAGGGCTTTGTGTGAGGAGTAAAGGAGACGCACAGGATGAAGAACTGGGCTTTCCAAACACGAGGAGAACTGTGGATTTTTCTATTTCAGCTACATACTGTATGATTCCAACTATATGACATTCTAGAAAAGGCAACGCTACAGAGACAGTAAAAAGGTCAGAGGTTGCCAGGGGTTGGGGGAAGAAAGGGATGCAAAGGGCAAGCACAGAGGACCTTTCAGGGCAGTGAAATTATTCTGTAAAATAGTAACTGTGGACACATCACACCCATAGCATGTAAACACAAAGAGAGAACCCTAATGTAAACTGTGGACTTCAGTTAATAATAACGGTATCTCAATATTAGTTCATCAGTTGTAACAAATGCACCGCACTAATTAACACAAGATATAAATAACTGCACAAACTGTGTGCAGGGGGAGAGGGGGCATGTGGGACTCTCTGTACTTTCCAATCAATTTTTCTACAAACTTAAAATTTCTCTAAAAAAAAGTCTATTAGTTTTTTTATGTGGACACTATATTAGAATACTACACAGCTATAAAAAATAAAAAATAATGAGGCTGCTCTCTACACTGATATAGACATAGATATAGATATAGAAATGACACGACCACACAAGGCACAGAACAGTATATATACTAGGCTTACTTCTGTCTAAGAAAGAAAATTAACATGTTTTCACACGTGTTTGCGTTTTATAGAAACGTTGGAAGGAAATAAAGAAACCAACAATAATGGTGACCTGTAAGGGTGAGGGGAGTAGAGTGGGAGGGAAGGGGCAGGAGAGAGAGACTTTTAAGGGCATACACTACCATTTATATATATACTGTATACACATATACAGTATCTGAAAGCAATATAAAAACGGTATATATATGTATGTTATATATGTAGTTCAAAACTCAGAAGTGAGTATATATCTTAATATATATACTTATGTGATATAGATATATATTATATATACTTATAAAATGTTATATAACTTATATAAATGTATTATACTTATATATTACTTATGTGTATACTCATATATACTTATATACACTTATAATATTTATATACTTACATTTTATAATACTTATACATACTTATATATACAGTATATATATACTCACCTCTGATTTTTTAACTACATGAATATGCTACCTATTCTTTAACAAAAGAAACTAACCATTTCACATTCAGAAGAAAAGAGAAGGGCAGAGGACAGAAGTCTCCCTCCCCTCGGGGCCTCCCCTTGTGCCATTCCCAAGGTTCAACACTGTTCACAGCTTGGAGCCCCTGCAGTTTGTTCACATCTGTATCTGTTCATAAACACGGCTCACTTTCCTTCCTTTTATACATAAATTAAACTATCACGCTCTTTGGTCCTGCAGCTTACTGCACGGATGGTGCCAGGAAGGCCCACGCCACTGCGGATCTGCACACCCAGGGAGGGATGATCGAAGGGGAGACATTCCGAGTGGGGGAATTTCTGCGTTGAAGAGTGTGTCTACTTCCTGTTTTAATAGCCAGTGAAGTCTCCTGCCAACCAAACATGCAGGTGCCCCTTTCATATTATCCATCTGACATTTTCACCAAATTAATGGGTGAAAAATAACGCCTCATTCTTTGAAAATTTACTTTTCCTGATAAGCTGTGTGGCTGATAGTTTTTTCATGTGTTCTTGGCAACCTGCGTTAGACGTTTAAAAACCGGGCTATTTTTTTCTTACTGAATTGTAAGAGGCTCTTTATATATATATATACACACATATATACATATATTTGCATATATATGTGTATATATATACACACATATATATATGCAAATATATGTATATATACACGTAAATATGTAATAAATGTTTAAATACACTCCTATGAATATAAACATTTATATATATTTGAACTGTATAAATATAAAATTTATATATACATATATAAATTAGGGATCATAAGTCTTTGTTTTATATATATATAACAAGTATTTTCTCTTAGTTTGTCACTTGTCTTTTAACTTTGTTTACAGTATCTCTTACCATCTGGAAGTTTTAAATTTTTAATTTACTCAAATTGGGTAACCTTTTCCTTTATGGTGTCTAGGTTTTGGGTCTTGTTTTGGAAGACTTTCCCTACCACAGGATCATAATAAATATATATATATTTTATAAGATTTCTTTGAATACTTTTACTGTAGTTTTGCTTTTTGTGTCTATAATTATCAAGATTTTGTTCTGATTATGGTGTGAGGAAGGGATGTCTTCTTTTCCCTATTGGAGAGCCAATGAAAATAGTCTTTAGAAACCTAGACTTGAAATTAATTATTCAGCCAGATTTTATGTCTAACTCATAAGTGCCTAGTATGGTCCTGGGATTTGATGTACGTCAAAGATATTAAGACCCTACTTTACAGATAAAGAAACTGAAGCCCAGAGAGGCAGTGCCTGGACCAGACTCACACAGGGAGCTCATGGGAGGAAGAAGGGCTGGGAAGATTTGGGGGCAGAAGGGGCAGTAACTCTCAGGATAGAGCCTGACCTGGGAGGGGGCCTCCATCTCACCTCCAGGCGAGGATCAGGGTGCAGTCGGCCAGGATGCACATCTTAGCCAGCTCCTTGAGGGCCTGCTGAGGGTCTTTCTGAGCAGAGAAGAAAATTAGAATGAGGGATCTGGGAGAAAGCAAAGAATTATAGTCTTGGAAGCAGAGCAGCTTAGGGTGCCAAGAGCCTATCACTCAACTGACACTCCCTAATCTCCAACTGGGTCCCCGCCTGTGCAGGACCCAGCAGTGACCGGGACAGCCCTGGCTGTGCCTTCCCGGGACTCACAGTGTGATGAGGGGGACAGACAGTCCCCAGTCAGTGATGACTCAAGAGTGGCCAGCACTGGGGTGGGAGAGCCAGAGGAGCATCTGTCCTACCTGGGGGATTAGGGAGAGCTTCCTAGAGGAGGGGATATCTGAGCTGGGACCTGAAGAATGATGAGGAGTGAGGGCAACAGAGAGCAGAAAAGGGAATTCCAGGCATAGGGAACAGCGTGTGCAAAGGAAGGGAGGGGAAAGGCTTGAGGAAGCACAATTCACCACTATGGGATGGAGGCTGTGAAATGAAAGGGTGATCCCGTGGAAGCTTAGAGATGAACCAGGAGAGCTGGGCAGGGATCGGGTGACACTGGGCCTCACGGGCCATGGAGAGCACTGGGGGATCACGGAGGGGTTGGGACATCAGATCTGTGTGCCAGAAGACCCCTCTGACTACTGCAGGGTTGAAGCTGGAGGCCACAAGACAAGAAAAGAGGCTGGGGCAGGGACCCAGGCAAGAGGGGAAAGGGCCTGGATCAGGGCCCGGCTGTGAGGATAGAATGAAACAGGTTCAAGAAGTATTGAAGTGGCAGAGGGCAGGGCCTGGTTGAAGGGGGAGTGGGGAAGGAGGAGACGGGTAATCTGACCCTCCACCTCCTGGCCAACACAGCTGTCCATCTCAGATGTGAGAAATTCCCCACTGGGGTTCCAACTTGCATTTCTCCTTAGAAGAGATTCAACAGTCTACCAGGCAACCGGGAGGCCCAAGGCTCCCCATTTCACAGATGGGGGCAGTGAGGCCAATGGAGGAGTGACCCCTGCTTACCACATCCACCTGGACGAGCAGGACCCGCAGGGCGAAGCTCTTCCCCAGGCTCTGCAGCCGCCCATGGATGTAGTCTGGGTGGAGGCTGTGGTAACGGAGACTGCGGGGCGGGAGAGGGAGGGTTGGTAGGTCTCCAGCTAAGAGACGCCAGAAGCCCTTCTCCCCTCTTGCTGGAAGGCAGAGGGCTTGGGGAGCACAGGCAGATCTGAGGCTCAGAGAGGTTAAGTGACTTGCCCAAGGTCACCCTTCAAGAAAGGGGCATGAGGGGACTGGCAGTGAGGGATGCCTGGCTCTGACTCCCTGGAAGGGTGGACCCCCGGATTCTTCACCTAGGAAGAGAAGGACTTTAGGTTTCAGGTGGAGACCAGGAAACCCTAGAGAGTGTATACCGGGGTCAGGGGGTGGTGCTGCACAGCTGGTCTTGGGAAGCAGGGCCCATCCCCGGGACTGCCTGCTTTGACCACAGAGGGCGCTGGCACGGACGGGGTGGGGTGGCTTTGCCACCCAGGAACAAAGGGACATCTCTGCTATAGCAGCTCTCATACACTGCAGGGAGGACAGGAACTTAGAAGTTTCACTTCCCCTGTCTGGAGAGGGGCCGCCAGGAGTGGAGGGAAACTTATTTAACTGTGGCGACGGTTACAGAAATCCTGGCTCCAGTCCTGGTGTCCAGGACATCAGTCCCCCTCCTCCCGCAGCCCCAGAGTCCAGGCGCCCGGCCCCTCCTCCCTCAGACCCAGGATCCAGACCCCCGGCCCCTCCTCCCTCAGATCCAGGATCCAGACCCCCGGCCCCTCCCCCCTCAGACCCAGGATCCAGGCCCCCGGCCCCTCCCCCCTCAGACCCAGGATCCAGGCCCCCGGCCCCTCCCCCCTCAGACCCAGGATCCAGGCCCCCGGCCCCTCCTCCCTCAGACCCAGCATCCGGGGCCCAGCTGTTGCTTCCGACACCAAGATCTCTGCCTCCCACACAGGGTCACACCTAGGCCTGGGCCGTGCCCAGAGGTCTCCCACACAATGGCCGAGAACACCCAGAGCACAGCCCTCGCAGGCCATCTGAGGGTGGGTGGCCCCCAGAGCTCACCTGAGGAAGAGGGCACAGGTGCTCTGGCCCAGCACGTAATCGGGAAGCACATCGCCAAACTCCCAGGGCACGTTGCGCACAAACCTCAGCACGGGGTTGCCCCTCTGGGGGGAGGGAGAACGGAAGCCATTAGCAGAGTGACCCTGGGCCCACCGCCACCCCAGGGCCCCTCCCCCCACCTCCTGCTTTGCACCCGGGGCTTCTCCAGCTCTGCCCTCCTCCTCTCCCCAGACTCCTCCTCCTCCGCAGCCTGGAATGTTCTTGGTACTGGGGCTCTGACCTAGGCCCCTCCTCCCTGGCCCTAGGCCTTAACTAAAGGGTCCCTGGGTCTCTCTCCAGCTCAGCCCTGTCCCCAGCCCCAGCTCGTGTGTCCTTGGTCCACTGGACACCTGTCCCCAGGGATCTACCTCACTGCACTCGGCACTGGCCTCCACACCTGCTCCCCCTCCCAGCCCCAACTCAGGGCCGGCCCCACCATCCAGAGACCCAGGCCTTGTCCTACAAGCTTCCCTCTCCCCCTCATCCACCAGGTGGGACATCTACCTTCTAAGCATCCCCCATGAATTCCTCCCCCTCCACTGCCATGGCCTCCACCCCACCTCCTCCTGGTCTCCTGCCCCAGTGGTGTCCCCTCCTGGCCACCCTCCAAACAGGAGCCAGACGGCTCTTCCTAAAGCACAAAGCTGCCCCTCTCCAGCTCTAAGCCCTGCCATGGCTTCCCAGTGCCCTCAGGAGGAAGCTCCTCACCGTGGCCTGCGACCCTCCACAGGGTCAGAGCTCCGAAAGCCTGGTATCTGCCCAGCAGACTCCTCTCTCTAAACACCCCTCACAGACTTTCCTGGTGGCACGGTGGTTAAGAATCCGCCTACCAATACAGGGGACACGCGCTGGATCCCTGGTCCGGGAAGATCCCACAAGCCACGGTGCAACTAAGCCCGCGAGCCACAACTACTGAGCCCATGTGCGACAACTACTGAAGCCCACGCGCCTAGAGCCCGTGCTCTGCAACAAGAGATGTCACTGCAATGAGAGGCCCGCGCACCGTGACAAAGAGTAGCCCCCGCTCGCCGCAACTAGAGAAAGCCCACGCGCAGCAATGAAGACCCAACGCGGCCAAAAGAAATAAATAAACCCCCGCCTCATGCTCTACCCTGTAGCCCAAGACCAAAATACTGTGAGCAGGTCAAGCTCTAATCTATTCAGGTATCTGAGTGCCTACTGTGTGTCTAAGTGCTGGGGATACAGCCGTGACCAAGAGGACATAGATCCCTGCCCTCGTGGGGGACACAGACATTAAACAAAAGCATCTCAGGGACGAACATGTAATTACCAAGTGAGGTGGAATTCAGCTCTAATAAGGGTGTGGTATCTGCTCTCGGGGTGGACTGTGGAGTGGTCAGAGCAGCTGGGGTGGGAAGGGTCTGCAGGGCTCCCAAGTCCCACAGGCTCTGGGCCATCTGAACCTGAGCCACTGGGAGCCATGGAAGGGCTTTGGGCAAGGGAGGGGCGAAATCCAATTTTTTTTTTTTTTTTAAATTGAAGCACAGTTGATTTACAATGTCATGTTAATCTCTGCTGTACAGCAAAGTGATTCAGTTATACATATATATATACATTTTTAAATATTCTTTTCCATCATGGTTTATCATAGGATATTGTATATAATTTTCTGTGCTATACAGTAGGACTTTGTTGTTTATCCCAATTTTAATTTTTAAAGAAGTATTTTGTCCACTTCACACCCATTAGAATGACTGAAATCCAAAAGACAATGACAAGTGGTGACGATATGGTGAGAATGGAACCTTCATCCACTGCTGGTGGGAATGTAAAATGATGCAGCCTTTTAGAAGACAGTTGGGGGTACCTGAGAAAGTTACACATACAGTTACCATGCGACCCAGCAAATCCACTCCTAGATAAATACCCAAGAGAACTGGAAACACGTGTTAACAGCAGTACACAAATGTTCACAGCAGCATTTTCATAATAATTGAGAGATATGAACAACCCGAACGCCCATCGATGGATGAATGGACAAACAAAGTGGCATGTCCATGCAATGGAATACTATTTAGCAACAAAAAGGAATGAAGTACTAATTCGTGCTACAACATGGGTGAACCTTGAGAGCATTATGCTAAGTGAAAACAACTAGTCATCATTTGCTAGACATTTGGGTTGTTTCCACTTTTTGGCTATTGTGAATAATGCTGTTGTGAACATGTGTGTACTAGATTTTGTGTGGACGTAAGACAGTGGTCCCTCAGTATCCACAGGGGATTGGTCCCAGGACCCCCTGAATATCAAAATCCACAGATGACGTAGTACAGTTGGCCCTCCGTGTCTGCGGGTTTTGTATCCATGGTTGCAGAAGGTTGACCGTATTTTCATTTCTCTTGCATATATACCTAGAGGTGGAACTGCACGGTCATAGGATAACTCTATGTTTAAATGTCTGAGGAACTGCCAGGCGGTTTTCCAAAGCGACTGCACCATTTTACATCCCCACCAGCAGTGTATGAGGGCTCCAACTCCTCCAACACTCTCCCCACCCTTGTTATTGTCTATCCTTTTGATTCTAGGGTATGACGTGGTATCTCATTGTGGTTTTGGTTTGCGTTTCCCTGATGGCTAAAAATTTTGAGCATATTTCATGTTCTTGAGTCCCATTATTATCTCTGTACACTGCTGCTCTCTCCTTCCAGAATGCCAGCCCCGTCAATGGCAGAGACTTTATCTGCAATCTCCAGAGCTTAGAACTGCACCAGGTAACCTCTGAAGATATTTATGGATTGTAAGTGGGTGAACCCCCATTTTAAAGGCTCAGAGGGGTTAAGTCACCCAAGATGATGCCCAAGATGACACAGCTACTGTGTGGCAGAGTGGGATTCAAACTTGGGCCTGTGTTCAACTGTTTTTGAATAAATGGACAAACCTGGGAACAGGAAATGTAGCTTCAGGAACAACATCATGCCCCCAACCGTAAGAGTTGGGGTGCTATGGACTGAATGTCTGTGTCTCCCCAAAATTCATAGGTTGAAATACTACCCCCCCAATGTGATGATATTAGGAGGTGAAGGGAGGTGATTAGGTCATGAAGGTGCAGCCCTCATGAATGGGACTAGCACTCTTATAAAAGAGACCCCAGAGAGCTCCCTCACCCTTTCCTACGCTGTGAGGACACAGTGAGAAGATGGCTGTCTATGAACCAGGAAGCGGGTCCTCACTAGACACCTAATCTGCCAGCCTCCAGAACTGTGAGAAATAAACGTTCGGTGTTCAGAAGCCTGAACAGACTAAGACACGGGGCATATTCAACCCACACACGCTAGTTGAATGGATGAATGGTGCTGTTGAGAGCATAATGGCTAGAACTCAGAACTCCTTCCTTGTCCACTAGAAAGCCCTCCCTATAACCACGTTTCCCACCAGAAACCCCAAAGTCCCACTTCTCCAGCCCCCTCCTCACCTGCCGGGGGCTCACAATGATGCTGTTGGATTTTGCTCCTGGTTTGGGGGCCTGGTTGGGGGTCTCTCCTGCCAGGGGTTCTGGCCCTATGGGGCGTGTGGCTCCAGGCCCTCCTGGAGGTCCTGAGATGGCGTACTCGGCGTAGGTCTGAGGAGCCGGCTGTGGGGAGGTCTCCACAGTGGGCAGGCTCCGTGTGGATTTGAATAAGGGCTTGGCCTGTGGGGAGAGGGGTGAGAGGGCATACAAAATCTGAATCTAGCCACTTCTCCCCACCTCCTCGGCCTCTACCCTGGTCCCAACCACCATCTTCTCTCCCTTGGGCCACTGCAGTCACCTCCGCACCAGTTACCTGCCTCTGCCCTTACCTCCCACAGTCTGCTCCCCACACTGAGTCATATCATGTTCCTCTTCTGCTCAGAGCCCTTAGGTGGTTCCTACTCAGAGTAAAAGCCAAAGCTGTCACTTCAGTCCTCAAGCCTCGTAAAGATCTGCCCCTGCACCCTTGCCTCAAGGACCTCACCTTCTACGTCTTCCCCTGGCTTTCTCTACCCCAGCCCCGCTGGCCTTCCTGCCGCCCTAAAACTTATCAGATTCTCTCTGACCTCAGGGCCTTTGCACTGGCTGTTCCCTTCCCCCCTGATGTTGCATAGCTCGCTCACTCACTTCTTTCACATTTTGGCAAAGGCATCATCTCCTCCAAGAGGCCCTCCCTTGACTGTTCTACCTAAGGTAGCTCTTCTCCCCCACCACACCCTCTATCCTTAGCCTACTTTCTTTTTCTTCCTAGCACACAGGTGGCAGCCACTACTTATCACCAGGCAATTGTGTTCCTGTACGATTGAGATCTCTGTGTTGCCAGATGCTTTATTTACCAAAAGATGTCAAAAGTGCAGATTTCTTTAAAATTGCCAAACCTTCCAAATTCTCAACTATCAGCAATAAATTCACTCCTTGCAGAACCAGGGTTCTGGCCACGTAAAACGTATCTCAGGACTACTTCCTGACTGCCAGTTTGCAGCCGCTGCCTTAGCCCTCCTAACCATGACATTTTACTTTTTACAGGAAACTGATACTTGCAGAAGGCAAAAAGACTGTCTTCTCAAAGTGACCCAGGCCCCAACATTTCCTAACCCACCCTGTGGTCCCACAGGCCCCTTCCTGTCCCCCTTCCTCCCAACCACCCCCCAAGCCTCCCAGCAGTCCCCCCATCTCCTAGTCCTACCCCGGGAGGAGGGACCTCATCCTCGTCCACTGGAATGAGGAATTTCTTCCTTGTGGGTGGGCCAGCGGGCTTCTCCACTCTCTCTTCGTCCATCGCAAGGTCCTTCTGGGGGCCTGAAAATAAAGCCGTGGCGTCGGGCGCGAGCGAAGCATCGACAGTCCCCAGAAGGAACCCCCAGACACAGCCGTACCCCCAAAAAAATTCCAGGGGCTCCATCGCGTCCAGGTCCAGACATCCAGGGCCCCAGGTTCTATAAGGCCCCGCCCCATCGAGCCTCCACCTGCGGCTCGCCCCGCCCCTTACCGGGACACACTTTCCTTTCGCCACACCCTTCAGGGTCCCACCTTTCTATTCTCCCCGCCTTCACTGTTCCCCGCCTTCCGTTTGCCAGGCCAGACCACTGTCCCCAACCCTCCGTCCACCCCGCCCCCAAGGCTCGCACCAGGATGCATTTCCCCCGCTCAAACCTTCCCTCGCTCCACCTTCTCAAACTCTCAGACATTGTAACGATTGATTGGCTTCTGCATCTGCCAATCGCCACCGGCGGTCTCAACCCCACGCCCCTCTCAACCCAGCCCCGCGGTCTCAGCGTCCCGAGAACTCACCTCCTCGCCCCCTGGCCGCGAAAGAAAGACAGGAGAGAGATCGAGGCGTCCCACCGCCGGCGCGGCCAGCGTAGCCCCAGGCTGGTCGCACTTCCGGCCTCTCTAGCCCTCCAGCCCGCTCCTGACGTTCCCCAAAGGCGTAGAGCATCGAGAGAGGCGGTTCCTCGCGCAGCTCTCTATGGTTCTGGAGGACTGCGGAGGTTTGGGTTTCGAGAGAGCTGTCCGCCTCTGCCCCTCAGCGTCTCCCGTTGCCGAGCAGTTTGATTTCAGTGCTCTTATTGAGCTCCTCTTGTGTGCCTGGGCTCTGGGCAGGGCTTAGTGGAGAAGGGATGGCGGGTAATCAAACTAGGTTCCTTCTCTCAGTACAGACTTGGGTTTGAATTCCAGCTCTGTCATTGACTTAGCCTCAGTTTCCCCATTCACTCATTCTCTTATTCCACATACATTGCCCCAGATAACGATAGCCCCGCTCCGCCCTTCTGGAGCTCACAACGCATTGGGAGAGACAAACCCTTTCCCAAACAGTGACATCCAGAGTGGACAGGGCTGGCTAGGAGACCCCAGAGGGCCCGGGAGGGGGGTGGGGCAGGGAACACCTAATCCAGCCCGAGGGCAAGGATAGAGCTTCTTAGAGAAAGGGACATCTGAGCAGAGACCTGGTTGATGAGTAAATATTAGTCATTTCCTGAAAGGATAGTATCACACTGTTCTAACTTGCAACTCTCTGATTACTAAGGAGAGAACATCTTTCTGTGAGTTTATTGGTCTTTAATAGTTTGTTTTCTGTGGGTTGCTTGCGCATATCCTTTGACCATTTTTTCAATGGTTGTATGCCTTTTTTTATTACTGTTAATGTGTCAGAGTACTTTATGGATTCCAATTCTAATTGTTAGTCAGTTACACATATTCCAAATATTTCCTGCTAGTTTGCACTTTATATTTTAACTTTATTTATTTATTTTTCTCACACAGAAGTTCTTAGTGTTTATTCACACCTATTTATCAATCTATCCTGAATTTTGGTTTGTTTAAGAGGCTTGCCATACCCCAAGGTCATATAGTTTATCACTTCTTTTAATACTTTTCCTAGTTTTGATTTTGTTTCTTTCATCCATATGAGACTTATTTTTGAAAATGTACTAAGGTAGGAATTTATGGTAGATATAGCTAATTGTCCAGATACCATTTATTTTAAAAGCCAGTCCTGGGAATTCCCTGGATGTCCAGTGGTTAGAACTCAGTGTTTTCACTGCTGGGGCCGGGGTTCCATCCCTGATCAGAGAAATAAGACCCCTCAAGTCATGCAGCTGGGAAAAAAAAAAAAGAAGCCAGTCCTTTCCCTGGTTTTGATATTCCACCTTTATCATGTGCCAAATTCCCATGTATACACAGGTCTATCGCTGACATTTCTATTATGTTTCATTGATCTCTGTATCTGTCCCTTGCCTCCATGCCAGTTTAATTATTTCATTTAGATATGTTTTGATATCACATGAGGCAAGTCCCCCACCTCTGTTCAGTTTCAAATCTGTCTTTACCATTCTTGTCCATTTTCTCTTCTAGATGGATTTTAGCAGCTGCTTTTCTAGTTCCCTGAAAAATCCTATTGCGATTGAGATTGGAATTGCACTGAATTGATGGATTAATTACAAGAAGATTGACATCTTTTTCATACCCATGAACATATTGTCTCTGTCTCTCCATTGATTTTGCCTTTTGTTAGGGACCTACTGTAAAAGATTTTTTTCTAATTAATTTTTATTTATATAATTGGTTCATGGTATTAGTTTCATAGGGCTGCTGTAAAGAAGTACCAAAAATTGAGTGGCTTAAACCACAGAAAGTTATTCTCACAGTTCTGGAGGCTAGAAGTCCAAATTCAAGGTATTGACAGAGCAATGCGCCCTCTGAACACACTAGGGAAGGATCTGTTCCAGCCCCCTCTCTTAGCTTCTGGTAGCCTCAGGCATTCCGTGGCTTGTGGATGGCCATCTTCTCCCTGTGTGTCTTCACACTGTCTTTCCTCTGTGCATGTCCGTCTCTGTGTCCAAATTTCCCCATTTTACAAGGACGCCAGTCATATTGGATTAGGGACCACCATAATGACCTCATTTTAACGTGTCTCTGTAAAGACCTTATTTCAAAATAAAGTCACATTCTGAAGTAATGGGGGTTAGGACTCAACATATCTTTTGGGGGGACACGAGTCAACCCTTAACAATTTTCTGTTACTTCTTATAAACTTCTTCCTTCTGAATTCATTTTTACTTCTTGCTAGAGTACATTCTCTTCAACTTTTTCAGAGAACATTCTGGATAGAACATTTCTGAGTCTTGCTCATCTGAAAATGTCTTTATTTGACCCTCACAAATGGAATCTCAAATTCTGGGTTCCTAGTTATCTTTCTTGCAAAGTTAGAAGACACTGGTGCTCCATTTGGGTCACTAATGGGAAGTCTACCATCTCCCTGATTCTCCTTCCTTCATAAGCAGTCTCATCGCTGGGTGTAATTTTTCCCCAGGATCACTTACTAGCAGTGTGACCTGGTACCAGCAACACAGTTTCTCTGTGTGCGTCAGTTTGCTCATCTCTAAAATGGGGATAACAATAGCATCACTATTAGGAAGATGAAATGAGTTACGTGTCAAGTCCCTACATCTTTACTTGGCATGCAGTAGGTGAAATATTCAGGTTTGTCATAAAAATAAAATAGTCCTTGACTAAGTCCTGGGCAAGCAGAGGCTGAAGCCGTTGTGGCCACCGCTGTAGCACAGTGCCCAGAAACAAGAAGGGGCTACGGAACCATATGTTGCATGAATGAACAAAGAACAGAAGCAGAATCCGGCAGCAAGCGACTTCACCACTGGGAGCCTCAGTTTTCCCATCTGTAACTGCTGAGCTTGTGAGAATTCCATAAGACCATGGAGCCCCGTCTTGAAATCCATGGTTCACTCATTCCTTGAATAACTACATATTGAGCACCTACGGTGTGGCAGGCACTGGGGACACAGCTGGCAGCAAATTGGACCAGGTCCCTGCCCTGTGGTGCTGATAGTCTCATGGGAGGCAGACCATAAGAAAGAAACCCACAAATAAGAGTTCCAGACAGGACTTCCCTGGTGGCGCAGTGGTTGAGAGTCCGCCTGCCGATGCAGGGGACACGGGTTCGTGCCCTGGTCCGGGAAGATCCCACATGCCGTGGAGCGGCTAGGCCCGCGAGCCATGGCCGCTGAGCCTGCGCGTCCGGAGCCTGTGCTCGGCAACGGGAGAGGCCACAACAGTGAGAGGCCGGCATACAGCAAAAAAAAAAAAAAAAAAAAAAAAAAAAAAAAAGAGTTCCAGACAGTCATACACGCTCTGGAGACGATAAAAAACAGTGACGTGAAGTAGATTATGGGGGAGGGGGCCACATGGTCACAGGAAGAGGGGCTCTATAAATAAAAAATACATATATTACCATCAACAATATACCCATCAAAGCAGATAGATAGCTTACTATGAGCTAAATCCTCACAGTAACCCTCCCCTTAGGTATCAATAGTTCATTTGACAGATGAAGGAACTGAGGCCCCAGTGACATAGAGAAGGACTATGAAAATGTGTCTCTGAATCCAAGGGCAGAGAGAGCTTCTAGAAGGAAGCCAGTCTGGGTGGGACTCAGTTTCTCCCGTTGGGGAATGGGAATTACCAAATAAACCTGCAAAGCGTGCCTTTTCCGCCAGGGGGCGATGGCGCCCCACAAGAGGATTTGGGGTGTAGAGGCGCCGGGGACCGCTGCGCCAGAACCCACTCCGGGGCAAAACCCGTGAGAAGGCGGCGGGCTGCCCTTTCGTTTCTCCCGACTCGTTTCACTATCGCAGAAATGCGGCAAAGGGCCCGCTGAGCGCGGTTCAGGTAACTCTGAGTCTATTTACGTTAGTTAAGGGGGAGAAAAGTTGTCCTCGGTTCTGTAATATATTATATTTCCAAGTTTGATTCCTACACTCTTCCCAAATTTAACTTTCAGATTCCGGATTCGCATCTTTCCGGCTCCCAGAGTTGCGAGTTCGAGTCTAACAGCTGTCCGTACTCTTATTTCCCCGTCCTTCTTCCAAACGCTCCAAGTTCAAATTCCAGTCCCAACCGAAGCTCCCGGGCGACTCCTCGAGTTCAGACCTTGCTCCACTCCCAAACCTTCCCCTAATCCCAACTTCGAGTTTCCTCTGCGCCTCCGAAGGATTGGGGTGGGGATGGAGAATATGGGCACACTTCGCCCCTAATTCCACCCAAGTGACTCTGGGCGGGGGGCATATTGCCGCCGGACCGAAGGCTCTGTTAGCGGGGGCGCGGCCGAGGGGCGCAGTGACCCGGCCGACGTCCGCACCCGCCTCTAAACTTAGCCGCGGTGACGCGCGGCCCGGCGATCGCGGCGGGTCCAGGGGACGCAGGGGCGCCCGAGCGGAGGGGGAACAGCTCTGCTCCGCGAGCCTCTATTTATAGCGCCTGGAGCCCGAAATAGCGCGAAGCCTAGCGGCCGGGATGACGCGGGAGCCGCAGGGGGCTGACTCACCCGGCCCCAAGCGGAGGCCCCCGGATGGGGGACAGTGGAGGCGCTGGACCCGACCCCGCCCCATCCCGGGCACCTCTTATGCTGGGACGTCCCAAGTTTCCACGGGGCACTGTGGATGGATATGCAGCAAAAGGAGGATCTGCAGCATGAGAGACTGAGGTTAGATCAGAGGTGGGACTTCCCTAAAAAGAGCCCAGAATTGAGGAACTAACTTTACACAAGAAGAGGGGTTGGGGGACTTCCCTGGTGGTCCAGTGGCTAAGACTCTGCGCTCCCAATGCAGGGGTCCCGGGTTTGATCCCTGGTCAGGGAACTAGATCCCACATGCCGCAACTAAGAGTTCTCATGCTGCAAAGAAGATTCCAGCGTGTCGCAACTAAGACCCGGTGCAGCCAAATAAATAAATATTAAAAAGATGAACCAGATATACACACGTATTTCTCACCAGCAACAGGACTGAGGCATCTTGGGGGCAGAGAAATGGACACAACCGGCCAACCATCAGGCCACAGCTGTCCCCCTCTCCACTTGCCATGTCTCCGTGCATGCTGTTCCCACTCCCTAGAATGCCTTTCCCTGCCTCCCCAGTCTTAAGAACTCATGCTCCTCAGGGACCTGGTGCTAAAGGCAATGCCTCACAAATGAAAACTCTGTGACCCATTGGACTGGGAACCCCATGAGGGCAGGGCCAGGCCCTTCTCATTCATCACCATGTCCCCAGCACTGCCCAGCACAAGATAGGGCTCTGGAGAAGTTAACTGCATGAATAAGAAGTGTTGGTAATAAAATAAAATGACGTTTCCCAAACTATAATAGCAAGTGTTTATTGTATGCTACATGCCAGGTGTGAGTCAGGGAGTTATCTCCTATGGGTCTCACTACAACCTTAGGAGGGAGGTACTTTTATTATTTTCATCATCACCAACCCCATGTTAGAGATGACGAAACTGAGACTCAGAGAATACCTTGCTTGTAGTCAGAGCTGTCTCTTGAACCAGGTCCCATGGCCCCAGAGGTGTTCAGTTCCCCAGATACTGTCTCTAGGCCCTATAGAACCCAAAGGTAAGGAGTGATTCTTAAAGTGCAGTCCACAGAACCTTGGGGGGTTCCCCAGCACTCTTTCAAGAGGTCCCCAAGGTCAAAATGATTATCATAATAATACTAAGACACCTCCCTTTTTTCACTCTCACTCTCTCCTGAGTGTTCAATGCAACCTGCAACATATCACAACAGACTGAGCACCCAAGCAGAGGTGAAGACCCAGTTATCTTCTGTTGAACCAAACATTAAAGTGGGGGACTTCCCTGGTGGCACAGTGGTTAAGAATCCGCTTGCCAATGCAGGGGACATGG
The DNA here is from genome assembly GCF_963455315.2 of Globicephala melas. Classification (NCBI taxonomy): domain Eukaryota; kingdom Metazoa; phylum Chordata; class Mammalia; order Artiodactyla; family Delphinidae; genus Globicephala; species Globicephala melas. Next base: position 9,628,044 of record NC_083332.1, on the reverse strand, counting down.
GTTCGTTCGAGCCCTAGTCCGGGAAGATCCCACATGCCAGGCAGCAACTAAGCCCACGTAGCACAACTACTGAGCCCACGTGCCACAACTACTGAAGCCCGCGCACCTAGAGCCTGTGCTCCGCAACAAGAGAAGCCACTGCGATGAGAAGCCCGCGCACCACAACAAAGAGTAGCCCCCACTCACTGCAACTAGAGAAAGCTTGCGCACAGCAACAAAGACCCAACGCAGGCAAAAAATAAATTAATTTAAAAAAAAACCTATAATGAGATACTACTTCACATCCATTAGGATGGCTAAAGTTAAAAAAATTAATTAAATAAAATCTTTTCTAAAAGTAAATAATAAAAATAAAATATTCTGTTGAAGGACTTTCCTGGCAGTCCAGTGGTTAGGACTCTGCACTTCCACTGCAGGGGGCATGGGTTCAATCCCTGGTCAGGGAACTAAGATCCCACATGCCGGGCAGCGTGGCCAAAAACATACAAAAAGTTTGTCGATTCTCTTAGTTTTCCTTTGAAATGATCCAAATGTTAGTTTTATGTCTTGCCTTCCCATCTTTACATCTCATTTTTCTTGTCTTGTAGCATTTGCAAAGACTTTCAGGACAACGTCAAATGGCAAAGTTGATCAATTCTCACATACTCCATATCACAGCCTTCTGAGATCTTATTTTGTTATCCCTATTTTATAGAAGGAGAAACTGGTTAGTTTCTATTTTATAGAAGGAGAAACTAAACAAGGTTAGTCTCTTGACCAAGGCCACAAAGCAAGGAAGCAAACAAACCAGGACTCCAACAAAAGCTTGTGTTTTCAACCACTGCCTTAAGAGAAAATTCAATAGTCACCCTGTATTTCTTTAACAGGCAAAATACCCTGTGAGATTCCACAGTGACCCCTGGATCTGGAATGAGGTTCTGGAGACCTGAGTTCTGGTTCTGGCTCTGCCTTCTTTCTGAGCCTGTTTCCTGCTGTGAGACAGAAGCTGAAAGCCACAGAAACTCTGTCTTCAGGGTGGAAGGAGACAGGCCCCTAAACAGACTGTATTTGTTTCCTGTGGCTGCCTAACAAATTACCACAAACTTCGTGGTTTAAAACAAGAGAAATTTATTCCCTCACAGCTCTGGAGGCCAGAAATCCTAAAGCAAGGTATCAGCAGGGCCACACTCCCTCTGAATTTTCTCGGGGAAGATTCTTCCTTGCCTTTTCCAGCCTCTGGTGGCCCCAGGTGTTCCTGGGTGGCCCCATCACTCTCATCTCTCCCTCCAACTTCACATGGCCGTCTCTTCTCCTATCTGTGTCCAATCTCCCTCTGCCTTTCTCTTGTAAGGACACTTGCCATTGGGTTTAGGGCCCACTTGGCTAATCCAGGGTGATATCATCTCGAGATCCTAACCTTAATTATATCCGCAGAGACTCTTTTTCCAAATAAGTTCCCACTGACAGGTCTCAGGTGGACCTACCTTGGGTGGGGGGAAGGGCACACCATTCAACCCACTACACAGATCAAAACAGAAAAATGAGAACAGGACAATACGTGGCAGAGTTTAGACTGGGAGGTGTCCAAAGCTTTATGATTGCACGCAGCCGTTCCAGTGGAGAATGTTGAAGCATTTGCCCTTGAGAGCCCAGAGTGGTCTGTGCGTCCTACCTGTGGCGGTTAGAAGTCCCGTGTGTCCCCCATGTTCTGGACATCTTCCACAAGGATGGGAAGGATTTTTTTTTTTTTTTTTTCCGGTACGCGAGCCTCTCACCACTGTGGCCTCTCCCGTTGCGGAGCACAGGCTCCGGACGCGCAGGCTCAGCGGCCGTGGCTCAGGGGCCCAGCCGCTCCGCGGCACGTGGGATCTTCCCGGACCGGGGCACGAACCCGTGTTCCCTGCATTGTCAGGCGGACTCTCAACCACTGCGCCACCAGGGAAGCCCAGGATGGGAAGTCTTTAAGGGAGTTTTTCATTCTTCAACTGTTAATGTGGAGTCGAGAGATTTTCTCTTTCACAAAATGCCAAATAATAAGAAAAAATCAACACCCATACAGCACTTAATATGTGCCCTGTTCTAAGTGTTTAAATATCTATTAACTCGGGCTTCCCTGGTGGCGCAGTGGTTGAGAGTCCGCCTGCCGATGCAGGGGACACGGGTTCGTGCCCCGGTCCGGGAAGATCCCACATGCCGCGGAGCAGCTGGGCCCCTGAGCCATGGCCCCTGAGCCATGGCCGCTGAGCCTGCGCGTCCGGAGCCTGTGCTCCGCAATGGGAGAGGCCACAACAGTGAGAGGCACGCGTACCGCAAAAAAAAAAAAAAAAAAAAAAAAAAATCTATTAACTCCTTTAATCCTCACAAAAAACCCTCTGATGTCTTGCTGGTGATTCTCCTTTCATAGCGGAATAAACTGAGGTGCAGAGAGGCTGGAGTGGCAGTTTGGAAGTTCCAGAGCTTGAACCCCACAGTCTGGCTTCAGAGTCTAGGCTCTTGACCTTAAGCCATGCTGTCACCTGGAGGTACACTGTCCCATGTTAAAGCTGGACTTTGAGGAAGCCATACTCCCAGATCCGTGGTCAGGCACCGTCTACTGCTGTGATGTCCAATATGGCAGCCACTTGGCTACACGTGGCTTTTAAGCACTTGAAACATGGCTGGTCCAAAATGAGATGTGTCATGAGTGTAAACTCCACACCAGATTTCATAGACTTAGCGTGATTAAAAAGAATGTAACTATCTCATTTAAAAAACTGCTGAGGGACTTCCCTGGTGGAGCAGTGGTTAAGAATCTGCCTGCCAACGCAGGGGACATGGGTTCGAGCCCTGGTCCGGGAAGATCCCACATGCCGCGGAGTAACTAAGCCCGTGCGCCACAACTACTGAGCCTGCGCTCTACAGCCCACGAGCCACAACTACTGAAGCCCACGTGCCGAGAGCCCGTGCTCCGCAACAAGAGAAGCCACCGCAATAAGAAGCCCGCGCACCACAACGAAGACCCAACGCAGCCATAAATAAATAAATTTATAAAGAAAAAAAGGCTGACATTGAGTACGTATGAAATAATATCTTGCATCTATAAATAAATAAATTTATAAAGAAAAAACTGCTGACATTGAGTATGTATGAAATAATATTTTGCATCTATCTGGTTAAATAAAATACAGGAACAAATTATTTTCACCTGTTTCTTTTGGCTTTTTTTTTTTTAGTGTGGCTACTAGGGCATTTAAGCTTGAATATGTGGCTAGTGTCCTATTTCTTATGGACAGTGCTGGCCCATGGAATTTGCTGTCTCTCCATCTGGGAGGACATCAGATGCTGGAGCGCCATGTGTTCCGGGGCCGCTGAGCCTCGGGATTTCTTGGGATGTTCTGGAACAATCCATGTCAGAAGCATATTCAAACAGAGCAACTGATGCTCATGTCAAAAATGTGGCCTTAAAGAACACTCTCAAATCCCTGCCTCCACCAGACCCAGGTGAAGAAGCTACTTAACCAAGAGAGACCACAGTGCCAGGCAGTACTTTGTGGCCACTTGGTATATGGAGTATATTTTTTATTCATAAATGATATACATGTGTGCCTCTACTGAGAGTGTTATAAAATAAAAACTTCCAAAACAGAGATAAAGTACTCATGGGTGAGCCAGGCTGCGTGAGATCACAAGTTCAAATCCTGACTCTGTCCCCTCCCTAGCTGTGATTCCTTCCAGGAGTCCCAGTTTCTTCATCCAGAAACTGGAAGTGTTTGTCCCTGTGCCCTGAGGGCTGTTGGGGGAACTCAGTGAGACCCTGCGTGCAAAGGGCCCGACATGTGGTCAGGGCCCGACATGTGGTCAGGGCCCGACATGTGGTCAGGGGCCGACACGTAGTCAGGCAGAGAATGAGCTACAACAGTGACCAGGTTTCTTGAGAGGCGGGGGCCCTGCTTAGGTCGGAGGGAGTCACGCCAGGTTTCTCAGCGGAGGGGATAGCTATGTTGTACCTCAAAGCATGGAAAAACAGTCACTAGGTGGAGAAGGATGGGAAAGGTATTTGGGCAGAGGGAGCCGAATGTTCAAGTCGGGAGGCATGAACAATGCATTTGGGGAAAGGCAAGCTGTTTGAGTATTGTTAGAGGGCAGAGTGAATGTGTACTGGGGAAAGGGGTGGGGGGCAAGAGATGGGGTTGAAGAAAGCAACAGGCCACGGAAGGCCTCGTAGCTCACAGGACTAGAGCACTGGGGAATCGTAGCAGGCTCTGAGCAGGGGAGAGACCTGACAGGAGTAGGTTTGTGGTTTAGCAAAATCCTTCTAGATGGGAAGGGGCAGAACTGGGGCAGGAAACCAGGGATGAGTATAGACATGAAGGATGAAGTGGGGAAAAGGGACCAAATAGACAACTGGACCAGAGTAAGGAGGGGGAGGAAGGAGAATATATAAAATCTTTGAAAGATAGAATGGAGATGAGTGATGGGTTATGGGAGGTAAGGGGAGGAAGGTACCAGGAGGAGGCCTAGAACTCTGGCCCAGGAGACAGGGTCTATGTGGGACTACGCCTGAGCTGGGGACCTGGGAGAAGGAGGCACAGGTGTGGGAGGAAGCTGTTGAGGTCAGGGTGAAAGTCTGTGGGACAACCGGAGGAAGGCATTCAAGAGGCTTCTAGACACATGGGTCTGGAGCACAGGAGAGACGGTGAAGCAGAGGCTGGGAGGCCGACAGAGCTCAGACAGGGCTGAAATCCTGACAGTGGGAGAAAGTGGAAGGTGCAGTAGGGTAACTTCACCATCAGCCAGTGATGACAGCAGAAAGTGGTCCTGCCCGGGACAGTAGCCTTGGTATCAGGTTCTCATCCTGGTCTGTACCTGGGGACAGGAAGATGAGCAGACCCAAAGTCCCCACAGGAGTGCCTGCCCAGTGGGGGGTAGAGGGCACAGATGTATACAAGCAGTACATGCCTCCCTGGGGGCAGTGTGTAATGAATGGGTACTTCAGGGGGTACAGTGATCCATTCCCAAGGACTAGGGGCAGTGGAAAGTGTCAGGACCAGTTCCTGGTGGGGGGGGGGCATAGAGAGGGAAAGCGAATTAACTGGGAGTCTCTCAGTTTCAAATGCAAACTAGTTTAAGGAAATGTATTGGTTCACATGATCAGAAGGTTGAGTACACCAGCTTCAGTTACAGCTTGATCCAGGAGCTCAAATGATGATATGAAGTCACTGTCCCATCTCTGGGTTTCATATTTCTCTGATGTTTTTTCCTCAGAAAGACTTTCCTTGAGGTAGCAAAGATAGCCCTAGCAGCTTTAGGCTCACATCTCATCCTCTTAGCCACCCCAAAGGGAAGAAAGTGCTCCTAGCCAATGGTCCCATCATTCGTTGTCCTAAATGGGTCACATGCTCACCTCTGAACCAATCACTGTCGTCAACGGACAGCCCAACTGGAATACTGTGATTGGCTGGGCCTAGGACACGTGCCATTCCCTGGAAACGGAGGATGGAGTGAGCCCCAAGACAGCCAGGTGAACTGAAATTGAGAAAGGGGTGGTTTCCCAAAGAACAAGAAGAAGGCCGGCAAAACTGTAGATGCCCATGTGGCTGGGAGGAAAGGAAGGTTGGAAAACAGATTTTCTCATACGTTAATGGGGCGTGGGAATAGTACCTCACCTCTAAGGATTAGGGTGAGGATTCCATGAATTAACGCAGGTGAGACATTTAGTAGACTGCTAGGTAAACAGCAGGTGCTGGATAAAAGGTAGCTATTATTTAAAAACTAGTAATCAGTATTACTACTACTGATGATGAGTGGCTATGCTGGGAGAAATGAGCTCCCAGCCTCAGGAGGAGACCAAACTGGAACTGAACAATTTAAGCAGTGAAAGCTCATGTAATCTACACTGTACAAGCTCAGTCCCCAACTGGTTCTTCTCCAGGCTTCTGTCTCCAGGTCTATGAAATGGGATGAGTGAGGGGACTGCATGAAACCAGAAGGTCATTTTAGAATGTCACCTCCTCAGAAAAAGGCCTTCCCTGACTACTCTTACCAAAGTATCCCCTTTATTATAATCTATTCTCCCATTTAATTTCCCTTACAGTGCTTACCCACAATCTGAAATCACCTTATTTATTTACTGTTTGTCTCCCCCATTAGAACGTCAGCCCCACGAGGGCAAGGATCTCTCTTCTGCCTTGTTCACTGCTGTGTTCCCAGCACCCAGCAAGCCCTTGATAAATACTTGTTGAATGACTAGATAAATACTGCTTATAAAAACAGAGTGCCTAGTTTCCTGATAGGTACTGGGTTCTCCATTAAGGGAAGTGTCCAAGCTGAAACTGAAAGAGCGTACCTTGCAATTCATGATGCAATCCAGTTCCTCTCCAGGCCTCAGTTTCCTCATTTATAAAATGGGTGTGTGGCGGAGGTTGGGGGTCTGGGGGGGTGTGAAGTCTTGGCCCAGCCCCTGCCTGCTATCCCCGAAGGAGCCACCAGAGGGCGCAGCGCCTCTGCCCAAAAGTCGACGCTCAGCCGCTTGAGCCCGGTTGGATGCAGCCCGGTTGGATGCAGCCCGGTTGGATGCGTCCCGATAGTCCTGGAATATTCTGAGCCGCGCTGGCTTCCAGGCGTCCAGGAACCCAAGAGTTCGTGCGGATGGGGGCGGGGGGGTGTCCGCGCTCCCCGAAGTGGGGCGGTTGGGCGGGAGGTGACTCAGGCGCGCGGCCCCGGCCCCCAGTTCTCGCGAGGGAGCGCGCACGGCCTCTGGAACTCGCGCGGCGCCGCGTCCATTTTTACCCGAGCGCCGCTAAAAATAGTCCTCGCGCTAGGAGCTGAGCCCGAAATAGCGGCCTCCAGATAAGGCAGTGCGACTCAGCGCTTCCGGGGAGCGGAAGGGGGAGGCAGCGTGGGGCGGGGGGGCTGGGGGTGGGCCTGGGCTCGACTGGGCCTCGCCGCGCAGCCCCGGCCGGACGATCGGCCCCCGCCGTCGCCGCATTGACCCCAACCTGTCACCAGCCTCGAATCAGCACCCCCAATCCTCCATCACCCCGATCCCCTGTCTCCTGGTACCCCGCATCCTCTGCTTCCCCTCCATTCTTCATCCCTGACCATTATCTACCTCCCCCTTCCCTATCCTAATCTTCACTCCTAGCCCTGCCGCCCCCTCCCCGAGTCCTCAACCTACTCTCCCTGAAGTCCTGTACGTATTCTCCCTCCCCAGCCACAGCACGAATCTTGCCTCTCTGAATCCGCCCCCCCTTCCAGTTCTCAGCTCCACTTCTATGGGGGGGGGGGAGGACGGGGAGGTCACAGGAAGTCACACCAGACCAGCAAGCAGAGGGCTGGGGATGAGGCTCTGACTTCTTGCTTAGTTTCTGCAGTGGATTGAGTGGGCTTAGTTCTGGGTCTTAGCCAGTTTCAGGGCTCATACTGTGCCCAGGATCAGGGATTCAGGCCTGGGCCAGGGTTGGGGCTCAGACTGGGGTCACGCAGGTCTATCACCAAGGTTGGGGTCACCAGAGTCAGGGCTCAGCCTGGCACCCACTGTTTAGTTCAACAAACCCAATTCTACTATGATTCTTCCCTCTCTTGCAAGTCAGTGATGGGACACGACAGCTCCAGGCAGTGGGAACAGCCAGGAACCCTGCTCCCTCTGGGCCTGCTCCCTCTTGCACTTGGATCTTCTGGGCACCTTCCCACTCTGATATCCTGTGACTCTTTCAGTGCCCACTCCAAGTATCAGCCTCAAGGGTCTTATACCACATTTACCTGAGATTCAAAGTCTGCATCCTTCTAGTCTCTGAAATATCACAGGACAGAAACTGCCCTGACCTGTGTGAACCCAGGGAGCACAGTGTAGTAGACAGATGTTGCTTCGGTGAAAATTCAGGCAGAACTCTTTGGCTGTGGATGGAAGGCAGCCTCAAGTGGTGTCCCTGTCCCTAGTGGACACCAAGCTTTAGCCAGGTGTCCAACTGTTATGTTGTCTGGATGGGACTCGACTGCCAGGCAAAGGGACTGAGCTGGAGGATCCTTTAAGGCAAGAAGAATCATGTAGTTGGATGAAAGAATTAGGAGGCTGGAAAAGTCAGCAAGGACCAGACAGAAATGGGCCCCATGGGCCATGGTGAGGAGCCTGGGCCATGGTGAGGAGCCTGGACACACAGTGAGGAGCTCCCCCAAGGGCACTGGGGAGCCATGGCAGGTTCTGAGCAGGGGAGGGACAGAGGAAGGTTTAAAGACCTTTCTGACTGCTTCCTTGAGGTAGACTGAGGAAGGGAGGGGGAAAGGAGGGACCTGGACCTAGGTAGGAGTGGGAGGAGGGGAAAGAGGAGGAGAGAACAGATTTGAAAGTCAGTGAAGGGCTCCCCTGGTGGTGCAGTGGTTAAGAATCCGCCTGCCAATGCAGGGGACAGGGGTTCGAGCCCTGATCTGGGAAGATCCCACGCTTTGCAGAGCAAGTAATCTCTTGTGCTACAACTACTGAAGCCTGTGCACCTAGAACCTGTGCTCCCCAACGAGAGAAGCCAGTGCAATGAGAAGCCCGTGCACTGGAACGGGGAGTAGCCCCTGCTCATCTCAAGTAGAGAGAGCTGGTGTGCAGCAATGAAGACCCAAGGCAGCCAAAACTTAATTAATTAAATGTTTTAAAAATTGGGGGAACATGTATTGGCAAATACAAGAGTATACCTTGACAAAGTAAATTCTCTTCCTTCCTCTGATCCCCACTTCTCACTGTTAACTATTTCTTGTGTGCCTTGGCCAGTAGGATTCATTGAGCTCTCACGATGCCCCCAGGCTGTGCTAAGCCCGTCACAGAAATGACCTTTGCTCCAATCACTCACCACCCAGTGTGTTGGCCAGGCACCATTGCTGTACCCATTTTAGAGAAGTGAAGCCCGAGGCTTAGAGAAATGCAGGGATGTGTCCTATCAAGGGCCTGGCTTTGAAGGTTTTTCAAAATTGAAGGTATGGGAGCAGGTGAGATCAGAGAGGAAAAAGTCCAAAGGGCCAGAGCCCAGGGAACTGGAGGGGAGTGGCAGGGAGTTCAAGGGGGCTGCCTGGAGGAGGAGTGAGGAAAGCTAGGAAGGTACCTTCCAGAGCCTTCTGATGAAGGGCTTAGGTGGAAGTAAGTAACTCCGTTTGGGAGGCTGAGGTACCCCTGGCAGCAGGGCAGAACCCTCACCTCAGGCCCCAGAGGTGTTCATAGGAAGAGACTGAGGCTGCTTGATGACATCTCAGGGACACGGTGATAGCACAGCCGGCTGTTATGACGTCTGAGTGATTCGCCACCTGCCTGTTATGACCAGCATCTCTAGTCATGCCCCATGGGGGGGATGAGGATGGGAGGAAGTGACAGGCCACAGGGGGTGGGGGTGACAGGGATGCAGTCATTTAGAGACCAGGGACTCAGCAGCTGAGAGATGTGTTCTGCCCCCTGCACTAGGGAAAGTTGGGTGAGAGGATCCACGTTTTGGTGTTCTGTTTAGTGAAGAAGGTCTAGTTTCAACAACGTTTGGCTGGGATGGAGTAGGTCTGGGCTCAGAATCAGGGGTCAGCCCAGAGGCTGCTGAGATCAGGGACATCTGTTTTGTTTGCTGCTGGGTCCCCATCACCTAGGACATAACTGGCACACAGTAGGGGCTCAATACATCTTTGTTGAATGACTGAATCAAATGAAAGGGGTCAGCACTCTCTGGGACTCAGTTTACCTTTTTGCCTAACAGCCCTGGCCATCAGGCCACCTCAGCCAATGGCGTTGCTAGGGATACCCCTCCCCACCTAGGGTCTCAGATCTCAGTCCTCGCTCCCGAGTGGGGTGGGGGTGAGCAAAAAAAGGAGTTAGTGCCTCTGATGGACTCCGCCCAAGTGTGATGTCACAAGCCGCTCTGGGATCCCGACCCGTGTCGCTCCCTTGGGATGGGGCGTGGAGAGGAACCCGGGAGTCCTAACTTCCGCCGCTCCCCGGGGCCTGGCACTGTTACATAACCCCCGACGTCGCGTCCCCAGGGATGTCGCCGGACGTCCTGGCCAGGCTGGGGACAATGGGCGGGGAGAGGCCCTCCCGCCAGGAGCCTGGAAGTGGCAAGGGCACCCTCTCCTCTGATTCACCCTTGTTTCCGGCCCGTTTAAGCCTCCTCCTTCTCCTCAAGAATCCCTATCTCCCCCAAACTCTCTACCCTCACATCTTGTCCTCCCTAAATTTCACCTCTTTCCCCGAGCCTGGAAATATGTCCTCTACCCAAACTCCCTGCCCTCACACCAGTCCCCTGTGATTTCTGAATCCCCTAAACGTCCAGTTTCCCACGCCCTCCTTCACTCACCCATCCGCGGGCCCCTCTCCCGGGTCCCTCAAACTAGCCCCCACTTCCTATCCCGCCCCCGCCTTCCCAATCTCCTCCCTTGGCTCCCCCAAACTTCCCCCATCATCTGTCTCCCCCAAACCCCTTCCCACCTCCCTCAAACTGACCCCGAATACTCTTTCTCGTCCCTAATGCCAGCCCTCTCTTGTTTCCCCGAAACTGCCCCAGTATCTCTACTTCATTCCCGCCAAATCGGGTCCCCCATACCCTCCCGGCTCCAGACAGCCGCCGGGTCCCCCGGCCCCAGGCCCCCGGTCGCCCGCGCCCTTCGCCGGCCCGCTCCCAGGCCCGGCTCCGGTTCCCAGGCCGCCCTCCCGCGGTGGCCTAGAGACCCAGTTTGCAGCGGCAAAACATTGGTCTCCGGGCAACAGGCCCCGCCCGCCCCAGGGCGGCCCGCTGCGAGCCCAGCCGCGCCGAGGCCGAGACTGCGCGCGGAGGCGGGGCGGGCTCTCAGGGCAGGGGCCTTCGCCTCCGGAGGCCCGCAGGGCGCAGAAACCCGGGGAGACGGCAACGCGGAAGTAGAGATTCAGGGCCCCGGAGCCAGAAAACCTCGAGAAATTCGTGGAGGCTGAAGCCACAGGGAGCTGTCTGGGGCGCAGTGATAAAGAGACCGCGCGACAAAGCAAACAAGGACCGGGCCCCGAAATAAACTCGGGGATGGCGAGACTAAACACAGACACCCCACGGGTCCGCAGGGACGCCCCTGAAGGCAGGATAATCTGCCTCAGATCGTCTGGGCCATTGCGCTTCTGTCTCAGGGGCCTCCCTCTCTGACCCTCAGTTTCCGTATTTGTAAAATGGGTAGCGCCCAGCACAGAGGGCTGTCGTGACAATAGGGCTGTCGTAAGGATTCAGTGAATTGACCGACCTGGAGCTCGTGGCACACTCCTGGCACATCCCATCCGTCATTCATTCGTTCAACAGATATTTATCGAGCACCCATTATGTGCCCTGCACTGTGGTAAGTGCTGGGATTTCAACAGAGAGCAAAACAAAGATCCCTGTCTTCGTGGGAGCTTCCACTTCGGGAGTGGGGAAGGAGGTGATGGACGATATAGAAGCACAAATTAGCACATTATGTAACACGCTGGAAAGTGGTCATTGCTGGGGAGGTGGAGAGGGAGGGAGGGTTGGGGCAGCCGTTTTAAATAGGGTGGTCAGAGAAGGCCGACCTGAGAAAGGTGATGCTTGAGCAAAGCCTGGAAGTTGGTGAGAGAGGAGCCTGCAGATATCCCGGCCAAGAACATGCCCGTCAGAGGGAGAAGCGGGTGCAAAGGCCTTAAGGTGGGAACATGCCTGGTGTGTTGGATTCACAGCCGGAGGCCCATGTGGTTGGAGCAGAGAAAGCAAGGAGAGAGGGAGTGGCAGAGACACGGGGCCTGTGGGCCATGGTGAGCGCTTTGGTTTTTATTCTGAGTGAGTTAGGAGCCATGGGAAGGTTTTGAGCAAAAGAGGGACATGGACTGATTTTGATTTAAATAGCATCCCTCTGGCTGTATGTGGGGAATAGACTTTGGGAGGCCAGAGTGGAGGCAGGGAGACCAGTGAGGATCCCCAGGCAATCGTCCAGGCAAGAGGTGATGGTGACTTGGAAGGTGCAGCAGGGATCAGATTCTGGAGGTGTTTGAACATAGAGCTGTAGAATTTGCTGACAGGCACATTCATGGCAAGCCCTCAGTAGATGGCATTAGTTACCATGATGTTAGGGGGTGCTCACAAAATCTTCATAGAAGTCCTTATCATCCCCATTTTACAGATGCAGAAACTGAGGCCCCAGGAGGTCACTCAACTTGCCCAAGGACTCAGCTCAGTCTGGCTCCAAAGATGGTACCCCTCTATTAGGTTGGCTATTCCCAAATCCAAAACACCCTCAGAGTCTGGAACTATACCTAAACTTATCCATGTGGGCCCCAGGACCCCTGGAGCTATATCCTCATCAACCACACCCAGTGGGCGTAGAAAGTGGTGGCCTGATGGAGAATGCTGCCTGACTGGTGTTCTGGTTGTCAGGTAGTCACCCATGCTGGCCCGGAACACTTGCTTAAAGGCAGGCATGTACATGTAGAGAGGGTACACCCAGAATCTCCCAGCCCAGCATCCGCTTCCCGCACTCAGTCCCAGCACTGGACCCAGGCACACCCCAGTGCTGCCTGCAGTGACCTGTTTAATACAGTCACACACTCACAGGCAGATAGGTACGTGGCCCTCCCCCGTGGAGGTACCTTTTCAGGTGATGTGCAGCAAACGCAATTTCTGGCTTTATCTCTTTGTGTTTCCATATCTCTCGGTCTCTTTCTCTCTCTCTCTCTCTCTCTTTCTGTCTTGCTATCTTTGTCTCTCTCTGTCCCCACCCTGACCCCCAGATCTGTCTCTCTGACTCCTCACACTCAGGACCCTCTACCTGCAGGGGAAATCACTCTTCTCCCTAGCCACGTGTCTCCGCAGAACCTCACCTATTATGTGACTTCAGAACCTGGCATCAGCCAACAAGGACCTACTGTATAGCAGAGAAAACTATACTCAATATTTTGTGATAATCTATAAGAGAAAAGAATCTGAAAAATATATATATATATAAACTGAATCACTTTGCTGTACACCTGAAACTAACACAACCTTGTAAATCAACTATACTTCAATTAAAAAAAACATTTAAAAAAAACTGGCATTGGGACACATGTGTGGAGGCCTCAGGTCAGCTACTCAGAATTACTCAGGCAGGATCTCACACGTCATAATCCCTGCCACTTCTTTCTCTGAGATTCCGACCCACAGCTTTTGGGTGTGGGACTGGGGCAATCCACTTTTATCAAGCTCCCCAGGTGATGGGGACTTGCACTAGCTACTCCATCTAATTTTGCACAAAGGGAAGAGCAGAGGTCCAGAGAGCAGAGGAACCATCCCAGCACCCCACAGCACTCAGCTGTGAGGGGCTTGGAGCTGTCCAGAATCGATGGGAACAAGTTTGGGAGTTAAATTAAATAATAAAAGAGAATCACAAAGACACAGAGGCAGACCCAGAAGACTCAGAGAAAGGGGAGTGGGAGGGGGGCAGAAATCCAGAAAGGGACTCAGGGGAACAGAGACACAGAGTGACAGAAATGCACAGAGATGGTGCAACAGAGACAGAGAGACAGGGGTCAGAAAGATGCAGAGAGAAATTGGAGGCATATTAAGATACAGAGACTGAGACAGACAGTCATTTCGGGGGATAGAGAGACCCCAAGAGGGGCACGTTTTCAACAGTATGCATGTGGCCCACATTTTATAGGCTCTACTTCCTAGAAGCCACCAGTGCCGTAGTTTGACAATTGCAGGCTTACCAAGCCAGGTTCCCTCCCTAGGCCCTACATGTAGGATGCACGTTAAACACGTTTATATAACCTGCCCTCTGTGCAGAATCTAGGAGCTTTACATAACATAGCCCCATGAGTCATGCTGCAGACGTGGGGCAGTGACCTGACACGCCCAATGAGAGGGGACCCCTCACCCAGGACTGTTACCTGGAAGTGACTCTGTGAGAAGTGAGAGATCATAGGTTGCACTGAGGAGGAAGTAGAGGGTCAGAGAGGGCAAGGCACTTGCTCTGGGGTCACACAGCCAGGGTCCAGTAGGACAAGAATTCCAACCTCATCTGCCTGATTCCATTGCCTTTGCACGCCAAGACACCAAGAAAGGCAATGACTGCCAATGCCCTGTGATGTGCTCCTTTACAGACTGGAGGAAATAATAAAAATATCAGTGATAATATGACAGCCCCCGTGTATTAAGCACGCTGTGCTGCAATAAGTACTTTACAAACACCATATCATTTATTCCAAATCCCAGTGAAGAAGGGACAGAACCCAGTTGTTAAATAACATAATTATACTTGTTATGTACGGAGCACTTACTATGCACTAAGTGCTTAACAGGATTTCATACACTCACAATTCTGGAGGCGGGTGATGTTTTCACTCCCAATTCAGGAAGGAAAGAGGCTCAGAAAAAGGAAGTTACAGGTCAAGGTCACAGAGTGGGTATTTGAACCCAGGTCTCTCTCTCCGTTTATTTCTGCCACCTACTGCCCCGTGGACGTGCGTGCCCACAAGTGCGCCTATGCACATGTGCAATCAACCTAACATCTTACACTAACATCTCAAAAACTTTAGTCCAAATATCAACAGCTCCTGCCTCGTATTCTTCCTCTACTCCAAGAGGGCATAACCCGGTCTCCAATCCCCTAAACCTCCCCGACACCTGGGGAGCAACCCTCCCCTCTCCCAGCAGCGCCTCAGTCCCGCGACGCGGTCCGAGCTGGAGCCAGTAAAGTGTTCCTGGCCCTTTAAGAGAAGGAACAGTCGGCCGGCGTTGCCCGGCAGCGCCACGGCGGTTGCCAGGCAACGTCAACAAACGACACGGCCACTGTCTCCGCACACCCCCCTCCCCCCGCCCGCGCAGACGCGGTGACGCGACGGGCTGTGGAACGCCGTCGCTTAGCAACGTGAAGGCTGTTTGTCCCGGGCCTGGCCGCGCGGCCGCACAGGGCGCAACCAGGACCAGCCAGGGCGGACAGACTGGCCGGCCGGGAGCCTGGTGGTGGGGGGTGGGGGGGCGCTGCGGTGATGGGAGCGGGGGAGAACCAGGTCCCCAAATTGCCGGTTTCCCTTTAGACAGCCGCCGTCTGCTTGTCACCCGCTCCTCCTGTCTGACCTGGGACCGCCTCCGCTGGGTATCTGTCCGTCTGCGGCCCCTCGTCCCAGGCATGTCTGTCTGTCCAGCATCTCCTGCGCCGTGGCTGTCTCATATTCCCCCAAACAATAACAACTGAAATAGATCCAAGCACTCTTCTCTGGCCTGCTGCTTTTGCCTCCGACTCCTGGGTTTCTGGGTGCACTGTTCCGTTTGGGGTCCCAACAAGTGGAGACAGGCACAGTGAACAACCTGTGCGCGCCCATACATACTCAGAGCCACAGCGCGAGAGCTCCCTCCCGTTCCTTTCCCCGCTCCCCTCGCGTTTTCTTTTCTTGCGTGTCTTTCTGGAGGCTCTTTCATCAGACAAGCAGCCCGAGGTCCTTCCATCCTGTGTCCAGGAAGCTGTCCACAGCTGGAAGGCTTTAATAGCTCATCCCCAACACACACCCCCGACACCCCCCATTCAGTAGCTTCATGTGACCAGGGCTGGGGCGAATGTCCAAGGAGAGAGAAGAAATTGGGTGTGTGACTGTGAATGGCTGTGACTGTTGGTGAGTGATTCTGTCGGTGACAATGTGTCTACCTGGGATTTCCTGTGTGAGAGCATGCTCAGGAAGGCTTCCTTCGTGTGTGAGAGCAACTGCTGGACTGAGTGAGTGGTTTCCCCAGTTTGCATTTGTGTATCTGGATGTATGGGTATTTGAGCCCTGCTGACTTATGTTCATGTATGTGTTCACGTGTGTGTACTTGTGAGAGTCTTTTTGTGTGGTCATACATGAAACAATGTGTGTGTAGGTACCTATGGATGTGTACGGTTTTGCCTCTAGCTTGCATTTCTGGCTGTGTGTGTAGTTCTGGATCTCAGTGTACGGTCATCTGTGTGTAACTATGCAGGTAACTGTTTGTCAGCCAGTTGTCTCTCACAGTTCTTTCCACAGTGTTTATCACAATTTTTCATTATATATTTGTTTGTTTACTGTCTCCCCAACTGGGCTGCGTGCCCCACGAGGGCAGGGCCCAGGGCTGTTGTGGTCACCACTGGATCCCCAGCACTGCCCTGCACACAGTAGGTGCTCAGTAATTATTTGTTGAGCAAATGAATCAGTGACTCACGTGTGTCCATGTCAAGTGCACACATTTGTGTAACTGTGTGAATGGTTCTGTGCTTCTGGGTGGCAGTCTCCTGTGTGTGCCTTCCGGCTTTGTAGCTGCATCTGGCTGTGTAGCTCTAATTTTCAGCACCCACCACACTGTGAAATATAGCAGAGCTTCAGTCAAGATTTGTGGACTTGAACTGTATTAGCATTAGGACCTCTGTGTACCTCAGGTTTCTCATCTGTAAAATGGGAATAATTGTACTCACTCATGGGACTGCTGTGGGGAGTAAATGAGTTCATGTAGAGAACATTTGGAAAGTGCTCGGCACAGAATAAATGTTTACAAAATACCACACTTGACTGTCAGCAGTATTACTACTTCCTCTCTGTGTGCCCCTGCATGCATGTGTCCAGAATCCGAGCTACAGACTCAGGCGTGGTTCTGAGCTAGTGGGTACCAAAATACCTCTGTGTGTCAGTTTCCTTCCTACAAAATGGCAACAGGCCCCCTCCAGGGGTGGCTGTGACCAAATGAAGCTGTGTCTCTAAGTCTTGACCCTGGTGTAAGGACCTAGGGAGCGCTCAGTGTCTGCAAGGCCAATCATGATCATCACTGTGAAGCTCAGGTTCTGGGGAAGGCAGTGGAGGGGCAGAGTTTGGGGATGGGGAAAGTAGAGGTTCAAATCATTCAATGGGACTGGGAATGAGTAAAGTCCATGAGGGAAGAAAAGGCTGCAGCAGGCTGGCTGAAGGTCAGAATCCTGAAAGGACTTCCCTCAAGGGATGGTTTGGGGGCTAAGGATTAAAAGTAACTGGAACTGTTTGGAGAGCTGCCTGGAGGAACAGAAACCAGCCTGAGTCTTGCAGGCTGGTGGAATTTCGGGAGGGGGTAACGATAGCAATAATAATGTTGTACAGTGTTCAGGCTCTGATGGGCCTTTGTGAGGAATTTCTGTCTTGTTCTCAGCTCTGTCTCTGTTGCCTAGAGAGCCTGACACAGGGGAGGTGCTGAGAACATGTGTTTGAATGGCTGATTGAATGAATAAATGAATGAATGAATTTCATCCTACAATAACCTGTGAGTTCTGGTCTCCAGGGGAGGTCCTGGTGGGCTGCCACCAGGTGGGCCCCTAGTCTCTGAGATCTGCCTGGTGCCTGTCCCCAAGCCCGCTGTTCCCACAGCTCACGGGTGTGGAGGGTGTGGAGGGCGTGGAGGAGGCCGGGAAGGGAGGGTCAGGCTGCTGGCTGCCGGCCCTGGAGAGCTGCCCAGAGTGTCTGCAGGAGGGAGAGGGTAGCTCAGGCGCCTGAGTCACCTCGGAGAAACCCCGGCCGCATACCTGGCCGCTGACATCACCGGCCAGGGCACCCCCCAGTGGCCCAGACAAGCCGACTGAATCACAGGTGGAATTCAGCCACCCGGGGCGGCGCGGGCACGTGGCCCGCTGTGAACCCCCCCATGACACCCCCCCCCCGTGTCCGTCTGGCTGCGGGGGCCGGGCAGGCCGCATTCGGGTCAGTGAGGGGGCGTGGGGCCTGAGTCAGGGACGGGGCAGCTCCAGCCTGAGACCACCCAGTCCAGCCGCAGGCGTCCTCAAGGTGCAGGAAGGGGAGGCGGGGGAGAGCCGGTGGGGAGGCCCCTGGGCCGTGAAGAGGAAGCCCGCTCGGGTATGACTGGGAGGCTGTGGGTTATGGCCAACAGCTGGTTGACCTGCTGGGGGTGGGATGGGGTCTGGGTGTTTGCGCAGAGAACAATGGAATCACCATACGTGCGCTCACGCATGCAAACACCCCAGAGCGGGGAGGCCCTGCCTCCGTCCACCCACAACTGTGAAGCCTCACCACCTGGGTTGTAACCTGCTCTCACTCCGCAGAAATCCACAGGTCAGGCAAGTTCCCTAAGGGCTCCTGGCCTCAGTTTACTCATCTGTTGAGTGGGGATAATAATAATTGCCATTGTAGCTTATACTTACAGGGAATATACTTTCTGCCAGGCACTGTTCTAGGCATTTTTACATACAAACTCATTTACTCCTCAAAATGCTGGGAGGGAGGTGCTATTATTAACCCCGCTTTACAGATGAGGAAATTGAGGTCCAGAGAACTTAAGTTACTTGCCTGCTGTCACACAGCTAGTGCCCTCCTTATAATGGTATTGGAAGAGTTAAACAAGAAAATACAGTGGATCTGTATGTAGCACCTGGCACCTGGTTAGTTTTCTTAAGTGACTGCCAGCTATATTATTAATTCTACTCATATTATTTTCACTCAGAGTACAGCTGGAAAGGTCTCCAAAACCGTTATCCGCACCACCTTGGTCCAGTCCTTCCTTTTAGCTTCCCACAGTCTCCTGCTTCCTCTTCTTTGGTCTTACATGTCTACAGGAGGGAGAGAGGGACTTTCCGGGACTCCCTCCTTATCTGAATCTTTTCAGGACTTGACAGTAGTCCAAACACCTCCACCAGGAAGTCCTCCTGGTTTGCTCAGGCCTCCCTGAGCACTCCTGCCACCCAATGCCTGGAGTGGTTATAGTCAGTGTTACACCACCACACTGTGAGGGTCTGGGTTGGGGTGGGTAAGAGGTTGGCCCCTACAGTGAGGGGGTCCACAGCGCACCTGGACCAGGGCCTGAGACAAGCCAGCATCCGAGGGTGGCCTCTACTTAGCTGTGTCTGCATGCCCGCACATGTGAAACTGTGCGTGTGTATAATTGTGAGCATACATGGGAAAGAGTGTACACAATAATGGGATCTGAGTGTGTGACGCTGTGTATCTGTGTGCCTTGTCCTGTAGGCATTTATGCAGATCTGAGCAAGACAGATATGTTTCTGTCCAAGGCAGTCTGTCAGAGTTTATGAACGAATAAATGAGTGGATGGTGAAGATTCATTTAATCAACAGATATTTACTGAGCACCTGCTGAGTGCCTGGCACTGTGCTGGGGACTTGGCCGTGACCTGGACAGCCTTGGCCCGGGCCTGAATAATAATACAGACCAGTGAAGAAGACCAGACTGTCCCCAGACAGTAATGAACCCAGAGAGGCAGAGAGGAGAGGGGGGCTCTCAGGGGGAGGGGTACTGACCCAGGGAGGGCTTCCTGGAGGAGGGGATACAGGAGCTGAGAACTGGAGGAAGAGAGTATGAGCTAGAGGGAGGAAAAAGGGGCATGCTCCAGGCAGAGGGAAGAGCACATACAAAGTTCCTGAAGACTAGGGAGAGAGACCACGGCATGTAGAACATGGCAAAGAGGAGGGGGAGGTGAGGATGCAGCGGTCGGCCTAGGCCAGGTCATGCCGGACCTTGTGGGCTGTGGTGAGTGAGGAGTTTGAATGCAGGATGCAGGGGTATTGGGAGGGTCAAGCTAAGAGTTTCCAATCTGGACCACTCTGCTTCCCTGAAACACCACAGACACCCCCTCCAGGAGGCAACCAGGATTGCTCAGTGGGGAGTGGGCCCAGCCAGCCAGTAACACTCACTACTCAATGCTGGACATGGAGAAGCCAGCAGTTACTAACCACCTGGGCTCTACCCTCACGGAGGTCACAGCAGGACACACACCCAAACATGCACACCCCACTCCTCTCGTGCTTCAGAAATTCTCACAGACATTTCTTTTGGAGCCAGAGCCTTGGCATCACCCAGGGGCTGCATGGAAACACAAAAGACTATACCAGATGTGAGTTGTGACCAGATTCCCCAGCTTACTTGATTTCACATGACAGCTGAGAAGCACTGTTCTCAGGTTTAACCTCCCTGTGCCTCGGTTTGCTTCTCTGTACAATGGGGACAATAACTTACTTATGGGGCTGATGTGCTATGAGGATTAACCGAGATAATGCATGTGAGCAGAGCTAAGTGTTTACTTTCCGTATCTTCCTCCTCATTTTTATTATGAAATTTCAGAACTGGAAAGGACTTTCAGAGCCCATGGTCATCCAACCTTCTTGCTTTATGGATGGGGAAACTGAGGAACAGAGTAGCAAGGGTTTTGCCAAAAGAAGAATGGAAGAATGTGCTGAGGGCTCCCTTTGGCAGAGTTGGGTCCCCGGGGCTATTTACAGGATGCTCTGAGCAAACAGAGCTGGCACTGCCACCCCACCCCCAACAGGGGCAGAAGGCTGAGGGCTCTGCCTGCTCCCACACACACAGATCCAAGCCCTCGGGAGCCAGAGCAGGGGTCCTGCCCTCTCCCCTACACTCAAGTCCTCCTCCTCCTGGAAGTTCCCTGGGATTCAGCCTCATGGCAAAAGACTTGCCTTGCCTATGCCATGCTCTGGGGGCAAGGTGTTCACGTCCATGTGTATGTTTGAGTAAGACTCTGTGTGTGTGTGAGAGTGTGAGTGTGTGTGTGTGTGTGTGTGTGTGTGTGTGTCTCCAGGGCCAATTTTTACCTTGGGCCCTAGGGCCCATGACAATTTTAGAGGCCCATGAAAGTGTTTAATTTCTTTTAAAATCAAGGAAGAACTAAACTTCTAGGTCAAATGAAATGTTTTAATATTTAATATTTGTCTTTATACCAATGTAGTCATGATAAATAATTTTAAAGATGTCTTTATGGAGAAAGAGGCCCACAAAGGCAAAAGTGCCTGGACCCATGAAAGCTATAATGGGATCTTGTGTGTCTCTGCTTCTGGTCACGTCTCTATGAGGGTCTGCAAAGGTCTGCATAGCTTTGTTTCAAAAACAAAATAAGGCCTTCCCTGGTGGCGCAGTGGTTAAGAATCCGCCTGCCAATGCAGGGGACACAGGTTTGAGCCCTCTTCCCAGAAGATCCCACATGCGGCAGAGCAACAAAGCCCTTAAGCCACAACTACTGAAGCCGGCATGCTTAGAGCCCGTGCTCTGCAACAAGAGAAGCCACCACAATGAGAAGCCTGCGCAATGCAAGGAAGAGTAGCGCCCACTCGCCGCAACTAGAGAAAGCCCGCGCGCAGCAACGAAGACTCAATGCAACCAAAAACAAAATAAATAACTTTTTTTTTAATTAAAAAACAAAACAAAACAAGTGCCTACAATGTGCCAGGCATGTTCCCGAAGCTTTACTGATATTCATTTCACATAATCCCCTTACCAGCCCCATGAGCTGGGCACTATTCCTGCCCTCCTTTCCCCAGCGAGGAAACTGAGGCTCCAGACATCACTAGCTCAAGTTCACCCAACTACTAAGTGGTGGGGCCAGAATGTAAGCCCAGGCCACCTAGATTCTGGGTCTGCCTGTCGGGGGTTGAATGTCCAATGTCTGCATGAGTGTGACCATCTGCGTGTGAATACATCGACATATATAACTCATTTAATAATAATTAAAAGCAAAGGCTCTGAAGCCCCGCAGGCTACATTCTTATCCCAGCTCTGCCACTAATTTGCTGTGTGACTCTAGGCAAGTGACTTCACCTCTCTGGGCCTCCATTTCCTTGCCTGTAACATGATAGTTCCTACCTCATAGGAGTGTTGTGAGAATTAAATAAGTTAATATGAGTGCTCAGAAGAATTACTCTTGTTATTGTGTGTGAGGAACACCACGTGCATCTATAGTGAGGATGTGTGTGTCATGTGTGTTGTAACCATGTGAAGGTGTGTGTTTCTATCTGCAGGTGTGTGTGTGCGTGAAGCTGTTTCTCTGTGTGGCGGTGTGTGTTGCTGCTTGTGGGTGGATGTCTGAATGCCTGTGTGCCCCTGTGAGTATATGTGTGGATGTATGGGCCACCTGGGGCGGGGTGTGAAGGTCTTTGGGCAGCTAGGGTAAGTATTTGTGTGTCTCCTTTATTCCGTGGGAGACGAGATGATGGGCTTGGACAGGACAGGAATGAGGGGTCACTCCCTGTCTGATGCTGGGGCCGAGTCACTGCCTGCTGGTGGTTGCCGGGTCATCTCCTAGTCCCTATCCCTCCTCCCAGACTGGTTGCAGACAGAGGGGGCGTGGGGGAAGAGGTGTTTGAGGCTGGGCTTTTGTCTGGAAACCTCAGTCTCCCTGTATTGTCCCCCTGTCCCCTCAGCCTTCCAGGTCTCCCTACCTCTTCCCCACTATTGGGACAGAGAATCAAGACTCTCCTGGGAATTAGGAACCACCCAACCCCTCCAGCTTGGCTTCATACCTGCTGTGCGACCATGAGCCAGGCCCTCCCCCTCTCTGGGCCTGTGGGATTCAACAATTTTAAAATGCTTCACCCTCTGTGCCCTGGCTGGGCCAGGCTCTGCACTGGGAGGCAAGGGCCAGGAAGTCAGGTTTCTGAAGCAGCTAGTGAGATCCTTACCAGTGGATGCCTAAGAGTTGGAGGCTGTGGTGTCTGAAATACCCTAATTAGACTCTTGAACTACATTTCCTAACTGGGTGGCTAGGTAAGCAGCTTTCCCCTCTGAGCCTGGGTTACAACAGTGTATGCTGTGAGCAGACAGGATAGGTCTGCAAGGCTTATAACTCCCCACCAATGGAACTGTCATTTAAACAATCCCAACACCCAGGTTTTTCAGGGAGTTTCACTGAACCAGGCAGCTCTCAGAAGTCAGGAAGAGAATAGGAATCCTGGGTTTGAATTTCTTGATGGGATGGGATGAGATGGGATCTTGGGCAAGTCACAAACTCTCTATCATTTTCCTCTTTTATAAAATGAAGATTTTTCCTCCCTTAACCTTCCAAAGCTGTTTTAACGATTGTAAATCTTGTATTGAAAGGCTTAGTACAAGAGCCGGTATTTGGTAAGTGCTAAATCCATGGCATTTATTATTATTATTTCATCATCATCATTATTATTACTATTATTATTAATTATGCCCCCCCACACATACATTATTTCTGACTACGGATAGAATTATAAAGTAGAAAGGAGAGGTTAACAACACCATCAGCAGGAGGGACACTTCACCCTGTTTTATTCCCCATCCCCACCAAACCCGCGTACCTCCCAAACGCCGCCGGATCTCTGGGGGCAGCAGGGTCCAAGACACACATCCTTTGTCCATCCGGGAAAAGTGAAGGTGAAGCTCAGAGAGAAAAGACATTTTTCAAGGTCGCACAGCCAGTCAGGGCAGAAGCTGGTATGAGCCTCGGGACTCCACCCCCACTTCCACTTTCACCTGGAGCATCACAGCCCCTTCCACCCGGTTCGGGACTCAGTTTCCCCGCCTATGTGACTACACCACAGAGCCAGGGCTGCTTTTGGAGATTGACCTTATTCTTGAGAGAGAGCGCTGCACCACCAGGGGAAATGGGAGGGGCGGCCAGAGGTGAGGGGGACCCCCATCTGGGGGTCTTCCCTGCGGGGATCCTCCGCTGGGTCAGTCTAATAGCCTATTAATATCAGCCCCCGGGGCGGCGCTGCACTGCGCAGGCGCGGGCGGGTTCCGCAGGCGCGCGGGGCGAGCGCACGAGCGAGCGAGGGATTCCCTCTGACGTAATTGCTAGGATACCAAACAAACACTCAGCGGCGCCGGCCAAGCTCCTTATATGGCTAATTGCGTCACAGGAACTCCGGGGAGACCAGGCCGGGATCCCCTCCCGCCGAGTGCTTCAGAACGCAGCCCCCAAGACCCTCAGGGCCGCGAGGGTGATGCAGGTGATCAGATCGAGGCTAGGGCAGGTCTGTTGCCGGACGGTGCGTGGCTGGGTTCACCAGGGCCGGAGATATTGAGAAGTTCGCGGAGCGCGGGAAGGGTGACGTAAGCAGGGGGGCCGGGCCCCGGGCATATAAATACAGCGGCTCTGGGCTTCATTCATAAGACTCAGAGCTACGGCCAAGGCTGGGATACGCGGAGCTGGGACTTGATTGTAGTGGTTCTTCGTCTTCGGGGCTGTGAAATTCAGTTTATTATTTTTCCGGAAAGTTTTTGGAAGGATTCTTCTAGATAATTCTACATTTTATTTTGGAGGATCGACTTACTTTTTTTCGTCTTCCTTATTACTCCCCTCCCCCCGTGGGACCCGCCGGACGCGTGGAGGGGACCGCACCCGAAGCAGATTCTGTACAGCAGGACAGAGCTTTCCGCCTCTGGGGGAGCGATCCCCCCTCGCCCCCGGGTCCTACGGAGCCTGGACTTTCAGGAGGCACAGCGGCATCTTGTGGGGGCCTGGGCACCGCAAAAGAATTACACAGAAACTTTGCCTTTGTTGGAGCGGGACGCTGCCCCCATCCCGAGTTTCGCCGGACTCTCACCTTTCTTTCCCCCACCCGGCCATAGCCTTGGCTTCCCGGCGACCTCAGCGTGGTCACAGGGGCCCCCCTGTGCCCAGGGAAATGTTTCAAGCTTTCCCCGGAGACTACGACTCCGGCTCCCGGTGCAGCTCCTCACCCTCCGCCGAGTCTCAATATCTGTCTTCGGTGGACTCCTTCGGCAGTCCACCCACCGCCGCCGCCTCCCAGGTAAGTTCTAGAGGGTTGGGGTGATGCTTTGTGGTTTATAATTTTTTTAAAGTCAAGGGTGGAGCGAGCAGTCCCCCCACCCCAAATAAAGACGCGTCAAAATCCAGGATCTGAGAGGGGATAGGCTCACGGCGCACTCTGCAAACTGCAGAGTCCGGACGTGCTTGCAATTGGTTGTGTGCGTGGAACGCAGGGAGGGAGCACAGAGGGGTGAGCTTTGGGGGTGGGGTGAGTACGCCGTTCAGTGCAACGTGTATGAGGTAGCAGGGCTGAGAACTTTTAGCCGGCTCGGGGACTGCCCCCCACTCAGGTCACCAACCTGAAGCTAGCGCCGTTAGGCAGGTGGGGGAAATCCCGGGGAAGCTTCCAGTAGCCTCCTCCCTTTTTCCTCCTCCATCCGAGCGCCTACTCCGGCGCCGGGTCACCCTCGACCCAGTGGGAAGGCGGGCCTCGAACCCTCAGTGGCGCTGCCTCCGCCTCCTGCGCGGAGACGTAACGGGGAACCCGTGCGTAACGGCTGACGCGCTGGAATCCTCCGTCTGACGCGGGGCACGCACGGCGCGTGGCGCCCCCTTCGTCCGCCCCGCCCCTGACGTCCCGGGAGCGTTCTATTTTGGAACGCCGGGGCCACGTTGCTAAGGGAGGGGGCAGCCCGGCGTTCCGATTGGCCGCCGCGGCGCAATCTTTGGCCAATCAACTTTCCCTTCCTATTTGTAGGGCGCAGTTTCCTTCCCCCAGTTCGTCCCCGGAACCCGTGGTTCTTCGGCACTAGGGTCTCTTTTACGGGCCTCTAGAGGAAGAGCGAGGGGATTCCTGTCGCCACAGGAGCGATCTTCTGCGATCCAATGAGTCCGCAAGGACCTTGCCGGGATCCTGTCCCTCCGCTCTCAGGGTCAGAGGGTGTCTGTGTGCCGGAATTTCTTTGGGAGACATAGTGACCGTCACCCACTTCTCCAGGCACACACAGATACATTCCCACTCCTAAAGCTCCCGACGCCGGGTGTCTCCGGTTTGTCCGAAGACAGGACTAGAACCGCTAGCCCTAGGGGAACCAGCCAGGTGGTCTCCAGGAGCCCCGCCCCCTCTGGGTTTCCAGGATGCTGATTGGCCAGCGAGCCAGCCTGTCCCTCACCACGCCCCCTGGGAGAGTAGTTAAGCCTTCCGAGCAGTTCTAGGATTACATTTTGGGGGTGGGGGAGATGAACGGTGCTTGGGCTTGGGGTCTCGGGACCTACACCACTCCACCTCCGCGACAGTCTGAGGGAGCCTGGCTGCTCACTTTCTCTCCTTGTCTGCCCACCGTAACCTGTCGCTTGTCAGTCTTACTCTGGGGAGAGACAATTACTTGAAACGTTGTTCTAAACTCCTAGGCCCGTCCCCCAACACCCTTTTAACTGGGACCCCCGCCCCTGCACGGGGGTCTCATGGACCCTCCAGTCTCTCATCCCCTCGCTCAGAGGGGTGTGTATATGTGTGTGACTGTAGAGGGAGGCTTAGCCTAAGGCCTCTCCCTCTCCCTCCCCTTGCCTCTGGGGTGGGGGTGGGGTGTTGTGGCTGTGTGTGTGGCTGTGACTCCATCCCGGGGGTTCTGTCACCCGGCTGTGTCCAGCCTCCTCCCCACCCCCCACACCTAAGAGTCACCAACCCGGGGTGTGATTCACCACCCGCTGGAACCGTGCAACCTTTCCCCGAGGAAGAAGGAGGAGGTAGAAGCCAGTTGCACAGAAATCCTCTCATTAACCACTGCGTCACGGTGTAGTGGAAGGGTGGGTGTTGTGGCTTTTTGCCTGTGACACACACATCCACACCCGCTGGCCCCGTGCTCACTCACAGGGTCGGTGTGTGTGTGTGTGTTGGGGGTGTGTGTGTCGGTGTCTCTGTTTGTGTGTCTACGCCTGTGTGTGTATGTGTCACCCTGTAGGAGTGCGCCGGTCTTGGGGAGATGCCCGGTTCCTTCGTGCCCACGGTCACCGCGATCACAACCAGCCAGGACCTCCAGTGGCTCGTGCAACCTACCCTCATCTCTTCCATGGCCCAGTCCCAGGGGCAGCCACTGGCCTCCCAGCCCACAGCCGTTGACCCCTATGACATGCCAGGAACCAGTTACTCCACGCCGGGCATAAGTGGCTACAGCAGTGGCGGAGCTAGTGGCAGTGGTGGGCCTTCCACCAGCGGAACCACCAGTGGACCTGGGACTGGACCTGGGCCCCGCCCAGCCCGAGCCCGGCCTAGGAGACCCCGAGAGGAGACGGTGAGTAAAGGGCATCAGAGCTTGCTCTGGGTGCAGGGGCAGGGGTGGGGGCAGGGGAAGAAGCAAGAGAGGCAGGAACTTTCCCACTGTTGGGGTGAGGGACCATCTGTAGCCTCAATGCTGCAGAAACCCTATCATCCTGCCCACAGTCAGTGAGGTCTAGAAGGTTCTTTTCTGACTCCTGGGGATTCTTGAAGAAGAGGAGGTTTGGGGTGGATGGGGAGGAACACATGTCCCCCAAATCTCACTATCTCTTATCTCCCGTACTCAGCTCACTCCAGAGGAGGAGGAGAAGAGAAGGGTTCGCCGAGAACGAAACAAACTGGCAGCAGCAAAGTGTAGGAACCGGCGAAGGGAGCTGACTGACCGACTCCAGGCGGTGAGGATGGTCCCTGGGGTGGGATGAGGGTATGCTGAAGGGGGGCTCTCTCCCCATCTTCTGTTACCCACCACCACCTGTGCCCTTATCCTGGACTGAGGACCAGAGGTTCCACATGTGGAACGAGATACAGACGGGGTCACCCGGCTCATACACGCAGGCTCTCACCTACTCCTGGCTGCTTCCTGTCCTGGTTTATGACCCCGGATCTCCCCCACCACACACACCACTTACCTGGCCTTCACTTCATCCTGAGGGGACATATGAGCGAACTTTAATAGAGGGGCGCTCCAGTCATTTCCACTTTTTGGTCTTGGGCAAGTGATAACCCATTTTTGCCTCAGTTTCTCCATCTCTTCAACTCCTCAGTGAATCTCCCAGGTTCCTGCTAGATTTAACATTCTGGAGAGTCTGTGAAACGAAATTCTTTGATTCTATATCAATTCCCCCACCACCTGCCCCGGCCACCCGTAGTTCTCAGAGCTTGGACTGGTGGCCTCTGCCACGATGCCCCTCTATTTTCATGCCCTACCTCAGTCTGAGAGTTTTCTACTTTATACTTGCAGGGGTTTCCCTGCTAAATCAGGGAAATTCTTTACTTCCCTGAGCTACCTGGTCTCTTCCCTGGGAGGCAGAGGGGGAAAAGTAACAGAGGGGAATAGGTGGCCTTAGAAACATATGACGATCGTTCACTCACTCAACAAACCTCTGAGTGCCTCTTGCAACCAGAGACTTCCTATGTGTACCTGGCCCTTTCCCAACCATCCACTGGACAGATGGGGAAACTGAGGCTCCTAGAAAGCAAGACCCTTGCCCCAAGTCCCATAGCACACCAGGCCTCCATCTCAGGGGGTCTTTCAGTCCAGAGCTGCCTTCCAACCCTGGGCCTCCACAGTCAGTCTAGGAGAGATGGCTTCAGCCATGACTCACCTTCTCTAGTCGCTCACGGCCTTTTTCTCCTTCCTCGCTCTTCTCTGCGACCTGGCCGCCCGGGCCTCAGGAGACAGACCAACTGGAGGAAGAAAAGGCGGAGCTGGAGTCGGAGATCGCCGAGCTCCAAAAGGAGAAGGAACGTCTGGAGTTTGTGCTGGTGGCCCACAAACCGGGCTGCAAGATCCCCTACGAAGAGGGGCCCGGGCCGGGCCCGCTGGCGGAGGTGAGAGATTTGCCGGGGTCAGCATCCACTAAGGAAGATGGTTTCAGCTGGCTGCTTCCGCCCCCGCCACCACCGCCCCTGCCCTTCCAGACCAGCCAAGACGCACCCCCCAACCTGACAGCTTCTCTCTTTACACACAGTGAAGTTCAAGTCCTCGGCGACCCCTTCCCCGTTGTTAACCCTTCGTACACTTCCTCGTTTGTCCTCACCTGCCCGGAGGTCTCCGCGTTCGCCGGCGCCCAACGCACCAGCGGCAGCGACCAGCCTTCCGACCCCCTGAACTCGCCCTCCCTTCTCGCTCTGTGAACTCTTTAGACACAAAACAAACAAACACACAAGGGAGAGAGAGATTTGGATGAGGAGGAGAGAGGGGAAGAGACAAAGCGGGCCTCCCTGCCTCTCCTGTCTGACCCTCCGCTGCCACTGCCGTCGGACAGGAGGACTTCCTTGTGTTTTGTGCCGCCTCTTGTTTCTGTGGCCCGGCGAGACCAGAGAGCTGGTGACTTTGGGGACAGGGGGTGGGGAGGGGATGGACACCGCCCCCCGGCTGCCTGTCGGCTGTCTGGCTTCAACCCAACCTCTGGGGATGGGGGAGTGGGGGCGGGGGTGACGCCCACCTTTGGGCTGGAGGGAGAGGGGTGCTGGCGGTGGGCTTTGGGGTGAGCTGTAGTCCTCTGCAGAGAGGCCCAACAAGGAAATGCCACAGGACCCCCAAAGAGTCTCCCACGCCCACCCTTCAAGGGGTGACAAGGCTGGTTCTCCCTGCTCGCCCCCCACCACGACCTTAGCTTATTTATCTAACATTTCCATGTGGGTAGGTCCTCCCCTGAATTGAGCCCCCCCTTTCAAGGGAAGTTGATGCCCCCCCTATGATGATCCCCTTCCCCCCCCCCCCCCCGACCCAGACTTAGTCTGAAATGTGAACCTCCCTCCCTGACCGTCCAGCTGCTCCCTCCCAGCGAGACTGGCTCTGATTTAAATTTCCTGAACCCTAAGGATCCCCCGCACATTCAGCCCCCAGCCCTCTTTTGGGATTCCAGTGTTAGTCTACCCTCCCCCACAGCCCGTCAGCCTCCCCTCCGGGCCTTCCTTGTTGGGCCTCTCTGATTCAGGCAGCAGTGGGTGCTGTGATGCCTGTCCCGCGGGAGTGTTTTATACTGTGAAATGAGTTGGCCGGATTGGGCGGGGGGAGGAGCCCGGTGGGACAGAACCCCTCCGGAGGGACTGTGCCGCCCACTCCCCAAAGCCCTTCCGTGGTCTCCCCTCCCCCACCCGCCTCCCTCCTCCCCTCAAAATGAGTTTGACTCAAGGGGGTGACAGAATCGAGAGGGGCTGACACCCATTCGCGTGGCCTCTCTCCTCAGGACCCCCGCCCCTCCCCCCAGACCAAGCCCTGGCCTTTTCCTTTAAGGCCTGTCACCCTAACCCAGCCTAGGACGCCAATTTCTCCCTCCCCTCGGCACCCCACATCCTTTCTAGAAAGGGAGCAAGGGGAGATTGCCAGGGGGCCCGACGTTTTTCCGGAGAAGATTTAAAGGCTGAGGCTTTGAACCCGAAGGGGCTGGGCTCCCGCCGTCCCAGCTTCCCCTCCCCCTGCCCCAGCCCCAATTCTTGGTTTCGGCTCCCTCCCCCCTCCCCCCGCCTTTCCCTGTGTTTCACCTCATGAGAATTTTATCATGAGGCCAATTGATATTTTTTAATATCGGGTGGGTCACGCCGCCCTCCGTGCTGCATGGAGAACATTCCACTGCCCCGTCCCGCAGCTCCCGCCCTGAACCCAGAACCCCCCCCCCCGGCTATTTATCCCTTTCCTGATTTCCGAAAGGCACTTATATCTATTATGTATAAATAAATATATTATATGTGGGTGTGTGTGTGCGCGTGAGTATGTGAGAGCTTCCGCAACCTTGTTCTAGGTCATGTTGGCCCTCAAAGCCATGCCGTTGAATTGGAAACACTGCTTCTGGAAACTTCGAGGCGGCCTGTCTTGGGCTGCCTCTGTCTCTAGCTGTCTCTTTTCTGATTGTCTCGGCCCCTCTGGTTGTTTTCTGGCCGTCTCTGCCTGTCTCTTTCCCGAGTGTCCCTTCCCCTCTGTCTTTTCTCTGCCTGTTTTTACTTGACCGTTTCCATCTGACTGTCCCTGATCCTCCAGCGGTCTTCCGACTCCGGGTTCGTTGGGGACCTGAGATTTTATTTTTGTGAGTAAGCCTGTGGGATTATAGATGTTTGTAATCTGTATCTTTGAGGATTCTGGGTGTGAGTGTGAAGCTGTGAGCAGGGCCTGCCGCTGCAGACCACAATTTATTGAATATCCAACTACCCCCACCCCATGCTGTATTTGTGATTCTCTTTTTGTATTTTGCACCTGACCCCTGGGGGGCTGGGGCTGGCTGGCACTGGGCCGCTACCCTCCCCTTCGTGGTTCTGCACTGTCGCCAATAAAAAGCTCTTAAAAGTGCATCCACCAAGCTTCGGGGTCTGTTTGCTCCTGATACCCATCGCCTGCCTTCCTTTCAGCATGAAGGAGTGAGGTTAGATTGCTATGGGACTGCACACGCACACACACACGCTGGAACTCTTACTAGTGAATCAGCCAACAGCAGGATGGAGGGAGGCTAGACAGTCAGGAGGACTTCCCACACACACAGGCTGTACCTCCTCCTTGAAGAAGTAATGAGGCAGAATATAAGCCATGAGGTGTCTGATACCAGAATGCTAAAGGTCAGGGAGGTTTCCTGGTGAGGGAAGAATTTATACAGTAAGCCCCCTACATACAAACAAGTTCTGTTCCGAGGTGGCATTCGTTAAGTCCAATTTGTTCATAAGCCCAACAGAGTTAGCCTAGGTACCCAGCTAACACAATCGGCTACATAGTACTGCACTGTAATAGGTTTATAATACTTTTCGCACAAATAATACATAAACACAAAAAATAAAACATTTAAAATTTTACAGTACAGTACCTTGAAAAGTACAGTAGTACAGTACAACAGCTGGCATCCAGGGGCCGGCATGAAGAGGCAAGAAGAGTTACTGACTGGAGGAGGGAGAGGAGGTGGGAGATGGTAGAGCTGAAGGATAGTCAACAATAAGAGACGGAGGGCAAGCTGCAATTTCACTCATGCCTGACGTTGATGGCAGAGGTTCTGGTTTCTTGCTGGCTTCAATTCTATCTACCCTCTTGAAAAAATGATCCAGTGACGTCTGGGTAGTAGCTCTTTTTTTGCTAGTCATCCAGTGATGTCTAGGTAGTCTCTCTGTTTTTCTCGTCATAGATGACATGGTAGCACTGGATTGCATTCTGAACGGCTGCTGCAACCTTCGTGTATCATTGCACGTGAACTAACTTACATGATTAGGCATGCAAATGAATGTTCACATCTTTGAAAACTCACAACTTGAAGGTTCATATATAGGGAACTTATTGTACTTGACTCTGTAATGTTCTGGGAATTGTCTGAGCAAAATTTAGAGTTAGAAGAAGTTTATGCTGCTGAAGACCACTCAGGCATATGGCAACTCCTCAGGGTTATATGACTCACAAAACTTGGATCACTTTTACAGCGAAGATCAGTTGCCTTTTGCTTTTTCACATGATCACTTCTTCTGGGTTTGGAACATATTGGGGACAAACCAAGATTGACTAAACCAAAACCATTGCCACTTTGTCCAAAGATACAGCTGAGCCATCCCCATTGCAAGATCCAAACCTGCTCTCATTTGCATAGCAGCAAGCACTCTGGGAATGGAAGTACTGGTCCAGAGGTCAGATGTCTTAGTAAATGACTAAGCAGGGGTATTTGTCAGGATGGAATTACTTAATTTCTTAGTTAATTCACAAAATTTGCTAAGCATTTATCGTGTGCCCAGCCCTGTGCTGGGCAGGGTTGGGGATACTGCAGAGACTGAGACAGCCCCAGGCTCCCCCCTCCTAAGGTTCACAGTCCAGTGGGGGACACAGACCTGTTCATAGTCAGGGATGATCTAAATTGGACAGGGTTGGGGGAGTCCATGGGACTTGAGGGGCCCAGTGGAGGCACCTAACCTGACCTGGGAGTCAGGAAAGACTTCCTGGAGGAGAGGATAGCTAAGCTGAGCCTTAGAGGATAAATAGACAGCATAGAAGGGAATAGAAAAAGGCTGAGTCTAATGAAATAGTGAGTGCAAACAGCTGTGAGTGGGGAGAGGGCTTGATACATTGAGGGAGCTAGAGGTTCACAGGCGCTAGAACAAAAGGTGTGAAGAGAAAGGTTACCAGGGAGCAGATTCTGCAGGCTGAAATTCCAGTCTAAGAGTTTAGATCTTCTCTTGAGGGTACCGGGGAGCTCTGGCAGGTTTTGAGCATAAGAAGGTCAGGGACAGGTTTGTGCTTTAGGAAGACTCCTCTAGCTGCCAGGTTGAGGGTAGCTGGGAGAGGAAGGGGGCAAGGATAAGGCAGAAGATCAGAGATGAGGCTAGGGCGAGGACACTGAGATGTGAGGAGGAGCCTGGAATAGGACCAGGGCTGTGGGAGAGAGAGGAGGGGAAGGATTCAAAAGACTTTGAGGAGGCAGAACAGACAGGACGTGGTGAGTAGCTGATTTGGGAAAGACAGCACAGGGCAGTGGTAAATAGCACTGGCCAGAGGTCTGAGAGCCCTGGGGCTGGAGGCTTCCCAAAGCTGGGTGACCTTGGACAAGAGACTTCATCTTTCTGAACCTCAGTTTCCTCAGCTGCAGAATGGGGCTGAGGGGAATCAGTGAGCTAGTACACACCAGCGCTGAGCGCAGAGTAAAATGCAGTTATCACCATCTTCATCGCTGTTATTGAGGCCACCCTGTTTCCCTGCCTGGAATATTCCCCCTCTCTGCTGGCTAATCCACTCTCTCATCCTTCAGGTGTATATTCAGCTATTACCCTGACACCCTACCTGAACTCAGGTCTCCTTGTAAGATGTCCTCATAGGTTCTGTGCCTGCCTTCCCCGTACTTATCACTTTTGTAGTTGTTAATTAAATGGGTAATTGATTAGTGTTTAAAGTTTGTCTCCTCCACTTGACTGGGAGCACCATGAAGTCAGGGTCAGGGTTTTGTCGACACCAGTGTGTCCCCAGGACCGCTCAGTGCAGGGCCGGGCATAGAGCAACCACCCCGCAGATACTTGTTGAATGAGTGAATGAATGAATGAATGATCAAATGAATAAATATTTGCTTAGTAAGTGCATGCGTGATTAAGTACATGAGTGAGTAAATGAATAAGTGAGTAAGCAAGTGAAGGGGAGGAATCCAGGATCACTCTCAAACTGTAAATATCCTAGAACAGAGAGTGTAGACGAATTTTTCTTAATCTTTTGGAGTTCTTTGTTATTTGCGGAAAAAAAGAAACGCATTGTCGAGCGCAGAAGTGAAACAACGTTTTCCGTACCAATTCGCACTCTACGATAGAGAGCTTGGATAAGAGAATTGAGTACGACGCCCGAAAGGTGGAATTGAACCACTCTGTCGCTAGACAGCTACAGGTTTGAAGCCTGCACCCCAGACCACTGAGGATCATCCGGGCGAATAATTAGTCTTCCCACACAGCTATATAAAACCCATAAATTTCCACTTTTTTAAGCTATGGTGATGTAGTTTCGGAGACTGTGATACTGTTGACTTCAATATACATAAATTCTCGCAAGCTATTTATTACGGTGCATATCCTTCCAAAATGTTGAGTTTGCCTCATGAGTTGAATCATTGTCGCTTTAGAAACTGTCTCATTTGCATTGCGCCGTGCATTCTGGGAAACGGCGCCAGGGGACCTGGAGCCCTCCCTTCTGGCTGTTAAAGGGCCAGAAGCCCCTTTTTTCCAAGTAAGAAGTCCATTGTTTAAGAGAAAAGATTCATAATTCGGCATTCAGAGGCCCCTTTCCTGAAAAATCCGAATTCGAGTGGGTGGGTTCCTGCTAGAGTCTGATTTAGCCCAGCCCCGGAGGCTCCGAGCTGGCGGCTATAGGGCTGGGGCGACACCTGCTGTTCTTTTGTGGAACTTCAGCGATCTACAGAGCCCTACGTTTTTTCACATGTTCAGTGAGCACCTAGAGTCCCAGACGCAGTCCTAGGTTCTGCGGATGACAGAATTTCTGTCCCCATTGAGCTTAGATCAGTTTTTGCATCTGCATTTTATGGACGAGGAAAGTGAGGCGTAGAAACGGATAGTACCCTACCCTATCCACACAGCCCAACCACTTGGGAGAACAGAACTTGTGCCATTGTAATTATATTATTACAAAAAAAGTGATCCTTTTAAAATCCAAGTCAGTGATCCTTTGACAATATCATTCCCCGACATGAAACCTTCCCAATGGCTCCCGTCTCAGAGTAAAAGTCAAAGCTCTCATCACAGCCTTACAAACCCGATGATTAGACCTTTGCACTCCTCGGACCCGATCTCCTACTCCTCTCTCCTCATATACTCGGTTTCTGGCTCACAGATCTCTTGCTGCACACATCAGGCATGCTCCCTTCTCAGGGCCATTGCGTTTGTTGATCCCCCTGACTGAATCTCCTTTCCTCCGCATGTTCCCATGACTCACTGCCTCTCTTCACTCTGGCCTCTGCTTAAATATCACTACTTAATGAAGCCTTCCCGGAGCACCCAATCTAAAATAGCAAGCCCTGTCACTCTATCCCCTTCCGCTTCTGGACTTTTCTCCATCACCCTGATCACCACCTGCCATATTCTACTTCTGTTTGCTTATTGTCTGGCTGCTCCCGCTAGAATATCAGCTCCATGAAACCGTGGACTTTGTTTCGGTGGATTTTGTTTGTTTGTTTATTTGGCCAGGCCGCGAAGCTGATGTGATCCTAGTTCCCTAGCCAGGAACTGAACCCAGGCCCTAGGCAGTGAGAGCACGGAGTCCTAACCACTTTGGTTCATTTCTATGTCCCTGGTACCCAAAGCGTGCTTGAGCACTTGCCGGATGCTCACTAAATGTTTGTAGGATGAACGCAAGAATATTATCACTATCCTTTTCTGAGCCTCAGTTTCCCCATCTGGAAAACAAGACTAGTGCAACTCGGGGGAATCATAACGAGCAGCTGGCTATAGAAGGCTGACATGGCACCAGGCAACTGGCAGTCACTCAATAAAGGCTGTTTCCATCTCCAACCTGTTTCTTGCCTCCAGTGGGGGTACCAAGGATGGGCTTGGGGGCTTTAGCCGTTCCTGAACCCATAATCGCAACCAGTCCATCTTCCTCCTTTCTTTGAGATGGACAAATGGACACTTTGTCTTATGGAAAGTATGAATAAAAGTATCTTTAGGAAATGTTGCTCTTTTATTTGGAAGCTTAAAACACTACCCCTGCTTGGCAAATTCAGATTTAAGAGAAGCCCCCCTAAGTCCTGTTTCTTTCAGTTAGCTAGCTGCTGCTAGGCAACCCCTGTATACAAAACCCGAGGCTGTAACTACTACGCCTGTAACATCATTATCTATCTCCTAAAATGTGACATGCATCACAAGAGGCAAGATTTTAGGTGATGCACATTTTTTTTTTTTTATATATATATATATATTTTTTTGCGGTACGCGGACCTCTCACTGTTGTGGTCTCTCCCGTTGCGGAGCACAGGCTCTGGACGCGCAGGCTCAGCAGCCATGGCTCACAGGCCCAGCCACTCTGCGGCATGTGGGATCTTCTCGGACCGGGGCACGAACCCGTGTCCCCTGCATTGGCAGGCGGACTCTCAACCGTCTGCGCCACCAGGGAAGCCCCCAAACAGTTTAAATGGTAATAGTTTCGTGTTTAACTGTTATCTTCTATTTCTGGCAAATGATACTGACTTCCTTGGTGGTGGAGTAACATTTCCTTTTAAAAGACATTTGTTTTATTTTTTTTAATAAACCAATTTAAAGAAAAAATTAGGCAAATAGCAGAACAGGTGATATAAAGATCATCAAGGTCCTGAGGGCTGACTGAGGTTTGGGAAACAATGTCATAGCTAACAATGCAGCTTCTGTTTACTGGACATTTATTCTATGCCAGGCCCTGTAACAAGGGCTTTACATGTAGGTAGTTTATGGCGACAATTTTCTATTTGAGGAAATGAGCCTTCAAGAGGTGAGTTCACTTGCTCAGGGTTACGCAGCCAAAAAGTGAAGATGATTCAATCCAGGTCTGTCGGTCTTTAGACTCCAGTCTCCTGCCTCCTCCTCCCCCAGTTTAGTTTTGGAAACTGAGGCCCAAAGAGGCCACGAGGCCCTGTGCTTATTCCCAAGGCAGTTGGAATGGAGAGAAACGGGTGGAGAGGTTGGAAAGAGAGAAAAGACATGGCTTGCTGACTGACTAGATGTTGGGGGTGAGGGATTAGGAGTCCAGGGCCATACCTGGGTCTCTGGCTGGGCAGGAGGGGATGTCCCTGAGTGGGAAATCAGATAGGACAAGGAAGAGGTTTAGATATGTTTGAGGGGAGAGTCTTCCATTAGGCAGTTGGATACATGGTTCTCGGACTCAGGTGAAATGGTTGCCCAGCAGGGAGAGTGTGGGGATCGACTCGCGATGTCTGCCTTGAGCACAGGCATGGAAAGTGGCTGTCAAGGTTTGGCTAGCCCTGGGATCAGCCAACTCTCAGATTGCAGAGGGGAAGTTTCTTCCTCCGCAGAGATGGGGAAGATTCCTCCTTGAGTATCACTTACCTGCTTTTCAGTACAGGAAGGTGAAAACTGGACGGGGCTGGAAGCACAGGAGGCCTTGGGTTTTCCACAGAAGTCTTTATTACAGTGTAAATCCAAGCTCAGGCCTCCCCTGGGCCCCATGCAAAGCCCCAGCGTTGGGGCCAGTGGCATCCAGGAGACACCACCCCCTCACGGCGCCTCCAGCGGTGGGGTCCCGGAAGTGCAGGGCGTGTGCCCTATCTAGGCAACTACAAGTCCCAGCAGGCCCCGTGGCCAAGGTGCCTCGCCTTTCCAAGACTCCTAGAGCAGAGCCTCTTGGGAAATGTAGTCCTGGCCACTCAGGCAATTTGCGCAAACTCCCTGGTGTGAGCGATCCTGACACCCACTGGGAAATGGCTTGGGATGAGGCAGGGAGAGGGTGGGGATGGAAGGGAAATGGAGGAGGGCAGAGGGCTACAGGGGGTGGGGGCAGGCGTCCCGCAGGCAGAGGCACCCCTTTCATTCGGCTTTGGCTTTGGATCCGGAGACTGCGGCTGCTGCCGAGGCAAGGGCTCCGGTCCCTGGGAACTTAGCTCGGATCCTGAGGGAGAAACAGGTGGAGTCAAGGGGTGGGGCAAGCGACAGGATAAGTAGTATCTAGGAACTAAAAACTCGATGGAGGAACTGAGTGCCCAAGCCAGCCCCTGCCCTCCACCTACTGGCCTGCGATGGAACTGTCTCTCACCTTTTAAGAAAAGCAGGCACTCAGCCCCAGGAGATTTAGGGACAGGGAATATTGGGGGTGGGGCCGCGGAGGAGCATTCCCAAGTTTTCGCATTCCCCAGCCCATCCGTCTCTACCACATGCCCTTACTTAGCTTTGATGTGGCTCAACTGATTGGTCACCAATCCCACATACTGGTCAATCTGGGCCTGGGGAGACAAGAAGGGGTGAAAGGAGAGATTGGAGGGGGTTCTTCTCCCTAATTCATTAAGAAAGCTTCTTCCTCCCCCACCCCCAGATCAGGAGTTGGGAGGAGTGGCCCACCACTCCACCATCAACTCTAAACCTGATAAAATACCCTTGGAAATCAGAGGTCCAAGGTGAAGTGTCAAGTCAATTGGACCACACTCTGTGTGGGAAGTGATGTCAGGTAGACACACAAGAATCTGCCAGTGGCTTTGCGTCCTGGGAACTACTGTTAATCTTTGAGTGAGTTTTGTGTGTGTGTGTGTTTAGGGGCAGCGTAAGAATAGAGAGTGTTAGTGTTGGTTGTCGCGTCCCTGAGTGGATTGATTTAAATATTAGTTTAATTCAGTGTTAACTGACTTTGTGAGCCTCGGTGATTCCGGCATGTGAGGGAGCTAGGGCTATCTCCCTGGCAGGAACATGTATCGTTTGGCTCTCAGCTGTGCCGGAGAATGTTAAAAATGGAATGTTGGTCCATCTGCCTGTCTCTGGATAGGATATGTGTCAGTTGGCCCTGGTTCTGTCAGTGTTCTGGGCTGGGCTGGGTGTCAGTCAGACCCAGACTATGTGTAGGGATAGATGGCGTCAGTCTGTCTGTCTGTCTGTCTGCAAATGGAATATGTGTTTGTCAGTCTCTGGTGGTATCAGGGGAGACAGGGTATCGGGGTATCAGGAGAAGGCATTCATCTGTCTGCCTGTTTCTGGCTAGAAAGAGTGTTGTTCAGCCTCGTGCTATGTCGGGAGAGAAGACACCAGTCAGGCTGCCTCTCTGGAGGTAGGACGTGTCAAGGCAGACCTTGGATCACTGTTGGGGAGAAGCATCAGTTAGTCTACCTGCCTTGGGTTGCAATGTGTCAGATCCTGGCTCTGTCACGGGCCACCTATCGAAATGCCTGTCTCTGGCTGTGGAAACATATTAGGTAGACCCTAGCTGCATGGAGGAGGGGCAGCAGGCAGACCACCTGTGCCTAGCATGTGTCAGTCAGAGCCTGATTCTGTCAGGGGTGGGAACACCAGCTTGTCCTCCTGTCTCTGGCTGGGACATCTGTCACGGACCCCGGCTGTGTGTGTGTGTGGGGTGGTTTGGCCGGGGTACTGCCAACTGAGGGCCTGTCGCACTTACCTGGTGCTGCCGGTACAGCAGAGGGACTGTGAATAAACCGATCACTCCTGCGGGCACAGAGATGGGGGTCAGGGCTCTCCAGGGAGATTGACAGCTCCATTCAGAGCCCTGTCCTCCAGCAGACCCCAGCAACCCACCTCCCCGCGCCGCCCCTCACAGCCTTCCCAGCTCACCCAGAATGAGAAGAGTCAAACCATTGAAGACGGCACCCACGAAGGTCAAGATGTAGAAGAGAAGGGCCAGCTGAAGGTGAGGGTCGGGGTCAGCAGAGTCTATGGGGTACACCCTGGGCTGGGAACTTCCCCAGCAATGGCCCTTCTCCCCTCCTCCCCCCAGGGGCAGGGAGTTGAATGTTGGGACCCAGGAGGGAGTGTGGGGCTTCGGGGCACCTTGAGGGAATCCACGAAGTCTTCTACCAGAAAGAAATGCCGCAGCTGCATGGCCGCAGAGACCACACAGGAGGCAATCTGTT
The DNA here is from genome assembly GCF_963455315.2 of Globicephala melas. Taxonomy (NCBI): domain Eukaryota; kingdom Metazoa; phylum Chordata; class Mammalia; order Artiodactyla; family Delphinidae; genus Globicephala; species Globicephala melas. Next base: position 9,588,643 of record NC_083332.1, on the reverse strand, counting down.
GGGACATACGTTCTGTCTGCTCCCGAGTCAGGGTCAGGTCCACATCCAGGTAGGCCCTGAGAGAACAGAGGTGTGTGAGGCCACTCAATGGGTGGATGGGACCCAGGCTGAGGGGCGTGGCTGAGTCAAGGGCAAGAAGTGAGGGTTGGGGAGTAAGGCCAGGTGTAGCATGCTAGGGTGGAGGTCAGGGTCAGGAGACGGGATCAAGGATTAAGGGTAAGAGGTTAGGGTCTGAGGTTACGGCTGGAAGTCAAGGGTCAGAGTCTGGTTTAATGTCAGGGTCAGGCTGGAGTCAGGAACAGGAACAGGATGGGTCAGGGCCAGGGTGAGAAGTCAGTGCCTGATCTGAGGTCATGGGTCATGACTTAGGGTCAGCGCTGAGGTCTGGACAGAGGTCAGGTTTGGGGGCCAGGCTGCAGGCTCTCACTGGAAGGGGTTGGCGCCGTCTCCCCGGTGCACGGCCTGCAGCACTTTTCGGTAAACCCTGAGAGAGATGGTGCCGCAGAGCAGCAACAGGGCCACGTGGGCCGCCACGGACACGATGCTAAAACGCAGGAGGCTGAGCAGGGAGACCATGAGGCCTGTGAAGACCACTCCTGACGTCCTCGTGTCCTTCCAGTACAGCAGGTCTGCCACTGTGGAGGGAGGGGGCGGCAATCAGGCTGGGGTTTGGAGCTGGCCTGGCTGACCTCCTGACCTCCTATTTCCTGTCTTGGGGCTGAAACATCACCTCTCGACACACCTGTCAGAGCCTTAACCCAATTTCCAGATTTTTATTTATCTTCTTTTATTCCATGCTTGCCTCCTGGAAAACCCAAGTTAACTGTCTAGCAAGTCCCCTCAAGCTTACTCCTGCCCATAGATAATGTGTGAACACAATTTTGGGTGAAAAATCAATCTTCTGCATCATGCATATCTCACTCTATTTTCCTCCTAGAATTCCCTCCTAGTCAACGGGAATAGCTATTCATTCATTCATTTTAAGGGCTACACGATATTCCATGGTGTGGCTACACCATCATTCATTTTATTCAACCATGCAGCTATTGCTGGGTCGTTTACTTTGTTTCCTCCCCCATCCTCTTCCCTGACAGTACTACAAGGACCAGCCTCCTGCAGATATTCTTACCTCCGGGAGGTTCTATTTCTGAGATAGAGTGCCAGGGGTCGAATCGCTGGGTGGACTAAGTATGTATTTTTGAATGTCATAAATATGATCAGATTGCTTACTAGCAAGACTGTAACAATCCTTATTTCTATGAGCAACACGCAAGTGATCTTTTCCCAGCATCCTGCCCAGCAATGGGTGTTATTGTTCTTTTTATTTTTTGCACCCTGACAGGTGTAAAGTCACGTCTTCTTGATACCCCTACCAACACATACATCGAAGTCCTAAATGTATTAATAACATCATCCTCCTTCTTAGGCCCTAACTCAAACTTCTGACCCCTTTCAGAGATCCTAAACTCACCTCCCAAGCCCAGCCTCTGTCCTGATCAGTGACCTTTGGACCTCAACGTTTCATCTCACTCATCTTAACTTTTAACAGCCGTCCCTATAATCGGCTCTGCTTTGAGCCCTGAACTGAGAGCCCAGTACCCTGCCATCTATTTCCAGACAGTCTCCATCCTCCCACCCTTAACCCCAATCAAACTGACCCATCCCAACCAGTCCCCCTCAGAGTCTGACTCTCCTCACTTCTGTATCTTCCCTATGCACATCCTCCCATCTACCTCTAACTAGGGTAGACCTCCCCTCAACCCCTCCCCTGCAGGCTCCCCAAAGCCTGAGCCAGTGGTGGGGGAGGGGCCGGGTCGCCTGAGGCGGGGGCTAAGTTTAGGCACGATGGGGGGAGGGTGCCTCTCAGGCAGCTGTGCTGGCCTGTCCAGCTACTGAGTGACAGCACCGCCTGGGCCTGAGGCTGGGGGAGGGGGCCTCGCTGCTCTTGGGCCCCAAAGCTCCGGCTCGAGAGAGAGGGGACCCCATACTCCCTCCACGCCCTCCCTAGACACCCCCGCAGCCCCTCAGCCCCAGCCTGCCGCTCTGGGGAATCTGGGACCAAGAGGAAACATCCCCCAGATTTGAGGGCGATAAAAGTGAATCTGGGTCCCTTTCCACGGTCCCCCAGCGCCCGCGTCCCAACCCGCCCCGAAAGCCCACCTTTACTCCCCATCTCGGCTCCGAGTGAGAGGCTACAGACACTGCTGCTTCTCAGGGATTTTGCCCACTTCAGTGGAACCCGGAGGGAGGGAGTAAGGGGGCGGGGCTCCTTTGTACCCAGCCAATGACTCTCCATTGCGGTGGGAACAATTCCAAAACGGGGTGGCTCTCTTTGTAAACAGCCAAAAGCAGTGATGTCTATAACCTACCTATAGGAACCGTTCGTGGAGGCTGAGCATACTTTAAAGTAAGGCGGGGTCTATTTACAATTGGCCAATTCATGTGGTCCGGGAAGAGGAGAGTTTTTAAAACGCACGGAGTTTACTTTTACTTGCCCGGTGGCCACATTCAGAAAAGAGCATTATTTTTTCAGGGATTTGGCCTGTCCAAAATCAGCCTCTAGGGGGAGCACTCCAAAAGAGGGATTATTTTTTAGCAATTAGCCAATTCTAATGCTTCTTCCAACTTCTCAGGTGGGAGGGCTAACTTCTCAAGTGGGCGGGGGAACCATTTAAAAAGAGCCAATAGCAATCTCAGGTAACGGGAAAATTTTTTTAAAGGGTGGAGTTTACAATGTCTTGCCAGTAGCAATACCTCCTCGCTTCTCCATTCTCCTCCGTTCCTTCCAGAGGATGGTCCCTTTAAAAATCAATCCTCCACCCTCGCTGTAGTCCAAAGGAGCACGTTCCCTCATGCACTTTACCTAGAAAGTGTGGTTCCAATGTGAATTCTGATTGGTCCGTGCTATCGAGGCACTGCCCCGTGATTGGCTCCCGCTCCAGCCCTCCCCATGGCTCTTCCTCCTCCTTCTTGTCCAGCAAGGGCTCATCTGGCCAAGAGTTCGAATCCCGAGATCGATGTGGAGATGGGGTACGGGCCTGAGGGATTCCAGAGCCAGGGCTGGGCTGTGGAGTCAAGACTTCGGGCGGCGAGGACTGAGCGAGTCCGAGTTGTAGGTCCAGTTCTGGTGCGTTAGAGAGAGAAGGCTGTGAGCTTTCACCATGGAGGTGCCCTAAGGAGAGACCACCCACCCCTGGTGGCTTTTGTCCCAGCACCTGGGACATCTCACCTTTCCCAGCCTCTCCAACCTCTGATCCGTCGGGCTCTTCGTCATCCAGCGGGGTGGAGCTACTGGTGGCAGAGTCTTCCCCGGACCCTGCTCCCCGGGCCGCCCAGCCCACTTGGTCCAGTTGGAGCCCCAGGTCCTCCAGGGGGCGCTCAGCTGGAGGGGCAGAATCGGGGTGACCACGGCGCCCAGGCTCCGGGGATTGGCTCAGGCTGGGGATGCTCTCCAAGCTGTCGCCCAGGCCAGGTTGTGGGGGCGGCTCTCGCGGCTCCGAGACTGAGCGGCCCTGGGGCCGTGGGCGGCGAGCAGCTGAATCCCTGCGGGCCCCAGAGCCCAGCACGCCATCGAAGGCGATGTAGGAGAAGGTCAGCTCCCGGGGAGTGCCCCAGTCCTGCGATGTGGTCTCCTCCTCGTCTTCCTCTGAGAATTCCCGGGCTGTATGCAGCTCCCGAAAATCCGAGTCGTCGTTCCCTCCTGCCATGAGCAAAGGAGGGCATGAACTCCTCTGACCAAGACCCTAGCCCACTCCCCTTAACCCCTTTACCCAGCTGTGAGCCCCCTTCAAGTCCCACTCTCACACCCTCCCTCTCTGCTTACCTTCTGTGGAGTCAGGAGTAGAGGAAGCTGTAGACGGAGCTTCTTCTGCAAGAGGGAAAGAATCAAAGACTCTTAGAAGCTTAGATTGCCCGAGTTACAGAAGTAGTGTGCTAGTCCTGGAAACCTGTCTGAATTAAGGAATCTTAGAGTTTTAATTACAGGACCTCTAGAACATTCTGTATACAGACTGTAAAACCTTAGCATCCCTGCTGTCTGAAGCTCAGTCTTAGAAGTTCAAATCCAGGAATCTCGATCTTAGTGTCTTTAAATTAGGGATTTTAGGAGGCTTCAATTAATTAATTCTTTCAACAACCATTAATTGTTTAATACATGCCAGGCACTGTTTTAGATCCTGAGGATACAACTGTGAACAAAACAGACAAAATGTCTAGTCTCATAGAGCTTACACTCTATAGGGGAGATAGACAGTAACAATTAAACTTATGATGTTGGGTGCTAAGTGTGTGGAGAAAAATTAAGGTAAGGGAAGAGAAAGTAAGGGGGTGCTATTTCAGACAGGTTGGTGAGGAAGACTTCCCGGATGCCATTTGAACAGAAACCTGAATGATGTGAGGAAACCATGCGGATATCTAGGGAAGCGTCTTCCAGGCAGAGGGAAAAGCCAGTGCAAAGGCCCTGAGGCAAGCACTAAGCTTTGCATATCTGAGGAACTGAGAAGTGTGCAGATGGGACTGGAACAGGGTGACTGATGGGGAGATGGAAGGGAGATGAGGGCAGAGAGGAAAGGCGGGGTGGGGTGGGGGTGGGGAGATCACGTAGGGCTTTCCTTTGTAAGCCCAGGTAAGGACAAGATATTAGAATGTTGGGATGATACTCTAAAATGTTGAAATAACAAATTCTCAGAATTTTGGCATGTTGACTCCCAAGACGTGCAAGTGGCTAGGTCGGCGTTGCAATCCCCAGCTGTCAGAACCATAGGGGTGTGAGACAGAGCATGTTAGCCAAGGACTGTTAGAGCCCTGGGCTCAGAAATCATAAGGCTCAGGCAAGGCGTTTTCAATTATGGAATTCAGCCTCTCAGAGTTAGCTTGGGGCTTTGCCTACAGGAGATGCTCAGTACCGTTTGGAGATTGAAATCAGATGCCCCCCCGCCCCCACCTCGTTTCTTCAGCTAGGGAATAGGAGGCCAGGAATCAGAGACCTGGAGTGGTAAAACCTAAGGACCCAGGAGTCCTAGTCCCAACCCAGGGATGGCTGTATCCCGGGGACAGGGGATTGTACAATTCGGGCGAGGTCGGGGCTGCCTCTGAGTCTGGGGAGAAAACGGAGGTGGGATGCGAAGATGGGTGATGCGGGGGAAGGGGGGAGTCAGACCCTCTTCTCCATCGTGGCTCTACCCCTCTATTCAAATCCCCTCACCGCTGGCTGTGGCCAGCACCAGGGCGAGGGGACAGCTCCCGGAGAGCTTCCTCATCCCCGGGCGGAGCCCCGGGGCACATTCAAGGGCCCAGAGCGCCCCTCGTCGGCTATCTCAGTGCCCCCAGCCTCTGCCCAGTCTCACTCAGGTTGTCCGGGTCAAGTCGCCCCCATCGCCGCTAGAACACGGTGGGGAGGGAGAGCTTCCTTTGTCTCCTTCGCTTCCTCCCCATCTCGGCTCTCCCGCGGCCCAGGTCGGAGGGGAAACCGGGGAGGAGCCCACCCGGGCCTCTGGGCCCCACACCAGGCCTGAGCCTCCCCCTACTCACTGCAGTGGGCGAAGACCGGCAGGACCTGCCCCATGGCCCCCCTCGGGCCTGCATCGGGACCCCCGCCCACTCCGGCCACGCCGCCCTGGGCCTGGGGCCGCGAGCGCTCATCTCCGCCGCGCCCAGGACGCCGCCGCCGCCATCCTCGCTGCCTCCTCCTCCCGGGCCGCTCCAGCAGCCGCCACCGCCGCCGCCGCCGCCGCCGCCGCCGCCGCCGCCGCCCTCGGTTCGGCTCAGCGGTGGCGGGCGGGGCCGCTGTGGGGCGACTGCAGCGCGGGGCCCGGGGGCGGGGCCAGAGAACGGGGGGCGGAACATGAGGGAGGCGGAGGGGGAGGGGAAACACCCGGGAGGATGGAGGTGGGCGTGGCCTTCCTAATAGAGGGGCGGGGCTAGGACCGCAGGCTACCTGTCGAGAAGGCCTGGAAGGCGGTCTGAAGGGCGGGGTCTAGACAGAAGAGGGCGGGGCCTTTAGGGGGAGAGAAGCGGGACCGAGGGTAGCGTGAGGGGCTCCGGGAAATGATGATGAAGGAGCCTAGGCGGAGAGGATGGGGGCGTGGATCTCAGAGTGGGTTGGGGTGGAGCTAGAGGTGGCATTGAGGGGAGGGTATAAAGATTTTACCGCTGAGAGGTAGAGGTATAAGCCTAGATTCTCAATGGGAGTGGGAAAGGGGGCGGGGAGAAACTACTCGGAAAGTTTTGAGACAAGGGGAGGAACTCAGACTTGGGGAGGTTTAAGCCAATTTAGAATTGTTCTAAATTGGGTGGGGTCAGTCCGAGACTGAGGAGCTAGAGGCGTGGCCTAGAGGGAATAGGGCAGAACAATCAAGGGTGGTGGTGCTGCCCAGAAGGTGAGCTGAACCTGGAGTGAGGCGAGGAGAGGGGAGGGGTCGAAATAACAAAATTAAGCATGTAAAGCTTTTGGAACCCGGATGGGACCACTGATGTGGGCAGAGATTGAACAGAGTCGGGCTGGGCAGCCGAAGCCGAGTGTTGTGTTGAGAAAACGGATTCTAGAGATTGTTTCCTTGTAACACTGTTTACTTCTGTGACTCAGTTTCCTCTTCGGTAAATTGGAGATGATGATGTATAACAGTGTGTAGCTCATGGTAAATGCTAGTTTGGTACTATTATCTTTTTTCCCTGACCCAAACCCCAATCCTCACTTTGAAAGTGCGGAAGAGAGGAGAACGAAGAGTTCAATCCCTTCTAGTGATTCGACTTGAGTGCAAGTCAAGGGCATAGGAAGGAGATTTAGGTGGTTTAAAATTTCACAGTGCAGAGGATTAGTGGAGGTGACGGGGGCGGGGTTGCGGGGTTGCGGGGCTGTTAGCAGGTGCAGAGGGTGGAGCTTTCCTGATCCCCAGGCTGAAGGATGGCGGCCCTTGCCCGCCTGCTGGAACGTCTCCTCTGGCCAGCTCGCAAGCAAGAGAGGGTGGAGGAGGCAGAGGAGAGGCGCAGCTCTCCCGACGGGCCTCAGTCCCTCCTGGACGCGCCGCGATGCGCCCAGCGGCCGCACGGGGGTGCGGCGGCGTCTTGGGGCTTGAGCTTCGGGGCGAGCGCAGTGCAAGGGTGGCGCGCACACATGGAGGACGCGCATTGCGCTTGGCTTGAGCTACCCGGGCTGGGCCCGGGCTGGGCTTTCTTCGCGATCCTCGACGGCCACGGTGGGACGAGAGCCGCCCTCTTCGGTGCGCGCCACCTGCCGGGCTACGTGCTCGAGGCGCTGGGCCCAGCGCCCGGCGAGCCCGAGGGCGTGTGCGAAGCACTGCGCCGCGCCTTTCTGAGCGCAGACGCACGCCTGCGCGCGCTCTGGCCCCGCGGCGAGCCGGGAGGCTCCACCGCCTTGGCGTTGCTGGTTTCCCCGCACTTTCTGTACCTGGCGCACTGCGGTGACTCCCGCGCGGTGCTGAGTCGCGCCGGCGCCGTGGCCTTCATCACCGAAGACCATCGGCCCCTCCATCCCCGGGAACGCGAGCGCATCCATGACGCGGGCGGCACCATCAGCCGCCGGCGCCTCGAGGGCTCTCTGGCAGTGTCCCGAGCACTGGGAGACTTTGCCTACAAAGAGGCTCCGGGAAGGCCCCCTGAACTGCAGCTCGTTTCCGCGGAGCCTGAAGTGACCGCCCTGGCACGCCGAGCAGAGGACGAATTCATGCTCCTGGCCTCTGATGGTGTGTGGGACGCCATGTCTGGCTCTGCCCTGGCGGGACTGGTGGCGTCTCGCCTCTGCTTGGGCTTGGCCCCACAGCTTCTCTGCGCGCAGCTGTTGGACACGTGTCTTTGCAAGGTCCTGGGGGCGGGGCTTGCGATCTTAGAGGGACGAACCTAAGGGATTTAGTGGGGAGGAGCTTTGATGCAGAGGCGAGAGTAAAACTAGAAAAGGAGAGGTGGGACTCCAAATAGGGGACGGGGCCTGCTGGAACGGGGCAGGGCCAAAATGTGCAGGGAGCGGAGACTGAGGGAAGCCTTGAGACAAGACGGAAAAGTTGTAGTTCTCGATAGATAAGTGGGAGGGATTTACGAGAAAGGGCGTGGTCTTTTGGAATGGGACAGCCCTTAGACCTAAAGATGGGTCCTGAGGTGTGACTAGTGGCAGAAGGAAGAACAGCTCAACAGCAGAGTGGGAGGAGCTTTGGAAAAGGGAAGTGGCTCTGTTTAATAGGGTGGTGCTAGGACAGTGAGAGGGCGTGGTCTAAGGAATTGGTCCTTGTGAGAGGCCTGGTTTAGACTGACAGAAGGGTGGGACTTTAGAGTTATGGGCATAACCAGATTGGGAAGGGGGCACTAGAGCAAGGGGAGTGTTGGGAAACTCTGTTTCCTAGGGCATGGAGCCCTGTGCTGGGCATTCAACCGTGTTCCACCAGGCTCTCTTTTCTCTGCCTTCTCCAGGGAAGCCTGGACAACATGACCTGCATCCTGGTCTGCTTCCCGGGGGCCCCCAGGCCTTGTGAGGAGGCCATCAGGAAGGAGCTAGTGCTGGACGCAGCGCTGGGACGCAGGGTTGCAGGTGAGCAGGTGCCAGGAGCCCGGCGGAAGGGGTGGTCAGCAAGCAGGGTAACTCACAATCCTTGCCTCCTTTTCAGAGCTGTGTGCCTTTGGCCAGGAGCCCCCCAGCTTGAACACAGTTTTCAGGACTTTGGCCTCTGAGGACATCCCGGATTTACCTCCTGGGGGAGGGCTCCACTGCAAGTGAGTTGGGGTGGGGTGGGGTGGAATGGGAGGATGGGTGGTAGGAGGAGGGTCCCCTCCTGAGGGACTTCCTTTGCTCTCCAGGGCCACAGTCATCGCTGACGCTTACTCTCAGTTCTGCCAGGCCTCAGGAGAGCGCTGGGTGGTAAGGACCCTGTGTTCTTGAATGTTTCTCTTAGAAGCATGTAATTCAGCGCCCCCCCCCCCATGCCACCTCTTTAAGTGATGGGGAAATTGAGGCCAGAGGGGACAGGAATTTACCTGATATAGTAATAAATTCTCACACCTGGTCCTGTGCTAGGCATGATGGTTGGTGCGGCGGGGGGAGCGGGCGGTGGTGATGCAGAAGCAGAGGAGAAGGGATTGTGCTTCTCCTCCAAGAAATGTGCCCCCAACATTGCTTTGTGAAGCCCCACCATCCCAAGCACCACCCCTTCCATCCAGAAATAAGGCAGAAAAACTCAAGGGATGTTGATGACCGATACCAAGGGCTAACTGCACTGCAGAGACCACCAGGACATCTCTGCGGGTGGCCCAGGTCTTAGAGGAGAGAGGTTGTGAATTAGGCCCAGATAGCCTATTTACAGATGTCCAAGGAGGTGGTGAGTGGAGCCACATAAACTAAGGTATGGGGTGGGGGACTGGGAGGAAATGTGAGGGAGGAAACCAGAAGGCCTTTGCAGGGCAGAGAAGGGAGTTGGGTTATTACCAATCGGAGTGGGGGTGGGGGTGGGGGTGGTTGGCGATGGTTTCTCAGCAGCAGAAAGGAGGTCTTTGTCAGGATTCTTTTGAGTTGTGAGTGACAGAAACGCCATTCAACCTGGGAAGACAAACCAGGGAGTTTACTGGGCCATGTAATTGAAGAGTATAGGGACTTAAGGCATGACTGCATCCGGTTGTCAGATGATGTCATCAGGAACTGTCTTAGTTTTCCTTTCTCTGAGTTGGCTTCATTCCCAGGCAGCGTCTCCACATGAGGTAGCAGAGAGTTGCTGCTCTATCCCAGAAAACTAACATCCCCAGTGGGGAGAGCATGCCAGTTTCCCAGTAGTTGCAGCCGTGCTTCCAGGGCTGGTTCTCATTGGCCACACTGGGTCATGTGCCTGACCAGTCTCTGTGTCTCTGATTGGCCGGGCTGGGGTCACAGGCCCATCCTCTAGCGCTTGGCCTTGGGGTCCACTCCACCCAAAACTGAGGAAATGAGAGATAGGGAATGCTGATTCCTCAGAGGAAAAATAGGAATGGTGCTTCCAGAATACAGGGGAGTAAATGCTGAGGGGCAAGAAGGGATTCCTATTCACCATCTTCCACATTTTGTGTTACAGATGGGGCAGAATGGGGCTGAGAAGACCACTGGCACCCATTCAAGCTCTGCCTTGGACTTGGAGGCCTGACAGCTGTCATCCTTTAGGGACCCTCTGCCCAGCTGGGGCCTCAATGGAATTAAGGAAGAAAACTCCCCTTCCCCAGCTATGCAGACTAGCGGAAGGAAGAGAAACCAATGGAGGAACCCCAGAATGTTTATTTCCCTTTCTCCTACTTCCCTCTCATAAGACAGAAGGTCTTATGAGAGAGGGGAAATTCCGCCCACCAGCTAGACCCAAAAAAACCCCAAACCTCAAAACCCCCAAACCAAATGTCTTTGAAATATTTCGAGCTGAATGGACCCTGAAAATCACCCAGTTCAATAACCTTCTCTTCCCTTCCTATTTTTCATCTGTTTGGAGGGGAGGTAGGGGAAAGTTTTTACAATTAAATTTTAATTACATAATTCAAAATACATTTTTCTTGTGGAAAAAACCCCGCACACACGATTTGCCCAGTCATTTGGCAAATACGTATGGGGCATCTGCTATGTGCAAGGCCCTGCTCAGGCCATCAACCTGGCAGACCCACTGAGGTTTCTGCCCCTGGAACCACCTAGTGTGTGGGGTGGAGTGGGGGAGGGACAGCAAACAAGGGAACCCATAAATAAGGTCATCTCAGACACTGGCAAGTGTCTCAAGGAAAATGAAACTGGGGGACGTGATAAGAAAATGTCTTAGGGGAGCTATGCTGGGTTTTTTACATTGTTATTTTTTGAATGGGTGGTAAGTTCACTTGGTTTGAAATTCAAAGGGCACAAAACGGTATACAATGAAGTCTCTCTCCATCCCTCACCCACTGCCACTCCATTTTCCACCTGGAGATGGTTGCTTTAGACGGGGGTCAGTGAAAACCTCTGAGGAGGGGACAACTGAGCAGGAACCTAACAGAGAACTCGCCAGCCATGCAAAAACCCCAGGGAAGAGTGTCCCAGGGCAGAAGGAACAGCCAGTGTGAAAGCCTAGAGGCAGGATTGAACTCAGCATTTTCAAGATGAGGCTTGAGATTATGACCATCAGACTCTCCACGATCCCATTCTGTGTCCTACTGGTAACCCCTGCAGTGAGTTTGGAGTGGATTTTTCAAGACCTTTTATTGGGCATGTACACACATGTATATGGTACCTTAGGTGTCTCCTTGATTTTTTTCATACCCTATGTATCATTTGGCAATTTGTTTCCTTTTACTCAATAATGTGTTGGAAACTTCTTTCATGCCACTCAAACACCTCACTCTTTTTAGCTGCTACTCAGCACTTCAGACAAGAGACGTGCAATGGTTTCACCATCCGTCATCCTCTTGATGGGTATTTAGGTTGTTTCCAATTTCTTGCCCTTACGTCACTGCTGCCGTAAAGATCCTTGATCAGGCTCCTGTGTACATAGGCAGGAGCTTCTCTAGTGCAGGGGTCTTGCTACCTGTTTTGTACAGCACTTGAGCTAAGAATGGTTTTTACATTTTTAAAGGGCTGTAAAAAAATATGCAAAAGAGGCCCTATGTTTAATATGCCTAAAGTATTTACTATTTGGACATTTATAGAAAAAGTCTGCTGACTATAGTGTAGGTGGCACACGGAAGCACCACCCCTCCCATTTCACAGATGGGAAAGCTGAGACCCAGAGAGGAGAAAGGAATTGCCCATGGTCACACAGAACTGGGGTTTTCATGCAGTTGGACAAATGTAAATGTGTGTTGAGCTGCTGTTCTGGGCCTGGCTGGGTTAGTAAGGCTCAGAAATTGATTAAGTCTACCTCTGTCCCCGAAGAACTCAGTCTGAGGAGACACACAGAGAAACAATTATAACCTACCATAGATCAGGGTTCAAGGTTTCCCAGAGTGGGGTGGACAAGGGGAGAGGATTACTCCATTCTTCAGAGAAGAATTAATGTCAGAGCATGGCCTAGAAGAATGAGGTGAAGGAGATCAGGAACGGCACCCAGCAGCAGATTCCTCTTGGAAAAAAAAAGCCTGGGAATCTTGATTCCCTCACCTAGTCAGCTGGGCCCCAAGAGTTGTTTTACACTCATACCTTGCACCACTGGAGTCCTGGTGGCTCAGGCAAGAGGGCTATACCCCAGATTTACTTCCTGCCTCCAGGCCTCAATTTATCCATTTCTAAATGTCGAACTGATTCCCCAGTTTCCTGCCCCAGCCTAAGGCACCTTACCCAGGCCAGGTGGCGCTCTACGAGAGGGGCGTGAACATATTGGTGACGTCACGTAAGGCGGAGTCTGCAGGACCAGTGGCGGAAGCCTGGGAGGGTGTTGGGACTCAGCCCGAATCTGGCGCGTGGGGGGAGGGGGCTCCCGGGAGCCGGCTTAGGGAGGGTCCCCCACCTCCGTTCCCTCGGATTGCTGAATGATCCCACCATCCTCCGCAGACGAAACTGAGTCACGGCGGGGCGTGCGTGGAGAGGGGACAAGGGGGCTTATTCACACAGGGACTGGGAGTCCCATTCCCACCGAGGTCCAGCGCCGCGCGCACACACACCCCATAACCCCCACCCCCACCCCCGCCTCGCCCCACACACACCCTGCGGCTGTGAGTCAGCGGCCAGCCGCGCCCCCTCGGCCCACTTCCTCCTCACCTTCCCAGGGCGGGCGGAGCGGGGGGGGGGCAGTGAGAGGGGTGGGCCCCCTCCCCACCCATTCCGCTCTTCGGCGGGGGAGGGGGTTCGCCCCTTAGTAATCCCTCATAAATTGGTGGAGAGAGACCGTTGAGGGCTCCGAAGGCAGGATTTAAGGGACAAAATTTGAGAGAATCTATGCTTGACCAGAAGGTCCTCTTCGCCCCCCAAACTGAGTAGAATGTAAAGAAATGGAGAAGTCGATGGGGAGGGTGAGAAGAAATTGTGCCCCCATTGATATTCCCCTAAGAATTTCCATCGTGGGAGAGAACGAAGGATCAAGGAAGGATCCCTTCCCCTCCATCAAACTTCCCCTCTAATTTGGGGGGGTGACCCCCTGAGTGTATCGCTATGCAGTAACGTTGGGGAAGAGGGAAATAGCGGAAGTCTAAGGTTCCGCGTTGCCCTTTTAAGCGCCCTCCACCCCCCTCAACCTCACCGCCTTGAGGTGTCCGCGGCCCCTTTAAGGCGCAGGGCATTATGGGTGCGGGGAGTGGAATTTTGGAACGAAATGTAGCGAAGAGAAGTACAGTAGTAAGAGTAACATTGTAGCCGCCGCCGGCCGAGGGGGCGCGCCGGGGAGGGGACGCCGCACCCCCTTTCTGCTGCCGGGACCCCCGATCAGAGCCCCCGAGAGAGGAAGCGCCCGAGGGCCCGCCCCGGCCCTGTCCACGTTCCCCCCAGGAAGCCGGACTCTGGGGCGGGACCCTGGGGGAGACTGAGCAGAACCTGGAGCCAGCCCTGAACCCCTGAACCTCAAGCCAGGGGCGCCCCGGGAGCACCTACCCCGTGGGCGCTCCGCCCGCCCGCCGAGCAGCCATGAGGTGAGCCTCGAACTGCCTTCAGACCCTTCCCCGCCCGGCGCGAGCTCCCGCCCCGCCTTTGTCCCCCTCCCCCCAGCTTGCTCCGGGCTGGTATTTGGGGACCGGGCACTGGGAACCTCGGATTTGAGGCCGAGCCCCCTTTGACGAGCTCCAAATACTGACCACTTCCCCTTGACTCTCAAGGCTCCGCGTGGTGCCGGTGAGGTTCTCCCGGGAGCCCTTAGATTTGGGGGCGCTCCAAGGACTCCCGAATTTTTAAAAGACTTTTTCAGAGGACCTTGAAGTTGGCAAATACTCCCCGCAGGGAGGCTAGGATTTAGGCAGGGCTCAGACTCCCCCCAGATCTCAACCCGGCCCCTAGAGGGATTGTGGGGGGCCGGTTTGGGGGTCCCTGGGACCTGGAAGAGAGATTGAGACGTAGACTTTGGTTTTCGGGGGTCCCCTTTTACGTGGCGCTGGAAAAAGTCTTCTCAAGAGCGACCTTGCTCCTTAACTTCGGGGGTACTTAACCCCCTAAATTTGGGGCGCTCATCCTCCTGTGGAGGAGGTTGGTGTGGACGGATCCACGGACCCAGACGCAGCCTCCAGAGTCTGGCTGGGACTCCCCTCCCCCGCCGCTCCCCACCCACAATTTGCTTAAAACAGGCTGTGCCTAGGACCGAGCGAGCGCTCTGGGCCGAGGGCGGCTCCCCGGCCCCGGGCCAGAAGGGCGGCCCCTCTCCCCAACCTGCACGGCCCTGGGGAGGGAGGGGGCGCGGCAGCTGGGGGAAGGGGGGCCTTTGTCTTCCTGACTCACCTGTCGAGACAGCTGGTGTGGGGAGGGGCCGGCAAAGAGCGCCGTGGGCCGGCTGCTTTTCCCACCACGGCGCCTCCCCCTTCTCTCAACACCGCCCCCCCTTCCCCAGCAGTCCCGAGTTGTGCGGTTGGAGGAGGGGGCGTTGCAAAGCGTCAAGGTCATAGCCCTCTCCCCAAGGGACCCAGGCTTCCCAGAGAGTTCCAGCAATCTTCCCAGGAATTTAATCCTGGGGGTTGGGGGCCGAAGGGACCCAGGGATTTTGTCTTTCCCGGGCCTCCCTCAAAACTCCTGGGCTCACCTGAGGGCGGGGCCCGTGCGGCTGGGGGACGCGACTAGCCCCCCCTTATTCTCCCTTTCCCCTGGCCCCCCATAATCTCTCCCTTGAGGCCTGAGCCTGACAATACTATCTCCCTTCCTCTACGCTGTCAGGGACTTCCTGCCCCAAAGCCCCCAGCTCGAGGGGGAGGCCCCTGGGGGCGGCTGGGGATTAACCCCCTGGCGCCCACATCCTCCCACATTCCCCATACCCCTGCCCTCTGACATAGGGTGGCATTCGTTTTTACGGTCAGTAGAGAATCCCCCTCGTACATTTGTTCCTTCTGCTGTAAAGGGATTGCTGGAAAATTTGGAGCAAGGGGGCACCCACAGACACCCACAAGACTTCCTGCCTACCCTTTCCCCCATTATAGCAACATCCCTTCAAGGTCTGGCCCGGGAGAGGGGGGGAGAGGGGGCGGTTTTCGGGAGTCAGGCTCTCTTCCTTCACCTTCTTCCTGGGGGGCTCTCCTCTCCCACTGCCCCCCAGCCCCGCCCCTTGCCTCCCCCCCCACCCCCCCACCCCGCCGCGTTTCCGGTCCCAGGCACGGTGGAAGGCGGATGGCGGATGTCCGAGTTAGTGCTGCCTCACTCACTGAGACCGTAAAAGGGCAGGAGCAATGTCTGGGCCAGCCTCCCCGCCCCCAGTCCCCGAGGCCCTGGCCCTCCCACAAGGCCCCCCTACTGCTGGCCACGACCAAACCTCCCACCTCCTGGGAGGTGGGCAGAAGTCGAGCTGATGCCTGTCTCACCAGAGAGTTACTCCCACCTCCTGAGGGGTCTTCCCTTCTGATGGCCACACCCGACTTACTGGGCTGTGCCCCTTCTCCCAGGACAGCTAGGAAGGATTCAGAAAGCCCCATGGCCTTGTCTGGGGGCAGCTGGGGAAACTGAGGCTCAAAGAGAGAAAGGCCTGGCCCAAGATCCCTCAGAAATTCCTAAGCAGTATTGAGGGAGGGGAGGGGGCTGGGATCCTCAGATTTCTGGCTGATTTGGCTGGGGACAGTCTTGGGGGCAGTTGGAAGAGAGGATGTTAAGATGGAAAATTACAAGATACAGTTCCTTTTCTCCCAGTTTGACAAATATTTGTTGAGTGTCTGCTGTGTCCGGGACTCTGAGCTGGAATTCTGGGAAGTGGGGCAGAGGTCTGAGAATCTCAGGGCAGAAGGGACTCAAGAAGTGTTTGGTTCATTTCTTTCCTCTTCCAATAATAGTAATTATTATTGTTGTTGTTTTTTTTTAAATAATGAGAGACCATCTGATCAAGCATCTACTTTGTGCCAGGCACTGTACTAGGTGCCTGATTCAATTTAATCCTCACAACAATTCTAAGAGATTGATACTATTAGAACCGTCCCCCTTCCCCAGATGGGAAAACTGAGGCACAGAGAAATTAAGCAAATTGCCTATTAAAGTCAGATTGGAAGTGGGCAAGCCTGAATTTGAACCCAGGCCTCTTTCCAGAGTATTATACTATTAGAGAAAAAGGAAAATCAAACCTTTAGTGGCCTTTAAAAAAATACTACTACTACAAGTAACGTGCTTTCACTGTACCAACACTTAAGATAATGCTGATAAACAAAAAGGAACCCAGTTACCTTCCTAATCACTTATGGGGAACTGAGGCCTGTCAGGGAGGAAGGGCTAGAGTGAACCCATACAAGCCCTGCAGACCCTACATCTGAGTTTCTATCCAGGGTTTCTTCAAAGATTTGTAGTTTGGAAAGGTTGTGTGTGCCTGGGGCTTTGGGGGGTAGATCACAAGTTTTGCGGTTTAAGGGGCTATAGGATGAAGGGGTGAAAGGAAGGGCAAGCCTCTAATATGGAAGGTTTGAGTAAACTAGAGTGACTATGTTTGATTGCCTCCCGTGATGAGAAGCTCTCTCCCTCCTATATTGCCTCTCAGCTCCCTCATATGAATCCTTGCCAAATTCCAAGTCCTGTGCTTAGGGCTTTTTTTAATCTCTTTCAATCCTTACCAAACCCCAGTGAGTTATGGCTTCCAGGGCTGGAAACTGAGGTTCAGAGACGGGAAGCCACACAGCGAGGGGGTGACTTGAACCTTCTTTTATCTACCACATGCTAGAGTTTACCAGAATGGGAGGACTTGTGGGAGAGTTCTGGGCTGGTTGGGGATTAAGGCTCTCATGTCCAATTGAGGGTATGAGACCCCAGAGACCACTGGAATTAGGCAGACCCCATTTCCATCTCACTCCCTGCTTCCTGGCTGTGGGATTTTTCCATTCTAGCTTTTTGCCTAGTTTATAGTTTTATTTTTTGAACTTAAGTAATGAATTCGTTTTTTATAGGTAATACCAGCCCATGTTAAAACAAAATGAAAAGAAAAGTCATAATCAAGCAATTCAAGAAGGTAAACGGTACAAAATGTCCACTTCCTGCCTCCTCAGGCCCCCAGGTCCCCAGTGCCTCAGAGGCAGCCACGGTTAGTCACCTGAGAAGCAGCTTCTGCATATATCACCACTCTGTGTGCAGAGGTATTTATATCCTCCCCACCTTTTCTTTTTTTTAAAAAAAATACTTCTGATACACACCACTTTATACCTTGCCTTAAAAAAAAAAAAAATCAGCTTAGCTGTTTTCTCATCTTTAAACAAGGTTAAGAACATTGCCGGGGGGGGTGGTGGTGGTGGGGAACTTGGTTCAGATATGAGCCCCTCTGCTTGTTTGCTGCGCGACCTGGGATAACTGTCTTCACCTCTCTGTGGCCACAGTTCCTCATCTGTAAAAAGGGTGAGCACCAGAGTCCATCTCATGAGGTCATTGCAAGGTTCACTGTGGAACTTGCAGCTCAGTACCTAGAACAATGTCTGGTACACAGGCTAACCAATAAATACCAGCTGCCATTGTTAAAAGCTTTTCCTTTTTTATAGATGGCTAATTTAACAACTCTTGGATACCTACTATGTCCTAGGCATGATTCTAGGTTCCGAGGACACAGCAGAAAGGACAAAAATCCCAGCCCTCATGGTCCTGACCTTTTGGTAGGGGAGACAGGGATCTGTCAGGCAGGGATCAGGTGCTATGAAACGTGGGACGTGCAGTGAGAGGGAGAGGAGCTTTTCCAGATAGTGTAGTCAGGGAGGGCTTCCTGGAAGAGGTGTCGGCTAAGTGGCGACCTGAAGGAGGTGAAAATCCAGGATGAGGGAGAACAAGAGCACCAGCCTGCGGTAGGAATGTGTCTGGCACGTTGAAGGAGCAGCGCGGAGGCCAGTGGGGCTGGAACAGCAAGCTGGGGGGAAAGAAGGGATGAGATCAGAGATCACACAGATCACGAAGGCCCTGGAGAGAACTTGGCCAGAATAAGAGTTCTGTGGGAGCTGCCACGGGAGCTTCCAAGAAGAGGAGGGGCACGATCTGACTTGTGTTTTAACAGGATCCTTTTGCTGTAATGGGGACACCACAGCCTGGAGAGGGACAAGACCAGTCTGGGGTCATTCTGCAGACATCCAGCTCTCTGACCAGTCCAGAGACTCAGCAGGGCAGGGTCGCTTGGGAGAGCAAAGTGCAGCCAGGGTTGGGTAGCAACGAAGGCCCCGGGCACCTGGGCAGAGTCTGCCCTGGGTGTGGGTGGCAGGTGTGGGCGAGGCCTTAACCCTGCCCTGCCAGGGGCAGTGGAAGCCAGAAAGAGCCCCTGAGGCTGCACTTGTCTGGAAACAGCACCTGGTGTTTGGGTAGGGCCCACACAGTCCCCGGTGGTTAAGATTGTGGACTTGGGAGCCAGGTGGCTTGGGTTCAAACCCTTGCTGTGCTACTTACTAGCTGTGTGACCACAGGCGAGTCACGCAACCTTTCTGGGCCTCTGTTTGTAGTCCTTGCAGAATGAGGATGAAATAGCCCATCTAGAAGGGCTGCAGTGAGAGTAAAATGAGAGACTCTGAGGAAAGGGCTTAGGGCATCTGAGCAGCTGAAGTGCCTGATAACAGGGAGGTGCCCCAATTATGTAAACCTGGGGGGAGGGTCTGGGGCCTCAGCTTCCTGGCCTAGGAACCCAGATCTGGGTCTGCTGAGGGGCTTTCCCTGCCTTGTCTTTTACAGCGTCAGTGTTATGCACCAGCCCCTGGCCCTGGTAGAGACAGAGCCATTGTGGGGTATAATTTCTCTCCCCGGAAACCTCTGACCACCAACTTCTTCTTTTCAGGAAAAAGTCCGGTGGGGGTGGGGACCATTGCTTCCCCCTGGTTTGTGTGTGACCTTGGGCAAGTCACTTCCTGTCTGGGAGCCTGAGTTTCCCCACTGGGGGAGGAGGGCATTGAACCTCCCCAGAAGGACTGGTAGGGGGTGGGAGGGATGTGGCTGTCCAGGGACCCAGGGGTACCTGTTCAGGGTGCCCGTGGAAAGGATGCTGACAGTTACTCAGCACTCAGTACATGCCAGGCACTGTGCCAAGCACTTTACATGTCCAGACTCATCTACTTCTCCCACTGCCCTGGGGGAGGTGGGGTCTGTCATTTCCCCAGTCTGCAGGCAAGGAAGATGCCTTCTCTCATGTGGGAAGGCTGCTTGCCTGAGTCATACGGAGTAGGTGGCCCAACGGGGATTTGAACCTACATCTGTGGATATCAGATCCTGAACCCTGAACCAGTTTACTGACCCCCTCCCCACAAGGCTAAGTCAGATGTCACCTCCTCCAGGAAGCCTCTGATCCCCAGGCTGGGGCAGGCACTCCTTCTGGGCACCCCAGGCCTGGTCTTGGATCTGCGGACAGGACAGACCACTGTGAGGCTCTCCTGCCCTGGAGGGTGGGGCCGGGGCTGTCTGGGTCCCTGCCTGACACGGAGCAGTGAGTGTCCACTGATGGCCGTTGGCGCCAGGGGGGCCGGAGGGACGGGGTTGGCAGCAGGAATCTAGCCTTGGTCCCCAACTTGCTGCAAGCCTCACCCTTCCCCTCCTAAGCCTCAGCTTCCTCCTCCTGAGTGGGGAGAGGTGGTTGGGGGAAGGGGGGGCTCCGAGCACCCCAGCAGAGATGGGGAAACTGAGGCTCCAAGGGCACCAGGCAGGGGCTGGTTCCCAGCACTGCCCAGAGCTCCTGGCCCGCCCCTTCCATCCGCTTCTCCCGGGCCCCGTCCTCCAGCTCACTCTGCATCTCTCAGACTGCCTCAGTCTCTCTGTCCATCTCTCTGTCTTTCTCCATCTCCCTGTATCTCCATTTCTGTATCTTTCTCTGCTCCCTGCCTTTCCATCTGTTTTCCCCCACTACTCCTCTGTCTGTCTGTCTTTCAGTCTGTCTCCGCTACGTCAGTCTGATTCCTTTCTCAGCTCTCTCTCTGCATCAGTCTCTATGTTTGTCTCTTCCAGTCTGTCTGACTCTTCCTCTTCCTGTCTTCTTTCCCCCCATCTGACTGTCTGTCTCTTTCCTTGTCTGTCTCCCATCCCCTGTTTGTCTCTTTGTCTGACTCTCCCGGTCTGTCTGTCTCTCTATCCCGTCTGTCTTTTCTCTCCCAGTCTCCCTGTCTGGGTCTCTTCGAGGGTCTGTCCCCAGCCCTCTCTCCCCGTCTGCCTGTCTTCCTCTGCCTCTCCATGGGTCCCTCTTCCTCTCACACTGTCTTTGTGTCTCCTACTCTCCCAGGGGGCCCCAGATGGAGAAGGTGACCGGCCCCTGGAGGGAGGGTGCCAGGCTCCCCTCAGCTAACTGGCCTCTCTCCCCTTTCCTCCCTCCGGGCAGTGAGACGGTTGTCTGCTCCAGCCGGGCCACTGTGATGCTCTATGATGACAGCAACAAGCGATGGCTGCCTGCTGGCACGGGCCCCCAGGCCTTCAGCCGCGTCCAGATCTATCATAACCCCACTGCCAACTCCTTCCGGGTGGTCGGCCGGAAGATGCAGCCAGACCAGCAGGTGAGGCTTCCCTCCCCGCCCCCTCCACCCGCTGCGCCCCACCACTCCTCACCCACTTTCCCCCCCCTGCCAGGTGGTCATCAACTGCGCCATCGTCCGGGGTGTCAAGTATAACCAGGCCACCCCCAACTTCCACCAGTGGCGTGACGCCCGCCAGGTCTGGGGCCTCAACTTCGGCAGCAAGGAGGATGCAACACAGTTTGCCGCCGGCATGGCCAGCGCCCTAGAGGCATTGGAAGGTTAGAGAGAGCGGGCAGAGGGGACCACTGAGCCCTGCCGTGTGGCCTGGGGCCGCCACTTCACCACTTGGCCTCAGTTTACTCATCTGAAAATGAGGCCAATTGACAACTTCTGTGGAGAATTATTATGAGGGTTTTGTGGGTTCCTTGTGCCCCGAGTGCACCCACGTATAAAACGCATGGTTCCTAAGAGTACATTTTGCTCCAGGAATTTTTACACATGCACACTCCTGTGTGACCTCCCAGATCAAGATATAGATATTTCCAGCCTCCAGAAAGTTCCTTGTGCCCTTTCCCCAGGTAACCATTATACTGACTTATGTCATCATCGGTTAGTTTTCAGGCAACAGTATTAAGAAAAAACCTCCAGTTGGTATTTCTTAAACTGGAATGTGCCCACGAATCATCTAGGAGAAACGCAGATTCCGATTCAGTTGGGTTGGCCGGGGCCTGAGCCTCTGTACTTCTAACAAGCTCCCTGGTGACGCCAAGGCTACCGGTCCATAAACAGTACACTTTGAGGAACAAAGTGACGGCTCTGCATGTGGGGTCACAAATCACCAAATGGCGGAGGTGTTTGCTTCCTGGAGCGGCTTCAGGGCTAGTGGGGAGGGGCCTGCTTGTCCGAGGCACAGAAAAATACATGGGAGCCAGAGGCCTGAAGGGGGGGGAGGACCAGGCTCTCAGCCTTTCCTGGGTCTTCAGGTGGGGCAGTCTGAGCGGCTGTGACAGGTGCCCTAAGAGCCTGGATGCCGGAGTGGGCCTGATTTCAAGCCTTGTTCCTGCAAATTCAGGTCTGCAGGACTTGGGGCAAGCGGCTCCCCTCTCTGGGCCTTTGCTGTTCTGCCTGTGACCTGGGCATCCTCCCAGCACCCACCTTACATCAGCTCAGCCAGGGGAAGCTCGTGCCGACCCCTCATCGCAGAGTCCCTGGGAGGCCCGGGAGAGCCGAGGGAACGTGCTGAGGGGTGGCGCCCGCTTCCTGGGTGACTCAGCAGCCTTTACTCTCACCTTCCAGGAGGTGGGCCTCCGCCCCCACCGACACTGCCTACGGCACCGCCCACTTGGTCTGTCCAGAACGGCCCCTCCCCAGAGGAGATGGAGCAACAGAAAAGGTGGGGCCAGTCCCTGGGTGGGGAACCTTACTGCTGCCCGAGTTGTAGATTGTTCCAGAACCCCTGACTCCTAGAGTTCAGACCTCTCCAACTTGCAGTTTTCAGAATGTTCCAACTCCCAGGGGACTAGAAACGGACCTCTTTCAGAAACCCCCCACCTCCTGGAGTTTGAAAAACTCCTGACACCCAGAGTTGCAGAACCTTCTGACCCTTCAAATCCTGGTCCCCCAGATTCCCAGAGTCCAGAATTTGGTTGTCTAGAGGATCCTGGGTGTTCTGTATTCTGGTGTTCTTGACAGTCTGATGACTAGATTGCTCGCCTCTTGCTCTCGCTCTGTCCCTGTCCTCCCCTTGCAACCCTTTCCTGGCCCCTGGGGAATGGAGGACATGAGTGGGGCTTAGGAGCCAGCCTTGCTGGAGACCTCTGAGGGGCGATCCGGGAAGTTGCTGGCCAGCCTGGGGCTCTGAGTGATGGCAGCTCGCCTTCCCTCCCCAGGCAGCAGCAGTCGGAGCTCATGGAGCGGGAACGCAGGGTCTCCAACGCAGGTGATTGCTTGAATGGCCTCGGGGCTCGGGTGACCACCCCAGAGGAGGGGGTGCGCCAGCCGGACAACAGAGAATAAGGCTTCTCTCTCAGCACCCCTCCTTTTTCGTGTTTCTTACAGGAGGCCCAGCTGCTCCCACAGCTGGCGGACCACCCCCGCCTCCAGGACCTCCCCCTCCTCCGGGTCCCCCCCCACCCCCTGGTCTCTCCTCCTCGGGGATCTCGGCTGGGGGGCATGGAGCAGGGGGAGGCCCACCCCCTGCGCCCCCTCTCCCCACAGCACAAGGCCCCAGTGGTGGAGGGACTGGGGCCCCCGGCCTGGCCGCAGCCATTGCCGGAGCCAAACTCAGGAAAGTCAGCAAGGTGAGGGGGGCAGGCAAGGCGGGTGTGGGTTGACGGGGCCTGGTATTATAATGGGATGAGGCCAGAGTTTCCTCGGAGCCTCACAGGAGGGCTGGAAGGCCAGGAGGCCCGCCTGTAAAGCCCCCACCTCTTTGTAATTTCTCCAGCAGGAGGAGGCCTCAGGGGGGCCCTTGGCCCCCAAAGTTGAGAGCAGTCGAAGCACGGGCGGGGGGCTCATGGAAGAGATGAATGCCATGCTGGCCCGGAGGTGAGCCTGAGCCTGGAGCCCTCAAGAGCCGCAGAAAGCCCTTGGAACACACCCCTCAGACCAGCAGTTACCACCTGGAGATTCCTGTTCCAGTAGGGCCGGGTGCGGGGGAGGGCTCAGATTCCCAGTTAGTTGGTTTCTTTGGGTGAAAGTTCGCCCTTTGATAGCCAGGTTTGGGATATAATGATGGGGATTGCATTCTCCTGAGATGGCTGAGGTTTGCAACCACCCAGGTAGCCTCTGGAATGTTCTAAACCCCAGAATTCCAGGACCTTAGGAGATCCTGCCTCAGAACCTGGGAACTCCGCCCTTAGAATTGTGTTACTCCCAAACGTGGGAATCGGAGAGCCCCACCCCAGTTCGAGAGCAGTACTCTCTTTAACTTCTAAAACTAAAATTTTCTTAGCCCTGACAAATTCCAGAAGTCTGCACGCTAGAATCCACCTTTCTAGAGCTCCGAGGAAGGGAATTGTTGAGTGGCTGAGGGAGGGCTGAAGCCATCTGTTTTTGCCTTTCTCTCTTACAGAAGGAAAGCCACACAAGTTGGGGAGAAAACCGCCAAGGATGAATCTGCCAATGTGGGTCAGGGGCTCTTCCTGCCATATACCCCTTAGGATGTACCGTTTGTGTAGGAATATCGGGGAGGGGGCTGTGACAGGGATGGGCTAGGTTTGAAGGTGGAGGAGGAAAATGAGCAGAGGTGCGGTGTCGGGGGTGGGGGGCTGGCTCATGACAGTTTCTTTTTTTTTTTAAATTTATTAAATTTATTTATGTTTGGCTGCATTGGGTCTTCGTTGCTGCGCGCGGGCTTTCTCTAGTTGCTGCGAGCGGGGGCTACTCTTGGTTGCGGTGTGCAGGCTTCTCATTGCCGTGGCTTCTCTTGTTGTGGAGCACGGGCTCTAGGCGCGCGGGCTTCAGTAGTTGTGGGTCATGGGCTCAGTAGCTGTGGCTCGCGGGCTCCAGAGTGCAGGCTCAGTAGTTGGTGCACACTGGCCTAGTTGCTCCGTGGCACGTGGGATCTTCCCGGACCAGGGCTCAAACCCGTGTCCCCTGCATTGGCAGGTGGATTCTTAACCACTGCGCCACCAGGGAAGCCCTTGGCTCATGACAGTTTTATTTCCCACCAGCAGGAGGAGCCAGAGGCCAGAGTCCCAGCCCACAGTGGTGAGTGAGAGCCCAGTCTAGTCACAGGAACTACAAGTCCCAGGATGCCCGCTTCTCACATATAACACACCTCGATGGGAGAGTCTGTACAAACGGTGCTGGGGATTGTAGTCTTCTGAGATGGTTCTTTGAACAGGGGCTGATGAGGCTCGGGGAGAAAGATTGAGGCAGGGCATTCCTTGTCCCTGATCTTTTTGATTTATTGCCTGTCCCCTAGAATCTGTGCGGAGACCCTGGGAGAAGAACAGCACAACCTTGCCAAGGTGGGCCATCAATACGGGGGCCCCACCCCGCAAAATAGTTGAATTTGCCGAATTTGTAGGGAGGAACACTGTGTGACCCCTGGAATGGGAGGCAGGGGAGGCAGACCCTCTCTCTAACCTCATTTCCGCCCCAAACCACACCAACTCTCCCAGGATGAAGTCATCTTCTTCAGTGACCACTTCCGAGGCCCAACCCTCTACGCCCAGCTCCAGTGATGAGTCAGACCTGGAGAGGGTGAAACAGGTAGCTTGGGGAAAGGACTGGGAGTGAGGTCCGGGGGATAGAAAGGAGATCTGGGTCCAGACTCTGCCACTGACCTGCCATGTGATTCTAGAAAAGGCCTTGGGAACCTCAGTTTTCCAGTCTGAGAAATGGAGAGAGATTGGATCATGTCAGGGATGACACAGACACCATAACCACCTTACCCAGTGCCCATGACAGACCTTACTAATCTTATCACTGGACTCACTTCTGTTGAGTACCCAGAATCCTTTTCAGTACACTGGACCCAGACATTTATCACCAATTGGAGGTGGCAGGAGACTGCAATGTATTTGCCAGCCTTGGTACTGGATGTTCTCCAGTACTTTCCTTCTGGCTCCAAGGATCCAGAATTCTCCCCTAGAATTCTCACTTTGTGGCCTTGCCAGTGATGTCATGGTGTGTGTGTAATAGGGGTCTTGAACCTCCTTCTTCTGGCCCCTCAGTCATTAAGAAAGGGGGGATTCACTTTTGCAAGTCCAAGTACCCTTCCTGATTGGTACCCCATCATTTTCAGGAGCTTCTGGAAGAGGTGAGGAAGGAACTGCAGAAAATGAAAGAGGAAATAATTGAAGGTGAGGTGGTTTTTTATTTTAAACATTTATTTATTTTGGAGGCATCATGTCCCTTGGAAAGCCCTGTTTTGGAAGGGAAGGGGGAAGAAGCTGTGCCCCTGACCTCTGCCCAGTTTCCTTCCAGCCTTTGTCCAGGAGCTGAGGAAGCGGGGCTCCCCCTGACCACAGGGCCCCAGAAGATCCAGTTTCTCCTTTCCGCACACGCCCTCCGCCTGTCACCCTGCTTTCCCTGCCTCAACTTGACTTGGAATTGGCTGAAGACTACACAGGAATGCGTCTTCCCCACTCCCTATCTCACTTGGAAAATTCCAAGGGGTGTGGCTTCCCTGGCACCATGCCCACACCCATACTGGCTGCTGATTGGCTGGGGAGGCCCCCACCCTTTGCTCCCTTTGGTCCTTCCCCTCTGCCATCCTCTTGGGGCTGGTTCCTCTGCTGGGGATGTACCAATTAACCCCACAGTAAGGGGGAAGGAAGGAGGGAATTTCACATTCCCTTGTTCTAGATTCACTTTAACGCTTAATGCCTTTGAAGTTTTGTTTTTTAAGAAAAAAAAGTATATATATATATATTTAGGTTTGGGGGGAGGAAATGTTTTTTCTCTTTGGTTTTGATAAAATGGGATGTGGGGAGTTTTTAAATGCTGTGCCCCTGGCTTGTCCCACTTGGGACAGCTATTTAAGGGGGGTTGTCCCATCAGGCTGGGGGCAGCTCCCCCCACCCCAGGGACCTCCCTTCCCTCTGGCTCCTTCCCCTTTTCTATGAGGAATTAAGATGCTGTAACTTTTTAGAACCTCAATTTTTTGGTTTTTTATTTCGGTAGGTTTTGGGGTCCAGGCCATTTTTACCCCCTGGGGAAAAAAAGATGAGGGGGAAAGGAAAAGGGGAGGAAACCTCCCCTCTCCCACCTTCACCTTTAGCTTCTTGAAAATGGGCCCCTGTGGAATAAATCTGCCAGTTTTTATAAATGCTAAGATTTCTGGAGTGATTTGAAGGGCTGCTCTCATGAGGATGGGGGCGTGTCCCTTCCTCCCCCAGTAATCTGCCTTCCCCTCACCTTCCTTCTTCCCACCCGAACCTGCCCTCAGACTCCTGCAGCTAGGGTGGCCTCTGGCCCCTCTCGGCCTTCCTGCCTCCCTTCCTCTCTGTGCCCCTCACTAGGCAGCTTCCTCACTCCTTCCCACCCTGCCCCAACCACTTCACCACCCTAGAGAAAGCCAGGGGCAGTCCCTCATTGACCGCGTGCCCTTGGACAAGACCCTTTGCTTCCCCTGGGCCTCAGTTTCCCCATCTGGGAAAGGGCTCAAAGGATGACACTGACCCCTTCCCACCAGATCCCTCCCAGCCTCTAATTTTAGTGAGCCTGCCACCCATTTTGCAGACGTACATCGTGGTTCTCAGACACATTCTCAAGATGACTTTCCCCCAGAGCTCCTTAAATTATACAACATTTACAGTCTAAAAAAAAAATAGAATTCAGAAATAACAGAGCTCATAACACATCCCCTTTAATGGTTCAATGGGTTGGCAGGGGATAGGTGAGGTAGGTAACACTTAACACTACCTGGTGGAATTATTCCATTTGGTTGGAGGTGATGAACTTCAGGGCTGAGGGGGCAGGTGGAGGAAGCCTTTGCATGAAGGACGGGGGTGGACACTGGGTGTCCAGTTCAAAGGCAAGAAGTAAGGGCGAATCCCTGAGTACTCTGAAGAGGAGATTTGGATGGAGGAAAGGGTGGAGGGATCTGTTGGAATGATCCACTTAAAGAGGGGAGGACCCCAGTCAAGGCACCAGTGGTGGACTAGAGAAGCCACAGGGAGACCCACTGGAGCTAATGCCCACCAAGATCCATCCTATTCCCTGCCCCCCCAGAAGAGTGAGGTAGATGGAAGGTCAAGGGGTAGGGAAGTCCATCAGAGGTTTCTATATTTTCACTACAATGGTCGGTACCAGTGAAGAAGTGGGATGAGGTGTCCTGGTGTAATGGATGAGGGTCCCAGGAAAAGGACCACTCCTCAGGTAAGTTGGAGGTATGAGTGACAAAATTAAATGGTCCATGTGCCCTGCTGGCCCTCCTGTTGGTGCGTGGGTGGGGTCCAGTGGAAGACACTGCTTTTCCATTCCAAAGTGCTAAACCAGTGGATGCGGTGGGGCGATGGGGGTTGGGCTGGAACGTTCCACCGGTGGATGGGGGTGTCCCAGTGGAAGGTACCCCTCACTGGGCAGATTAGTAGGGAGGTGACCAGAAGCCTGGTTGGATCAGCCCCAGTCCAAGATCCCTTCTGACTCTAAAGGGACCTGGTGGTATTAGCTGGGCCGGTTCAGGAAGGGACAGTGGGGACAGACATGGCAGCCCAAGCATCAGTCACGTCTGAGACCAGGGCCCTGCGGCCCCCTACTCCTCGGGCGTGGGCTTTGCCTGGGGCGCGGGCGGCGGGTCCAGGGCGCAGAGCTGGGCGCGCACCTCTTGCATCTGTGCCTGCAGCTCCTCCAGGGCGCCCCGCGGCGGCGCCGCCTGTACCTGCGCCTGCAGGGCCTCCAGCGCCAGCGCCAGGCGGCCCCCCTCGTCCCGCATCGCGTCCCAGGCGGCGCGCTGCTCCCCCTCCTTGCGACGCTGATACGCCTGGTGGCGCCAGTACTCCAGCACCAGGCAGCCGCCGCCCACGATGAAGATGGTGGCCTCGCCCAGCAGCTCGGCGCCCAGCTCGGCGGCCGCCGCCTCGTTCAGCGGCTTGACGGCTTCAGCATTGAAGCCCATGAGGCGCATCTTGGCTCGCATCTGGGCCCAGTGGTACACTGCGGGGGAAGACAGGGGTCAGGGATCTTTGCTGGGAATGCAAGCCCCGCCCCTCGACGGCTCGGTGTCCGGGTCGGAGCAATGGCGATACGGCAACCAGAATCGCGGGCGCCAGCGGGGAATGGGCCCCTTAACCAAGACCCGCGCCGGGCCTCGCACGCGGAATGCCCAGTTAGTTATCTGGCCAGGGTTGGCCCTGACGGCATCTTTTGAAAACGTCCAGAAGATTCTGGTGATCGGCTGGGGATGAGAATTGCTGCCCTGGAGGGGAGGTCCAGAGTGGAGGCCGCAATCTCTGGGAGGGGGTGGGAGCGGTCAGAAGTCCAGGGCGGGTGTAAAGCTTGCTCCTTCTGCCCCTCCCACAACCCACCTGCCAGGCTCCTTCCCTCTCCCCGAAGGTGGGGCCGACGGTGCTGCGCTGCGTCCTGACGTGTGTTCACTGTGGGGTTTGGGGCTTTGGACGGAGCTCAGGGCTGCAGCGCCTGCTCTAACGCCAACTCCTTCCTTCTCTAATCACTTACTCGTGTGAACAAGGATTATCAGCATTGTGGTCACTTGTAAATGCAACATAAGCCTAGAGTTGATGTTGAAACCTGCTTCACTGCAGTAATAATTAATATTCATTCACTGATACATGAATTGATGGGAAAAATAAGGTTCCTTGGGCTCATTAAGGGATGAATTTCTGAAAACATTTATACTTGACCCCTTCCAACCGTCCTCCACAGCAGCCAGGCTGACCTAATTAGGTTTTCTTCCTTTAAGTTAGAAGAATAACATGCACATGGGGGGAATCATTTAGACTACATAGAAGGGGGTAAGTTGCAAGACAGAAGTCCATCTTTCCACCTCCAGCTTTAGTTCTCCTATTCCTCAAAGGAATAGGAGGACTATTTTTTGGGGGCTGCACAGCGTGGCTTGTGGGATCTCAATTCCCACACCAGGGATTGAACCCCGGCCACAGCATGGAAAGCCTGGAATCCTAACCACTAAGAGGTTAACCACTTCTATTGGCAGACCAGCCAATAGTGAAGGACTTGAATCACCTAAGAAGATAAAATCTAAATGGCCACTAGACATGTGAAAAGATGCGGTCTTTTCATTACATGTCAGGAAAATATTAATTAAAATCACAAAGAGAAAGCACTCTACACACACCAGAATGGCTGAAATGAAACACCCACACATCCTAAGTGCTGCCAAAGATGTATCACACTCAGACTCGGAGGAGGTAATTGAGGACACCCACTCTGGCAGCTGGTTGGCAGTGACTCCTAAATTTAGCATTCAGTGCTCTATGAGCCAGCAATTCCGCTCCTGGGTGGACACCCACAGAAACCTGTCACATGTTCTCTGAAAGACATGTTCCTGCATGTTCACCTCAGTGCTATGAAAAAAAAGACTCTAGACCACCCAAATGCCCACCATAGAAGGACTGGTAAAAAAGGATGCACACAGAGAAACACTCAACAACAATGAGAACAAATGAACCACAGCGACGTACAAAAAGCTGAATAAATCTCACAGACAATGTTGAGTGAAAGAGGCCACACAAGCATACATGCTGTGTGATTCCATTTATATAAAGTCCCCAAAGAGGCAAATTCAATCCACAGGGTTACAAGTCAGGATGGTGGTTACCCTTGGGAGGCATAGTGACTAGAAGGGGGGCATGGTAGGGTTTCTGGGGGGCTGGTTATATTCTGTTTCCTGTTCTTTCTGTGAGTTTATCAAACTATACACTTAGGATTTGTACACTTTGCTTTAGGTATACTGTAATGCAGTTAAAAGTTTTCATAACCCAGGGCTTCCCTGGTGGTGCAGTGGTTAAGCGTCCGCCTGCCAACGCAGCGGAGGCGGGTTCGAGCCCTGGTCCGGGAAGATCCCACATGCCGCGCAGCAACTAAGCCCGAGCGCCACAACTACTGAGCCTGTGCCCTAGAGCACATGCTCTGCAACAAAAGCAGCCACCACAATGAGAAGCCCGCGCACCGCAACGAAGAATACCCCCTGCTCGCCGCAACTAGAGAAAGCCCGCGCGCAGCAACAAAGACCCAACACAGCCAAAAAAAAAAAAAAAAGTTTTCATGACCGAAATGAACGAGAGTTGTCCAGCCACCTTCCCGATCTCTTCCAAGTGACTTTCACTTGCAGCCTCTGGTGAGGCCCAGAGAAATGCCACTGTCTGGTGCCACGCCCTTGGTCAGTCTGTTTCCTCCCTGTTGCCCATGGGCAGCCAGACTTGGCCTTGGCCACCTGTCAGATGAGCCTGAGACATCTAACTTCAAGGTGTCCTGACTGCCTATTTAACACTCTTCCTGTTGGGAAAGTACACTGGCCCCTCCCAAAAGGAGCCCCAGGCTTATGATGTCCCCCAGGCTCCTGCCTGGGTGCAGGAAGCGGGGTCGTGATGGAACCTTGAACTCTCTATTCTCCCTGAGGGTCTGTTAAAAGGCAAAATGGATTCAGAATCCAGGACTGAGAAAGTCCAGGCCCCCACTCAAAATGGGAGGGGGACGGGCACGACTATGGCCTGTGTTAAAGGGACTCAAAGACAGGATGACAGCACATTCCTTTCTTTTTTTAAATTTTTAAAAATGTATATATATTTTTTGGCTGCGCTGCGGGGCCTGCGAGATCTTGGTTCCCCAACCAGGGATTGAACCCACGCCACCTGCAGTGGAAGCGAGGAGTCTAAACCAATGGACGGTCAGGGAATTCCTCACATTCCTTTTTGTTTAAAAACCAAAATTTGAATCCATCTGTCAATGACCTCCATAAATCTAGACAGTTTCTTAAAGGTAAAGGCTCAAAAGGGAATCTCAGCCTGAAATTGAGGAGGATTTTATGTCACAACCTATAAATGAAGCTATGCTTGCCGAGCACAGTAGTTAAAACAAAACAAAGCAAAAATGGTGAAATTACTCGTTTGCTTCCCTAGCAGTGTCTTACATCCCCAGGCATGCTTTTGCCAACTTACCAACGCTTCTGAAATATTTCGCTACTAATCAATCTCACGAGTTGCAAAGGAAAAAATTAAAAGAACGAATGAGCTTTACATATTTCAACACAGAAAAATCTCCCAAACATAACGAGAAGAAATACTAAGTCCAAAAGATACAAACAGCGTGATAAAAACAAGAACGTGCACTATGGACACACGTATATATTCAGGAAAAGTATAAAGTCTCACAGGGACTAATACTCAGCAACTTCAGGACAGATGAAGGAGGAAGGAGTGAGAACGGGGTGAGGCTTTTTAGCTTTAGTCCCTAAACAAGGGAATAAAACTCAAAGCAAATAGGGCAAAGTGTTAACATCTATTAATTCTAAGTGGTAGGTCCATGGGTGTTTGTTATAGTATTTCCTCTATGTCTGCAATATTTCACAATTAAAAGGAAAAAATTAGTTCAAAAAGAATAACAATTATATTTTTTGGCCATTTGGAGAAAAAAGGATTTTGATGAATGCACAGTGATAGAAATCAGGTCAGTGCTTCCCTGAGGTCAAGTATGGCGGGAGAGATCGACTGCAAAGGAACACAAGGAAATTTGGGGGGTGAAGGAAATATTTTTAACTATGGTGGTGGTTTCGTGGCAAATACCTGTGATAAAACCCATCAAAGTGAACCCTTAAAATAAGTACAGTTTATTGCATGTAAGTCATACCTCAAAAAAAGTTGTTAAATAAAAAGGAATTTTATAAGATTAAGAAAGTGAGAAGCCACAGACTAGGAGAAAATATTTGCAAATCATATATCTGATAAAGGACTTGTTGCAGAACATATAAAGAGCTCTTAAAACTCAACAATAGGGGCTTCCCTCGTGGTGCAGTGGTTGAGAGTCCGCCTGCCGATGCAGGGGACACGGGTTCGTGCCCCGGTCCGGGAGGATCCCACATGCCGCGGAGCGGCTGGGCCCGTGAGCCATGGCCGCTGAGCCTGCGCGTCCGGAGCCTGTGCTCCGCAACGCGAGAGGCCACAACAGTGAGAGGCCAGCGTATCGCAAAAACAAACAACAACAAAAAAAACCTCAACAATAGCTGGGAATTCCCTGGCAGTCCAGTAGTTAGGACTCGGTGCTTCCACTGCAGGGGGACCCGGTTCAATCCTTGGTCGGGGAACTAAGATTCCCACAAGCCACATGGCGTAGCCAAAAAAAAAAAAAAAAAGTCAGCAGAGAAATACCAGTCAAAACCACAATGAGATTCCATTTCACACCCACTAGAATAACTGTATTCAAAACAACGGCCAGCTGCACACAACAGCCAAAAAGGGGAAACAACCCCAAAGTCCATCAATTTGTGAACGGATAACAAAATCTGGTATATTTATACAGTGGAGTATTATTAATACATAAAAAGGAATCAAGTACTGATACATGTTACGACAGGGATGAATCTTGAAAACATTATGCGCAGTGAAGGAAGCCAGACACAGAAGGCCACGTAGTGTATGATTCTTTTCTATGAAATGTCCAGAATAGGTAAATTCATAGAGACAGAAAGCAGGTTAGTGTTCGCCAGGGGCTGGGGGAGGGGAGGATGGGGAGAGAACTGCTAATGGACTTGAGGGATCTTTTCAGTGATGGAAATGTTCTAAAGTGACTGTGGTAACAATTGCACGACTATGTAAATTTACTAAAAATAAATTGTCCACTCAAGACAGGTGAATTTTATGGCATGTAGATTATACCCCAATAAAGCTGTTTAAACAAACAAACAAGCAAGCAAAAGTAGAGTCTCTCCCGCTGAAATTAGCAAATGCTGCTGTGCAGATGCGCGGGCTTCTCATTGTGGTGGCTTCTCTTGTTGCAGAGCACAGGCTCTAGGCATGTGGGCTTCAGTAGTTGTGGCACATGGGCCCTAGAGCACCTGCTCAGTAGCTGTGGCGCAAGGGCTTAGTTGCTCCACGGCCTGCGGGATCTTCCCAGACCAGGGCTCGAACTCGTGTGCCCTGAATTGGCAGGCGGCTTCTTAACCACTGTGCCACCAGGCAAGTCCCTGGACCTGAAATCTTGAGCAAGGTATCAAGGATGCCAGAAGTGCCTAGGAGTCATGCAGGAGGGAGGATGGCAGGTGAAGGGCGGATGGGGGGTGGTACCCACGGCGCTGTCAGTCCTCTGACCTCAGGGGTCCACCAGTGTCTCGTGCTCATGGCAACCTGGGGTAGATGCCTTGCTGCCAGGTGTTGGTCCAGCCAGGGACTACATTTCCCAGTGCCCCTTGGGGTTAGGTGTGGCCAGGGCATTAAGTCCCGGCAAGGGGAATTGAGGTGAAGTGAATAGAATGCCACTTCCAGTCCTGGTCCATAAAACCTGTGCTCTCTTCCTTCATGCTCTTTACTGACCTCTGGCTGGAGTGGACATGACCCCCATGTTCTAGGTGCCATTACACATTTTGGGTCTCTTGGTGACAACACTGGTGTCCTGAACTACAGACCTCCAAGATTCCTGCTGATT
This sequence comes from Globicephala melas, assembly GCF_963455315.2. Classification (NCBI taxonomy): domain Eukaryota; kingdom Metazoa; phylum Chordata; class Mammalia; order Artiodactyla; family Delphinidae; genus Globicephala; species Globicephala melas. The sequence continues at coordinate 9,555,115 of NC_083332.1, read as the reverse complement.
TTCCTAGCCTTGGTCTCCAGTATATCCTTCCAATATATTCTTTTTCTGCTTCCGTTGGCCCAGGATGGTTTCTGTTGCTGGCAATGCAGAGTGTTCACTGATGATGACAAAAATTCAATGCTTTGCTAGTATTTCCTCTGAGCTAGGCACCTCCCTAAGTGTTTTACATGTATTAACTGTTTCGATGTCGTAATAATCCCACAGAGGAAGTTCTGTTGTCAAGCACAAAGACATCCGGTGAACTCCAGCTCATCCAGATAGTATGAGGTGGATCTAGGGCTTGAGTCCAGGAATTTCAGTGTCAGAGCTCACGCTCTCCTCCACGATGCTCCACTGCCCTCCAGACAGATGCTCTAAGCCTAGAAATGACTGCCAGTTACATCCATTTTCACACAGCACTATTCACAATAGCCAAAAGGAGAAACAACCCAAATGTTCATTGACAGATGTACAGATAAACTGTGGTCTATCCGTACAATGGATATTATCCAGCCATAAAAAGAAATGGAGTACTAATACCTGCTGCAACAAGGATGAACCTTGAAAACATGATGCTACGTTGAAAGAAGCCAGACACAAAAGTTCTGATTGTATGATTCCACTGATAAGAAATGTCCAGAACAGGCAAATCCCTAGAGATAGAAATCAGATTGCTGGTGGCCAGGAGTTGGAGGGGGAGGGGATGGAGAGTAGCCACTTAATGGGTACCAACTCTTATTCTGGGGGTCATGAAAATGTTTTGGAATTAGATAGAGGTGATGGTGGTACAGTGTGGTGAATGTACACATGCCACTTATTCACTATAAAATGGTTAATTCTATGTTATGTGAATTTTACACCAATTAAAAAACAAAAAAACAAAACTGCAAAACTCCACACAAGGGGCACCCTCGGCCACAGTTTCGGCTCCTACCACTGCCTGAGCTACCCTCACTGCAAGAAGCCAAAGAAGAGCAGCTGTGGAGGAAGGAGCCTGCTTCCTCCATGGGCCCTGTAACTTGACATGTTTTAATTTTTTTAACTGAAGTATAGTTGCTTTACAATGTTGTGATAGTTTCAGGTGTCCAGCAAAGTGATTCAGTGATACACGTGTATCTTTTTCAGATTCTTTTCCATTATAGTTTATTACAAGATATTGAATGCAGTTCCCTGTGCTATACAGTAGGACCTTGCTGTTTATCTATTTTATATACAGTAGTGTGTATCTGTTCATCCCAAACTCCAAATGTATCCCTCTCCCCCTTTCCCCTTTGGTAACCACAGTTTGTTTTCTGTGAGTGCAACCTGACGTTTGTGATCTGCAGCCAGAGGCAGCTGCTCAGTGGTTCCTTGGGGGAGGGGAGAGGGGAGGGGGGCAGGGGGAGGGGCTTGAGGAGACTGGGGAGTGATGAGATGTGTCTACTACCTTCAATGTGGTGGTGGTTTCACGGGTGCATACGTATGTCAAAACATCAATTAATACGCACTACTTTACATAAAAGAGGTATTTTATAGGTAGAAAAAATAGGTATTTAAATATTGTAAATCAACTGCACTTGAATAAAATTAAAAAAAATTTAAACCATCGAATTATACACTTTATATACGTGCATTGTACTGTGTGTCACTTATACCTCTCACTTAAAGCTTAGACCTCACTTAAAGCTGCTTTGACAAAAAAATTCGAGATAAGGCAGAGAAACAGAGAAAAAGGACTGAAAGAGTTTGTGGCAGGAGAAAGGGTACAGAGTGGGTAGCGTAGGGCTGGGAATTGCTTTTGATAAGCCTTAGAGAATGTTTTGTTCTTTAAACTGAGAATAAAAATAAACATTTAGTGTAATTACACACGTGCACACGCACAGACACAATACTCGTGGGACCTGAGCACTGTTATCTTGGATCCTTGCCCCCTCACCTGATTAGTCACCGGATCTGATGAATCCCAGTCTCTGCCCCTCAGCGCCCCCTGCAGCTCCCCAGCCGGCACTACTTCAGCCCCGTCCTCTCAATCCACGCTCCCCACGGAGTGATGGTCCCAGAAAATAAAAATGCACCGAAGCCACAGCCCTCTCCTGACGAAAACCCTACTGCAGTGGCCTCTACTAGCTCACAGAAAACGTCCTGACTCCTTAAAATGGCCACAAGGCCCAATGGGATCTACCCCATGGTTGATGGGGAGTTTCCAACTGTTCATTCAGTGCCCAGACCCCTCTGCTCTCTCCCACCCCTGGGCCTTTGCATATGCTATTCCCTCTGCCTGCAACACTCACTCCTCTCCACACCCACCCTGAATTTTCAGATGCCTCCTCCTGTTGGGAGTCCTTCGTGACCCCCCAGGCTGGGTCCATCACGAGTCATGAGGGTTCCCCCATCCCAGGTCCACGCACTGTGGGTCGTCACTATCTGTGGCTGGACTGTCTCCCTCGTGACCTGGGAGTCCCGAGAAGGCAGGATCCAGAGTGTCTTGGTCACCACTGTGTTCCCAGCACAGCCCTGCCTAGCACAGGACTGGGCACAGAGATGATATTCATGGAATATTTGCTAAAAACATAAACGAATGAATGAATGAATCAATCAATGAATAAATAAACTACTGACCAATTACAAAAGGGCAAAGGGCACTTTTCCAGAGGCAGACCTGGTGGTCATCACCTGAACCAAGTGATCAAACTCACCATCATCAGAAACGGGACACACCGACATCGTGTCCTGATGGAGTTGCCAAGGGAAAGACGCAGCACCACATACATCGTTTTCCCGCTGAAAATGTTCACTCTGAATCTAATTATGGTCCAGAGTGTGGGTCAGTTGCTACAGGGCAACTGAGCTGGAAGTTCCAAAAACCCAAAGTTATAAAAATCCAAAAGAGCTAAGGAACTGTCTTAGCTTTTTCAAGATTAAAGAGATGTGACTATGAAATATAATTTGTGGCTCATGATTGGATCCTGGATTGGAGGTGGAAGAAAACTCTACAAAAGACATTTTGACATTGTTGGAGAAATTTGAAAAGAAGCAGTTTCTTAAATGACATTATGAAATTATTAATCATTTTCTTAGTGTATAGTGGTTTGTGGATTATGTGGGAGAAGGTCCTTATTCTTAGAAGACACTTGCTTCAGTTTTTAAGGATGGGGACTTCCCTGGCATTCCAGTGGTTAGGACTTGGCGTTTTCACTGCCGAGGGCTCAGGTTCGATCCCTGGTCGGGGAACTAAGATCCCGCAAGCCGCACAGCATGGCCAAAAAAAAAAAAAAAAAAAAATTTAAGGACAAAGTGTCGTGGCATCTGCAAATTACTTTCAAATGATTCAGCAAGAAAATCTGCGTATATATAGAGACAAAGATATAGATGTAAACTGTTATGGACTAAAATGTTTGTGTGCCCCCGAATCCGTATGTTGAAGGCCTTACCCCCAATGTGATGGTGTTTCTTGAAAGTGGGGTCTTTGGCAGGTAATTAGGTTTAGATGAGGTCTTGGGGACAGGGACTCCATGATGGGATTAGAGTCCTTATAAGAAGAGGAAGAGACACCAGGGCTCGCTCTCTCTCTTTGCCTTGTGAGGACACAGTGAGAAGGCGGCCGTCTGCAAGCCAGGAAAAGGGTCCTCGTCAGGAACTGAATCTGCCAGCGCCTTGATCTTGGACTTCCCAGTCTCCAGAATGTGAGAAAATATATATCTGTCGTCTAAGCCACCCAGCCTATGGTATTTGGTTATAGCAGCATGATAGAAGACATAAACATGGGTATAGATGGAGACCTAGGTATTTGAAGGACATAAACAGGACACAGTGTGAACAAGGGATGGATCCAGTAAGGGCACTTGGGTGTTGATTGTGTATTTCCTTCCATTGCTCTGTAGGTTTGAAAAATTTTCCAAATAAAATATTGGAGAAAACTGAAATATAAATAACAAACAAATAAATAGTATTTATGGAAAATACTCCAAAATGTAGGAGCTGATTATTTCTGTGAGATGGGTTTGGTGGTGGTCTATGATTTTTAAATTTTCTCCTATGAACACTGATGACTTGTTTGTTAAATCAAAGAGGAAAATTCAAAACCTATGCATGATCAGATCCAGCGGCGTCATTTCCAGGAATTATTCTTAAGAAGCTAAGGATGGAATGCACAAAGATTTAGCCCATGGTCCCTGAGGACACCCCTCTGCCTAGCATGGCTGTTTGGGAAGGTCCTTTCCTTCCAATCACCAAGGCATCCTAATGTTGCCTTTCAAGTCAAGTAGAAGTGGGGCCGCTGTTTGGTGTGATATGTCCATCTTCTAAGCTTAAAACTCAAAACTCATAGGAAACCTGGAGGGGTGAGGGGGCAAACTCTGGGGTACCTTATTCACTGTCTCTTGGAGGGTCCCTGCAAGACTGAGCCCCAGGTACTCACAGAAGTAATCTGCTTACTAACATACCCTGTAAAGACTTCCTTCCTTTTCTGTCTCACTTCCCTCCGGAAGAGCCCCTTGTTCCTCCCCTTCAAAGAGTCAAAGAATAGCAGTAATTTATTATCCCTGTAATTACTTTCTGAAGAGGGGAATAAGGGCCCCTATTGGCAGCTAACTTGGTTATTTAAGAGTCAAAGAGTTTCTGTCTGGAATGATGAAAGAGTTCTGGAAGTAGATGGTGATGGTTGAGTAGCACTGTGAATACACTTAATGTACTCAATGCCACTGAGCTGTACACTTAAAAATGGTTAAAATGATGAAGTTTACGTTATGTATATCTTGCCACAGTTTACAAACAAAAGGTAACTTGGTAATGAGAAATTGGTTTAGGTACTGGCCTATTTCACCCCCAACTGGTCAACACCTACTGGGTGTACTGCAATGCGGTCCTGAGTTAGCGCACACCCCACAAGGTAAGGGCTCAGTCCCACGAGACTGCCCACACTCCAGACATCAGCCACAAGTGGGCTTCCCAGGCCATGTTCACTTCTGACTCACTGGCTGCAGATTCCGGGCTCCCACAGTTCTCTCAGATTCAATAACTGGCTAGAATGGCTCACTGAACCCCCTGAAAATGTTATACTTACAATTACAGTTTTATTATAAAAGATGTACAGGGGGTGAGGTCTAGGAGGGAACACAGAGCTTTCTTTGCTCTCTCCCTGTATCAGAACAGCAATCAGAACAGGACTCAGGCTGCCACCCAGGAAGCGCTCAGTTTCATCAAGAGTGATGAAATCTTGGCCAAGTGACTGAACTCAATTTCCAGAGCTCCCAATATAGCTAGTTTAAAATCACAACCTGGGACTTCCCTGGTGGTCCAGTGGCTAGGGTTCTGCACTCCCAATACAGGGGGGCCCGGGTTCGATCCCTGGTCGGGGAACTAGATCCCGTATGTATGCTGCAACTAAGAAGTCCACATGCTGCAACTAAAAACCCCCCACACCGCAACTAATACATTTATTTATTTAAATCAAATCAAATCAAACCACAACCCTCTGGGGGCAGGGGGTAGAGATAAATTAGGAGTTTGGGATTCACACATACATACTAATATATATAAAATAGGTAAGCAACAAGGACCTACTGTATAGCACAGGGAACTCTACTCAATATCTTGTAATAACCTATAATGGAAAAGAATCTGAAAATATATATATATATATAACTGAATCACTTTGCTGTACACCTGAAACTAACACAACATTGTAAATTAACAATACTTCAATAAAATAAAAACAAAATCACAACCCTCTACATCTTATATCTATACCTTATGTCTAGGTCTTTCTGGTGACTGGCTCGGTCTGAGTCATGCCATTAGCATAACAAAGATACACCCATCCTTTAGGAATTTATGAATGACTTTGAAGGGTTGTGTTAGGAATTGTGGTAACGCTTACATATATTCTTTATTACCAAGTGAGTTACTTGCATCTGGAGCTCATTGGTGATTGACTTTGCAGGACAGAGGGCAGAAGACAGAAGCTGTCTTCCCCAGGTGCTGCTGGCCTCCGTAACATGTGCCAACCAGGGGCCTCCAGACGCAGGCCAGGGCCCATGACCAGTGTCAGCGGCGGATCCGGACTCCTTATCTTCTCAGGTACAGGCCTGTCCCCACCACCCTCCTCCTCCGGCCTAGCTCCCCGACCCCCACGTCTCTCTCCCCTGCAGCTCTCTTCCTCGTGCTGTTCCCATTCCTGCACGGATGGCCCCATCTCTCTAACGGTGACCACGGGTGCGGGGAACAGGGAAGTCTGACCCCTCTGGGGTGGCTGGGCAGCAGCGAGGGGCTCAACCTCCACCTCCGTGCTCCGCATCAGCTGAAATGCCAACCTGAGTGTGGAATTCTGACCCACTTCCCACCCCCGGGTCCTGGGGTCGTCTGTGTGGATCTCCCATGCCAGCCCCTTGCGCTGAATACGGGTGCAGGGGGGTAGGGAGTGCTTCCCGGGAGGGAGGAGAAATGGGGCACCTGCTGGGCTGGGAGGGAGAAGGGGCGTGATCGGCCGAGACAAGAGCCAAAGTCCAGAGTCTGGTCCCAGCAATTCCCTGGAGGCCCCTGGAGGTTAGGACTCGGTGCTTTCACTGCTGAGGGTCGGGGTTCGATCCCTGGTTGGGGAATTAAGATCCCGCAAGCCACGCGGCGCGGCCAAAAATAAATAAATAAATAAAGAGGCCCATCTTACCACAGGCCCAGCTGGCGAAGCATTTCTATTATCCCTTATTTCAACCCCACTACCTGACAGCCACTTTCCCTCTGGGTGACACCCCCATGAAGCAGACAATCCCATTTTAGAGATGGGAAAAGTGTGGCTCAGAGGGGTGAAGTTAACTGCCTGAGGGGGAGAACGGAGCTTAAACCCTGACCGGGCGCTACTTGGCTAAGCAACTTCAGTGACATTAGTTGCAGCCCTAGAACCAGGTAAGTGTACTTCTTTGGTTGTGACCGGGGCGCCCAAGGTGAGCGGTTGGTAACCCTGCGCACAAGGGCAGGAGCCCACTGAGGGCTGGAGAGCTCAGCACAGAACCCACGCCCCTGGGCCAGGCAGAAGGCAGATGAGAAGGAGGCAGCCAGAGGAGAGGGGTCACGACTGCTCTGGGGACAGAGGCGGATGGGACGTTGGACATCAGTGCTGGGTAAAGGATGAACGGATGCAGGGAAATGCAAATCAGAACCACAAGGAGATACGACTTCCCACTCACTAGGGAATGGGATAATCAGAGAGTCAGATAACACGGGTTGGCAAGGATGTGGGGAAATGAGAACTCTTATACACTGCTGGTGGAAATGGAAAATGGGGAGGTCAATGTCCGGAATAGGCAAATCTATAGAGACAGTAAGTAGACTGGTGGCTGCCCAGGGCTGAGGGGTGTGGGGAAGTCGGAGGGAATGGGGAGCAAGTGCTAATGGACACGGAGTTTCCTTTTAGGGTGATGGACATGTTCTAAAATTGATTGTGGTGCTGACTGCACAACCCTCAAATACACTAAAACCCACTGAATTGTAGGCTTTAAATGGGTGAATTGTATGATATGTGAATTCTACCTTAATAAAGGTATTTAAGAAAAAAAACAAAAACAAGGGAAAAGGGAATTCCTTGGCGGTCCGGTGGTTAGGACTCCATGCTTTCACTGCCAAGGTCCCGGGTTCAATCCCTGGTCAGGGAACTAACATCCCGCAAGTTGAAAAAAAACAAAATGAACGGATGCGAGGGGGATAAGGGATGGGAGCAGGGCGCAGGCAGAGGCCCTCCGCCCAGGCCCTCCTTCTGAGCCGTGTCTGGCCCCAGGTGAAGAGCTGGTGGTGAGAAAGGAGCCGTGGCGGCTCTGTGGCAGTGTGACGCTGGACCCCAAGCACCGGAAGTGGAGCTGCTGCAGAGCCTTCTGCCGTTTCCACCACCTCACGCAGAGGTGCTGCCAACCTGGGGAAGTTCATGGTCATCCCCATGAACCCGGAAAAGTTAGAGGCTGAAGACTGCAGGACATACACCCCAGAAAACTCTAGGTAGGTCCTGGCCCCGCCGGCGTCTTCCCTTTCTGCTCTGGGGGTCACAGAGACCCTTTTCTCTCTCCTTCCTTCCCGGGAGCTCTGCCCTCCGCGGAGGGGCTTGTCTGTTACTGGACAGGGCATCTGTGCCATTAACTTAGCTGCGTTCCAGCTTCCCACTGTGTGACCTCAAACAAGGGTCCTGCCCTCTCTGGGCCCAGTCTCCCTGTCACCAGGTTAAGGTATGCACAAGAACTTCTCATCCACACAGAGGGGGGCTGGGGCTTTCAAAGTCCCTTCCCACAGTTCCAGAAGTGACGTCAGGGGCAGCCCCTCCTGTGTTCTGCCCTCCTCTGAGCCCCTCCCCCGCTCCAGGTCCCAGATGCCCACATGTGTGTGATGGGAAATCTCCTGGGTGTCTCACAAGAGTGGCCGACTCCAAACGTAGGCAGGCACGGGGGTGGAAAAGAGGCTCAGCTCCTGGTTGTTGGAAGTCACAACCAGGTGGAAATCACTGGAGGGCCACTGCACCGCACTGAGGCCTGCTGCCCCCCTCAAGGGTCCCACAGACACTTCCAAGATCAGGGGAAGCCCTGTCTCTGAAGCTGGGCTGGTGGTGACCCGGGTGTTCAGTTTTCTCTTCTCTGTGTTTTACAGAATAAAGTGAAGACTGGTGATTAGATTTGTGTATGTTCTCATGCGAAGATGTCCCTGATGGAACAAGCCTGGTATTGATGGGCACACACTCTCATCTGGTTTTGATGAAAAGCAAATCGTACTATTAACTGGTTAGAAATGTGGGACTTGCCTCTTTTCCTACTGGCTGATTACATTTTATGAACAGATGTTACAGAACAGGAAAGAACAAGAGCAATCTCCTTTCTAGGAATTGGAACCTCTATGGATCCAAAAGTGAACTTCTCCCAGGAGCATGCGTCCCACCCGCCCCGTGGGAAGCGTGCACTAACTCGCAGTCACGTGCAGTATTCCACGTTGCAGGGAAGCCCATCCACCTGCCGTCCCGGGGGTTGTTGCTATCTGAGTCACACTTGGGAAGGGAGAGAGAAGCCTTGGAGCCAACCCGATGCTTTGAGTGTGACTCACCAAGCCCAGGACCTTAGCTCCCGAACTGCAAGATCACACGAGGTAACTGCACGTGACTGGTTGGTGTTGGGTGTCCTGGTCTCATGCTCCCCTGGAAAGCTGGGGAACGCTGGGGCTGTGATACTTCCCTCTGCTCCCAGACCCCCTCTCTACTCTTGCCTGCCCTTCTCTGCTCCCAGGAAGCTGAGTGCCTATCCTCTGTTTCTGGTGGGCACGACTTTGGGCAGTGCCCTCAAGAGAGGAGGGGACAGGTGGACTTCCCTGGTGGCGCAGTGGTTAAGAATCCGCCTGCCAATGCAGGGAACACGGGTTCGAGCCCTGGTCCAGGAAGATCCCACATGCCGCGGAGCAACTAAGCCTGTGCGCCACAACTACTAAGCCTGTGCTCTAGAGCCCGCGAGCCACAACTACTGAAGCCCGCGAGCCACAACTACTGAAGCCCATGCACCTAGAGCCCGTGCTCCACAAAAAGAGAAGCCACTGCAATGAGAAACCCGCGCACCGCAACGAAGAGTAGCTCCCGCTCGCCGCAACTAGAGAAAGCCCGCGCGCAGCAACAAAGACCCAGCATAGCCAAAAATAAATATATAAAATAAATTAAAAAAAAAAAAAAGGCGGGGGGCAAAGGAGAAGGTGGAGGTGGGCATGTCTCCCCTGTCCCCTCCGTGGCTGGGCTGCAGCTCTTACATCTGCCCATCTTGGTGCTGGTCCTGGTGCCTTTCTGACCATCTCTGGGTGGTGTCCAGTCCCTGGGAGCCTTAGCTCCTCCCTGGATCCTTCACCACTCCTGCCCACACTGCTGTCCTGCACGCACTTCAGTAAACAAAACGAACAAAGCAAACACACAGGAAAAACTCACACAGCTGCTCAGGGCTCTCAGGGGCCCTGAGGTCCTGCACAAATCTGCCATCGCCAGCTCATCTTGCCCCACCCCTGCCCTGCTCCAGCCATTCCGACCGTTCCCTGTGGCCACCGGGTCTTTGCACATGCCGCGCCCTTTACGAGAACGCCCTTCCCTCGGAAACTGCTGCTCATCAATGAGAAGGGCTCATAAATCCACCCTCACCTGGCCAAGGGGGTCTGACACCTTCTCCTCCAAGACTCCTTATTGGTCACTTAAAATACAGATCTAGAGCATTTTATAGAATGATGCCCACTTTGTACGTATGTGTGTATCTACCAATATATATACGATGCCTCACTTTTTTCTCTATACACACGCGTGCGCCTTTAGGATCATGAAACAGAGCTAAAAGTTAACAATGATCATCTCTGGGTAGTGGAATTACAGATGATTTTTTTCATTTCTCAGTGTTCTTGTTTCTCAGTGTTTGCTGCGGTTTCTATAGTGAGCCTGCTGTCTCTTGAACTCTGTAGAAAATATGATTGGGAAACGAAGTGATCGGAATGGGATTCCTTTTGACACTGACTCCTTGAACTCCAGGCCATCCAGTGCCCTCAGCTCCCAAGTCAAGAAAGGCCTGGAGCCATACCTTCCTTTCCATGGCCCCAGGCCCTGTATGATCTGGTCACCGGCCCCTCGTCCTGCCCACTCAGCTCCAGGACTAAGCCATGAAATCTTTTTTTTTTTTTTTTTTTTGCACATCCCTCCTCACTCACATCTCTGGGCCTTTGCACAAGCTGTCCCCTCTGCACCTGGACTTCACCCCATGTATCTTTTCCTTTGTTGAATGTAATCTGTATCCTTCCACTGCAATAAATTATATATCAGCTTTCCTGAGTCCTACTTAGCAAATCATCGGGTCTGAGGGTGGTTTGGAGGAAGCCCAGCACAAGGAGATTCAAGGATTCAAAGATATGACTCTCGTAAAATCCTTCTCACAGTGCCTGGAGCCTAAGAAATGTGAACTAAAAGAGATTAGTTTCCTCTGTGCCTCAGTTTCCTCCTCTGTAAAATGACGGTTATCATCATCCCGCACTCTTAGGGTGGGGATGCTTATAACTTGAGGCAAAGAAGGTCTTCCCAGACAAGGGAGGAAAAGTAAAAGCCATAAAGTAAAAGACGGAAATCTGGCTTATTAAATTGAAAAACTTGGGGACTTTCCCTGGTGGTCCGGTGGTTGGGAGTCCACCTTCCAACGTTGGGGATGCGGGTTTGATCCTTGGTCGGGGAACTAAGGTCCCACACGCCGCGGGGCAACTAAGCCCGCGCGCCCCAACTACTGGGCCTGCGTGCCTCAACTAGAGAGGCTGCGTGCCGCAAACTATAGAACCCACGCGCCGCAAGTAGAGAGTAGCCCGTGCATCGCCACTAAAGAGCCCACATGCCACAACTAAGACCCGACGCAGCCAAAAATAAAAGAATAAATAAAATAAATTTTAAAAATTGAAAAACTTTTGTAAAAGTACAGAAGACCTCACAAAAAAGCATTAAGGATAAGCAAAGTAGGCATTTCTTTTTTTTTTTTTTTGGCCATGCCATGTGGCTTATGGGATTTTTTTTTAAATTTATTTTTAGCTGCATTTGGTCTTCATTGCTGCACACAGGCTTTCTCTAGTTGTGGCGAGCGGGGGCTGCTCTTTGTTGTGGCGCACAGGCTTCTCATTGCGGTGGCTTCTCTTGTTGCAGAGCACAGGCTCTAGGCGTGCAGGTTTCAGTAGTTGTGGCACGCGGGCTCAGTAGTTGTGGCTCACGGGCTCTAGAGTGAAGACTCAGTAGTTGTGGCGCACAGGCTTAGTTGCTCCGCGGCATGTGGGATCTTCCTGGACCAGGGCTCGAACCCGTGTCGTCTGCATTGACTGGCGGATTCTTAACCACTGCGCCACCAGGGAAACCCAGTTTATGGGATTTTAGTTCCCTGACCAGGGATCGAACCCAGGCCCTCAGCAGTGAGAGCACGGAGTCCTAAGCACTGGACCACCAGGGAATTCCCCAAAGCAGGCATCTCTCACAGAATTCAAAGGTCCAATAAACAGCTGAAAATATGCTGAGCCCACTAGGGATCATCTGGGAAGCACAGACCACACCCTCCATGCCAGCCTTCTCACCCCAAGGCTCTAACGAGAGGTTTACCAAGAGTATCCCCATCTCAAAAGAAGGGGTAGTATGCAAATTCTGTGAAGTGCACCAACAAATCACTAGAGAAGGACGATGGAATAGCCTAGAAAAAGTGGATGCGGTATATTAAATGGTGGTTCCCAATCCCCGGATCTCGTGAATCTTACTTTATGTGGCAAAAAGGACTTTACAGATGTGATGGAGTTAAGGACCTTGAGATGCGGAATGTTCCTGGAGTATCTAGGTGGGCCCCAAATGCAACCCAAAGTGTCCTGATGAAAGGGCGGCAGGGGGAGATCTGATCACTGTAACAGGTTGAAGGGATGAACACACCCAAATCCCTAAAACAGGTGAATGTTGCCTTATTTGGCAAAAGGGTCTTTGCAGATGTGATTAATGTTAAGGATAGTGAGATGAGATCATCCTGGATTACCCCGCTGGGCCCTAAATCCAGTGACAAGTGTCCTTATATGAGAGAGAAGAGGAAAAGATACAGGCATATAGAGGAGAAGGCCACGGGAAGATGGAGGGAGAGACTGGATTGATGCATCCACAAGCCAAGGAAAGCCTGGAGCCACCAGGAGCTGGAAGAGGCAGGGAACAGATTCTCCCCTCAAACCTTTGGAGGCAGCACAGCCCTGCCAACATCTTGATTTCAGCCCAGGGATACTGATTTCAGTTTTCTGGCCTCAGGAACTGTAAGAGAATAATTGTATATTGTTTTAAGCCACCAGGTTTGGGGTAATTTGTTACAGCAGTCACAGGAAGCTAATACGATGGACAAAAGACTTGAACAGATCTAATTTTTATCGAATAATTGTATTAACAGATGCAATTATTATCTTCTCCAAAGAAGATGATGAGAATGGCCAATAAGAGCAGATAAAGATGCTCAACATCATTACTCATCAGAGAAAGACAAATTAAAACCACAATCAGATACCACTACATACTTACCAGGATGGTTAAATTAAAAAGAAAGAGAGAGAAAAAAAAAGACTGTCGACATGGAACATTGTGAAGAGCAGGAGAATTTATTATGGTAAAGTCACTCTTTTTTTTTTTTAGCTGCACCGCATGGGTTGTGGGAATCTTAGTTCCCCAAGCAGGGATTGAGCCCAGTGCCACAGCAGTGAAAGCACCGAGTCTTAACGACTGGACCACCAGGGAACTCCCCTACAGTCACTTATTTAAATATTTTATTTTATTTTATTTATCTGTTTGTGCCGGGTCTTAGTTGTGGCACGTGGGCTCCTTAGTTGTGGCATGTGAACTCTTAGTTGCGTCATGTGTGTGGGATCTAGTTCCCTGACCAGGGATTGGATCTGGGCCCTCCCCTGCATTGGGAGCACAGAGTCTTAACCACTGCGCCACCAGGGAAGTCCCACTTTTTTTTTTTTAATTGGCATTTTCTCCTAAGTGTAAACATAGGCTCGCCCTGTGACCCAGAGATCCCCCTCCTAGATATTCCCTAGGGAAACGAGCGTGATGCCCACCAAAGCCTGGTGCCAAAGTGGCCCTAGCGGCCTCACTCAGAACAAGCAGGAGCCTGGAGACGATTTGCGTGCCCGTCAGTCAGTTGGCTGGTAAACAAAGTGTGTTCTAGTTGACAATGGAATACTACACAGCACCAAAAAGGACAAACGATTGCTACACAGAACAACACAGATGCATCTCCCAGATACTACGTTGAAGAAGCCAGATCCAGAGAAGAACATTCCCTGTGAGTCCATGGATATGAATGAAGTTCAGGAACAGGCAAATCTAATCTATGGTGACAGATTTCAGCACAGTGGTTACAGCTGGGACGGGGAGGGGGTGCTGCCTGGGAAGTAGCAGGAGGGGGCCTTCTGGGGACCTGGAATGTCCTCTGTCTCCATCTGGGTGCTGGTTCCCAATGGATCCCCATTTATAAGCATTCATTGAGCCCTCCCTATACCAGTGCACACGTTACTGTGTGTTTGTTTTATTCCAACTAAAAAAAAAATCAGACGAAAAGGGAAACATGCAGTGAGAAAACTGACCCAAGGATAGAAACAGAGCTTCTACAATCTGGAAAAAATAAACTGCTCAACAAAGTGTGGGCTAGTTGGGACTTCCCTGGTGGCGCAGTGGTTAAGAATCCGCCTGCCAACGCAGGGGACATGGGTTCGAGCTCTGGTCCGGGAAGATCCCACACGCCACGGAGCAACTAAGTGCGTGCGCCACAACTACTGAGCCTGCGCTCTAGAGTCTGCGAGCCACAACTACTGAGCCCGTGTGCCACAACTACTGAAGGCTGTGCGCCTAGAGCCCGTGCTCCGCAACAAGAGAAGCCACTGCAATGAGAAGCCCGCGCACCGCAACGAAGAGCAGCCCCCGCTCGCCGCAACTAGAGAAAGCCTGTGTGCAGCAACGAAGACCCAATGCAGCCAGAAGTAAAAATTAAAAAAATATATATATGAAAGAATAAAAAACATTAAAAAAAATGTGAGCTAGTAAACAAAGGTCTGACTAGTCTTTTGATATAGACTACTAAACGTGCTGTCAAAATACCCATGTCCAGAGTTGAGGAATAATTTTCTCTCCCAGGCAACACAGGGGAAAGCCATGAGAAGTCTCTGGAAAATCCAGGCCCTCCACACCTCCAGCAAAGTGGAGTAGGCTTGCTCTTTCCTTCTTTCTTTCTTTCTTTCGGCCACACCGCTCGGTATGCAGGACCCCAGTTCCCTGACCAGGGATTGAACCCAGGTCACAGCAGTGAAAGCGCTGAATCCTAACCACTAGACCACCAGGGAACTCCTAGGCTTGTCCTTTCTTTAACTGAAAGGCCAGAGCTACTCGGGATGAGCCATCAGATTGTGGGAGCAGATTAGTTTCCTGTGGCTACTATGACACACTACTAATGAACTGGACGGCTTAAAACAACAGAAATTTATTCTCTCACAGTTCTGAGGGACAGAAGTTCAAAATCAGCATCACTGAGGCAAAATCAGGTGTCAGCCCGGCTGCGCTCCCTCCCAAAGCCTGAGGGGAGAATCTCTTCCTTTTTTGTTTGTTCTGATCACACTCTGAGTCATGCTTGTTCAATGTCCTCGCGACCTATCACCTGTTCATCAAGTCTTTGCATCTCTGTTTAAGTAAATGAGGAAACTGGGGTTCAGAGAATAACTTTCTCTGGGCCACACGGGAAAAGGGCCAGGACTGTTTTCTCTTGCCTCATAGCGCAATGTTCATGTTACTACTGCCACACCATGCTTTTTTTTTTTTTTTTTTGGGTTCGCGGGCCTCTCACTGTTGTGGCCTCTCGCGTTGCGGAGCACAGGCTCAGTGGCCATGGCTCACGGGCCTAACCGCTCCGCGGCATGTGGGATCCTCCTGGACTGGGGCACGAACCCGTGTCCCCTGCATCGGCAGGCGGACTCTCAACCACTGCGCCACCAGGGAAGCCCCCACACCATGCTTTGAGATCAGCCCTGCAGATGCTAATTATAAAACAGCCCAGTGTTGGGACTTCCCTGGTGGTCCAGTGGTTAAGACTTCGCGCTCCCAATGCGGGGTTCCCGGGTTCGATCCCTGGTCAGGGAACTAGATCCCGCGTGAATGCCGCAACCTAAAGATCCCGCGTGCCACAACTAAGACTCGGCGCAGCCAAATAAATAAATATTAAAATAGCCCAGTGTTAATAAATAGTAAAACCCCGACTGTTTTTTAAAACTTTATGTTGAATATATCGACTTTATATATTTTCAGCTCAAAGACCACGACACCTGTTCATGGAAGATCAAACCAAAAACGTTCTTCTGTATGATACTTGATAAATACAAAAAGGTTTTTCAGGTGCATTGTCGACCTTATGAAAATTATGATAATTAAGTTTTTTAACTGGTTCAGTAAGAGCCTTTCAATTTTATTTATTTATTTTTATTGGCCACGCCCCACAGCTTGCAGGATCTTAGTTGCCCGACCAGGGATCGAACCCGTGGCCCCTGCAGTGGAAGCGCAGAGTCCTAACCGCTGGGCCACCAGGGAATTCCCTATAATCAAATTTTTATTCTACGTTAGAGAGATGCTGAATTTAAGTAGAAAGCGTTTATATAATACATATTTTGTGACATGTATAGGAGAATACTCAGCTAGATGAGGGTAAGTTTTCAGCAGACTTGTAGACTCAGCTGCCCAAAATATCTGAGTAGTACAGCAGTGAAGAAAACAGACTAAGTCACAAAGAGTGTTGGTTAATTCGCAGATACTAATTTACTGGCTGCAAATTGGGTTGTAACTTAATGCCTTTTAGCCAATGCCTCAAAATAAGTAAAAATAAGCTTCTAAATATTTCAAAAGTTTCTTGAGAGGGATATTTTGCAGGGGATCTTCTGTTCCCCAAAAAGTGACAGCAATCCTAAATATCTTCTCCCTAGAGATTCAGAGCCCATCTGCTTTTCTTTTTTTTTCTTTTTGCGGTACGCGGGCCTCTCACTGTTGTGGCCTCTCCCGTTGCGGAGCACAGGCTCCGGATGTGCAGGCTCAGCGGCCATGACTCACGGGCCTAGCTGCTCCGCGGCATGTGGGATCTTCCCGGACCGGGGCACGAACCTGTGTCCCCTGCATCGGCAGGCGGACTCTCAACCACTGCGCCACCTGGGAAGCCCCTCAATACCTTTAACTCAATCACATCTGCAAAAATTTTTATCCGATAAGGTCACATTCACAGGTTCCAGGGATTGGGACCTAGGCTCCTTAGGGGGCCACCATTCAGTTCACACTATAGGATGGGAGGGCCTGGAGGCTATCTGGCTGGGATTTGGCCAGGTATCTTTTGACACTCATGGATTCACTGACTCAGCAAATGCAGGAGTGTCAGTAAGCGACAGACAGAGGTGCAGAGGGTTCATACCATGCCAAACTATGGAGAGAGTATAGAGATCAGTGTTGCCAGGGACTCAGGGTCGGGGAGGGAGCAATGAACAGGTGGATTTTTAGGGCAGCAAAACCATTCTGTGTGACATTATAATGGTGGATACACGTCATTATACATTTGTCCAAACCCACGGAATATACAACACCAAGAGTGAACCTTAAACTACTGACTTTAGTAATATATCAATATTTGCTTCTCTGTATAACTGATTCACTTTGTTATAAAGCAGAAACTAACACACCATTGTAAAGCAATTATACCCCAATAAAGATGTTAAAAATATACATATATTTGCTTCTCAATTGTAACAAATGTACACACTAACGCAAGATGTTAGTAATAGGGGCAACTACGTGCGCCTATGGGGGGAGGGGATCTGTGGGAATTCTCTGTACTTTCTGCTCCATTTTTCTCTAAGCCTAAAACTGCTCAAAAAGTAAAGTCCATTAACCTTCAAAAATGCATATCAAGGAGCAAAGGCACAGGAATAACTCAGATAAGTTTGAAAATAACAACGAGACTGGCAGGTTGCCTTGAAGAGACCAAAAACTATTTTCAAGATCTTGGCATTCAAAAGACCTGGTGTTGGTGCAGGACGGACAAACGGTTGACAGAACAGGATTGAGAAAAAGGTACTTGTGACCGGGGAACACAGCGAACGCGGCTGTCCAGTCCCAGGTGAGGAGGGAAAGGATGGGCCATTCCATGCACTTCGAGATGTCAGCCAGCCATACATTTAGAAACTGAAGAACGCAGATCCCAACGTTATACTCATTAGGAACCAAAACACAATGCAACACAAGCTCAGTGAATGACAAGCACAAAGAGAACGTCGATACAAATATTAGAAGAAGGGAGAGTTGGAGATACAAATTCTTGGGGTTGAGAAGCCCTTCTCAAATAAAGACAGAAAAAACAAGTGCCTGAAAGAAAAAAGACTCATAGATTCAGTTACTTAAAAATGAAAAAACTTTCAGTAGGACAAAACACACCAGAAACGAACATTAATTTCAGACAATGAAAACGGGCATTTTTCAAAAGCAGAACAAACGTCCAATAAATGGCCGAAAAGACGCTCAGCTCAGGTAAAACAAGAAAATGCAGCTCAGGTAAAACAAGGTAAATGCAAATTAAAAGAATAATGAAATTCTACTGTGCACTGTTTGGGCTGAAGAATTTTTAAGTGTGATAACTGCAAGTGTTGACAGCTCCTCTGACACTTCGCAGAGCTTTTAGGGGGCATTTTTATATTAACTATAAATGTTTGTAACCTATGCTGTTCTTTAGCACTTGGCATCTCCCTGAGGAAACGTTCATGCTGGCCAGAGAGGCGTGTGCAGATCGCTCACGAGAGGGAAGAGGGGGACAGCGTCCATGCCCACAAAGGTGGCATGGCCAGATCACTCCCAAAAGGGTTCTGCCAACATTGCCCCCAAACCAGAGACAGGATTCCTTTCAGGGAGGGGACTTTGGTTTCCCTGGAATGGCTGAACTCTAGGAAGAGACTATCAAAATATAATAAGTATCAAGGCACAAGGATGTGGCCTCCGAGTGAGGCAGGCATCTTGGATGTGACGGACCCCGCGGTACCCCCGCCCCCAGGTCCATGTCAGCCCTTACTAGGTGGAGGCGCCTCTGGGAAGCCTGGTCTGGGTGCTGCCGTTCCAGGGGTGAGGGGAGCCCTAAGACTGGAGTCCCAAGCCCGAGCCCACCACCTCCAGTTGCCTCCTTCCTCCAGGACGTCCCAAATGGACTCCAGTAGCATGCCCTGATGGAGGCACCTGTGAGATAAAGAATGTCAGTTTCACAGCGCGAGGAGAGAGACCAGGACTGTCTTTCCAGCCCTCGCTGGCTGCCATTCAGAACAAATAACCAAAGCCTGCCAGAGGGCTCCCAAATCTGAGGCGACCAGGGGCAAGGCAAGGGCAAGGCTATCCATGTCTCCTCACACTGCTTCTGCTGCAGCCTCACCATCTCAGCACCAGTATGTCCCTTGTCCATACACAGAGCAAAAACCTTGAAGCCATCAATGACTCCCCACCTCCCATCACTCAGTAAATCCTGTCTGCTCCACCTCTGATATATTAATATGCCCAGAATCCCACTTCTGTCTACCTCCACTGTCTCCGCCTGGTCCAGCCACCATCGCCTCCCGCTTGGACAATCAGAGCTGCCTCTTCGCTGGGCTGGCGGCTTCCACCTTTGCCCACAATAGTGCGTCTGGGGATCCTGTTAAAACTAAGCCAGTTCACATCCCTCTTCTGCTCAGAGCACCTCCCGTGGCTCCTGCTTACCCCACAGGAAACGCCAAAGTCTTCGCCGTAGCCCAAGGCAGCCCGCTTTACGTAGGTTTGTATAATCCATACATGTGTGTATGCTTTTCTTTATGAAAGAGAATAAAAGTGAATAGAAAGTAACAGAGTGCGTTGCACACGGTAAGGGCGATTATTGTTTAGCGAAACTTTTGTTCTAACAAGATATGTAATATATGATATATGATATATATTATCCTGTGTTATATAATACAATAGATTTTATATGGTTAGGATACATATTAGGTGTATATGATCATATCTATATACAGCTGTAGTTTTTCTTCATGAAATGCAATACAACAGGAAATACCAAACTGCACTGCACATATTAAAGGCAGTTTTTAGCGAAATTTTCCTTCCAATGGTAAATATATACACACACAACACACACAACATGGAATATATAACGTCATGTGACATATTACACAAAAAAGATTTTTATATTCCATTCTATGTGGCATCATATTCCATTATGTCACCTAATGCATGAATTACACAGCGCTTATCCTACGTATATAGGGTGAATTGCGAATTATTATATAAATATGAACATGGTGGACTATATTAACCATGCGTCTCATTGTGCCTTGCTGCCGTAGACTGAGGGGGAGACTCTGAGATCTTTGAACAGCGGGGTTATCGCGGCGTCTCCAGGGAGTAGCTCCTGTGGGTGGGGAGTGACGGAAGCGGGAGCGGACAGGGAGGCCCAAGAGGACACCCGATGGGGTATCGGAGCTGGTAAGACCCTCCAGAGCTGTGCCAACTGAGGCAAAAGGGGGCCAGCCTTTGTGCTCCTGAGTCCCTCGCCCATCCTCCTCCCCTTGCTTATTCTGTTCTCCGGCCTGTAAACTCTTTACGGAAAGGCCTTGACAGTAAATATTTGCATCTTTGAAGGCCACGTGGTATTTATCGCAAATGACTCAAATCTGTCATTGCCGTGCAAAAGCAACCATAAAAAATATACATAAACACACGGGTGTGGCTATGTCCCAATAAATCTTTGTTCCCAAAGACAGGCAGCGCCAGGCCCTTGGTTCGCTAGCCCGGGCTCAATGCTGATAGCAGATCCTCCCGCTGTTCCAGGGAAAGGCTGATCCCCACACCTGCCTCAGGGCCTCTGTAGATACTAACAACACTCTCTGGCAGCTCCTCTCATGTCACCTCCTCCCTGAGCACCTGATCGAAATCAGCCATCCCTATTACTCCCGAACTCTTTCTTCTCAGCCCTCATCACCCCGACACTGGATCATTTTTCTTTATTGTCTGCTTCCCTACACTAGATGTTGGCTCGTGGTGGCGGTGACCTTGCCTCGCTCCTGGCTGACTCCCAGCTACTAGAATGGGGCCAGGCACACAGCAGGTGCTCAGTCAACGTTTGTCTAGCGAGCGGGTGGATTCTCCTCTGGACATGCTTCTCCTCTCCCTCTGTGTGCTGGGGCTGGGGGACCCCGGCCTGCAGTCACAGCACCAGTGGCCAGCTCAGAGATGACCATATGGGCCAATGGATCAGACGGGGCTTTACAGAATCCATCTTCTCCTGGGGTGGCTCTCCCCAGGCAAGGGCCTTCCCAACAGGGAAACCAGTACAGGGGACAATGGGGCCTGACAAGGGACAGGAGAAGCAGAGCCCTTGGGACATCCTATGAGGCTTTTCAGAGCCAGTGTTTAAATAAGCGTTTCTGTTTTTTAATGCCCTAAAGCACTGAGTCCCTCAGGAGGGGAGGAGTTGGGATTCAGCCTGGTCCCTTCTTCCCAAATAACCACAGGGCAGGTAACATTGGAAAAGAAATGTCTGTATGTGCATTCGTCCCCCCACTGGACTGTGAGCCCCCATGAGGGCAGGGTTGGGGCTGTCTCGGTCACGGCTGGGACCCCAGCACTGCACAGAACATGGTGAGGAACATGGTGGGCACCTCAGACAGTTTTTTTTTTTTTTTAATATTTATTTATTCGGTTGCGCCGGGTCTTAGTTGCAGCAGGTGGGCTCCTTAGTTGAGGCCCGTCAGCTCTATAGCTGTGGCATGCATGGGGGATCTAGTTCCCCAACCAGGGATCAAACCCGGGCCCCCTGCATTGGGAGCGTGGAGTCCTAACCACCGCACCACCAGGGAAGTCCCATCGGTGACAGTTTCCTGAATGAAAGAATAAATGAAGGATATTTTTTCTCAGGTTAACGGGGCTTTTTTTTAAATATGGGGAAAAAATGCATCAACTTGAAGACAACCAATTTGGATTACAAATTTATTCTAACCCCTCTCCCCAAGTCACAAATGTATACAAAATTTTAGCTAGCAGGAAACCAGAGCGATGAAGCATCCTCTGGCCTTGTGCATTTTGAGAGGGGACTCTTTCCACTTCCACACATGCTGATCCCACCCCCACCCAGTGGGTGAAGCGGATGCATCCCACGAGGTATCGCCACACGTAAGTACACGTCAGGGCTGAGTTTTGAGTCTCGGAGATGTGAGTGCAGCACTACGTCAGGGTCAGGATGGCGCAGGGGTTACGGGTTCTGACTCAGACTGCCCGTCTTCACACACCACCTCTGCTTCTTCCCTGCCTGTGTGACCTTGGGCAGGTGATTTTCCCTCACTGCGCCTCGGTTTCCTCATCAAGGCAACAAAGAAAATGTTATGGGGACTATGTAAAGCACTTAGAACGGTGCCCCGCACCTAACCAGAGCTCAATAAACTCCACCTATTTTGATGATGACCACACCTTATTGACAAGATGGGTCACTGACATTGACATGATGTGGGGAGGGCAGTAAAACAGTCCCTGGCCTGTGGCAACCCGTGCTCCAGGGATGTGTCAGTGCCAGAGTGGACTGCCCTGGGGTAACCATGGCAACAGGCACTAAGCCTGCTCACCTGGCTCCATCAATCACCCCATCATCCAGTGGTAGCTCTGTCTCTTGCCTTCTTCCCCTCGTCATTTAACCCACTCAAGTCACTTCCAATTTTAAAGGTACCCCTACCTGGGGTCCACCTCTCTCAGCTCCCTCTACATCAGAGGGGGCTCTTCTAGAAGGAATTAAGATGCTGTTTCAGAACCCTGGTTTCTTGGTTTTCTCTCTGGGGAGGTCTTGTGTCCAGAGTATTTTCACTCCGCTGGGGCAGTGAGGTGAGGGAGGGAGGGAGGGAGAGAAAGCTGGCCCTTCCCACTTCACCTAGAGCTGCTGGGAAACGGGCCCAGGTGGAATGGATCTAACCTCATTCATTAAATGCTAAGATCTTGGGTGTAATCTGGGGCTGTTCTGACACTCTCAATGCTGCCCCTCGGGTGCCTTTGGCCTCTGTGTAGAGATCTCTGCCCCTCTCCCAGCAATCCACCTCCCTCTCATCTTCCTCCTTGCCCTGTACCAGTACCCTCAAGCACCCTGCATCCCTTCTCCATCTCCCTCCCTGCCTCTGCTCTTACTGCTTCATCACCTCACTGGCTTGCTGGCCTCAGGCAAGTCCCTTTGCTTCCGCTGGGCCTCAGTTTCCCCATCTTGGACGATGCTCTACCACTCACCCCCATCAGAACTCTCCCAGCTTCTCTCCTAATTTTAATGAGGCTTGTACTCATTTTGGAGATCAGATCATGATTCTCTGACACACCCTTCAGATGACTTCCTCTCTCCAGGGCTCTTTTAATTGGAAAACACCTACAGTCTGAAAGACAGGATGCAGACTGGTGGGGCCCAGACCCCTCCCGCTTCAGAGGTGAGTCCTGGAAGAGACTCCAGGTAATGAATGGTGGTTCCTGGACTGTTCCTCTCACCCTTGTGGTTCCCTGAATCCCCCACGGGGTTGGCAGGAGTCCCAGCGTACTCCTGGGGTGGGGAGGTGTAGTGGGTTGAATGGCGGCCCACCAAAAGAGGTGTCCACATCCTAACCCAGGGAAAGTTATGGGAGCTTCTGTGGAAAAAGGGTCTTTGTAGATGTAATTCAGTTAAGGATTTCAAAGTGAAATCATCCTAGATTTAGGGTAAGCCCTGAATCCAACGACAGGAGTCTTTCCAAGAGACAGAGAGCAAAAGAAGGCCAGGTGAAGATGGAAGCAGAGACTGGAGATAGGGGGCCCCAAGCCAAGGAATGCCTGAGGCCAAGAGAAGCTGAAGAGGTAAGGAAGGATCCTCCCCTAGAGCCTGTGGAGGGAGCGTGACCCTGCGAACACCTTGATTTCAGATCTCTGGCCTCCAGAACTGTGAAAGAATAAACTCCTGTTGTTTTAAGCCATCGAGTTTGTGGTCACTTGTTATGGCAGCCCTGGAAACTAAATAACAAAGGTAAGACCAACTGGTGGCCTAGCCCGGTGGGATAGAGGGGGTTATGGAGGCAGGGGGGGGACAGCTGGACCAGTCCAGAGCTGCAGGGAAGGAAGGCAACAGCACAGAGATCTAGAGATCGGACGGAACATGGGGGCTGTGATCATGGCCGGCAGTCCCCTGAGAGAGGCCACTGAAGAAACAGTGGGGAAGGTAGGAAAGGACACGTCAGGAAAGGCCCAGGGACTCTGAGGACAGGTTGACAGGGGGCTGAGGCTGAAAGACAGGTCTGACTAGCCACAGACAGGATCAAATTTTCCACCAGAAGCAGGGTTGGTAGGGCATTACCAGGAGACCCTGCATAGCCATTCCAGTGGGTTGTGCCGCAGACTGAAGGATGAGGGGGGGTTCTGTTGGAATATTCCGTTTGAGTGTCTCAGGGGAAGGTACCACGGATCAGGTTAAGGTGAAAGGTGTAATATTCGATGGATCAACTGCAAGCCAAGATCCCTTTTTTTTCCCCTCATAAGAGGAGTGATGCCCAGAGAAAGCCCACCTTAGAAGGTGGGAGAGGCAGACGCTCACTGAAAGACACTGCGCTTCCTTACGACAGCCTGTACCAACTGACAAAGGGAAGGAGGTATTCCGATGTAAGAGTCCCGGGGAAAAGTTAACACTGATCAAGTAGATGGAGGGCTGATAGATCGATCTGGCTCAAGTCCGGTTCCATTTTTTCTTCTGCCGGAGGAGTGAGCACGTTGTCCTGCTGGCTGGGACCCCATAGGTCTTTGTGGTTTGGAGTGAGCTGGAGAGACAGCACTGCGGACTGTACCAAATGAGCCAGAGGTTGGAGGGGGCTGTGTTGGAACGCTTCACCTGCTGGGGGCTGGTCGCAGGGGAAGGTACCACGGGTCGGTATGGGGTGACCTAATCCAAGTTCCATCCACATCCCGGTGGTTTCCACTGGGCCAGCACAGGTAGGGGTAACGCAGGCAGAAGGCCACATCAGGACACACAGGGCCACGTCTAAGTGCAGGCTTCGGCAGGCTCCTTTTCCTCGGATGAGGACACTTTCTGGGACGTGGATGCTGCCTGGGGCGCGGGCGGCGGGCCTGCGGCGCAGAGCTGGGCGCGCACCTCTTGCATCTGCGCCTGCAGCTCCTCCAGGGCGCCCGGCGGCGGCGCCGCCTGCACCTGCGCCTGCAGGGCCTCCAGCGCCAGCGCCACGCGGCCCACCTCGTCCCGCATCGCGTCCCAGGCGGCGCTCTGCTCCTCTTCCTTGTGACGCTGGTGCGCCTGGTGGCGCCAGTACTCCAGCACCAGGCAGCCGCCGCCCACGATGAAGACGGTGGCCTCGCCCAGCAGCTCGGCGCCCAGCTCGGCGGCCGCCTCCTCGTTCAGCGGCTTGATGACCGTGCCCCGGAAGCCCATGATGCGCATCTTGGTCCGCATCTCCACCCAGTGGTACACTGCGGGGGAAGAGAGGGGTCAGGTCATGCACTGGGAGCCCCCTACCAACCCCGCCCCTCCACGCCTTGGTGTCCAGGTGGGAGAAATGGGGACACAGCAGCCAAAATCACCAGGGGGCACTTTATTTTATTTTATTTATTTATTATTATTATTTTTTTTGCGGTACACGGGCCTCTCACTGTTGTGGCCTCTCCCGTTGCGGAGCACAGGCTCCGGACGCGCAGGCTCAGCGGCCATGGCTCACGGGCCCAGCCGCTCCGCGGTATGTGGGATCCTCCCGGACCAGGGCACGAACCTGTGTCCCCTGCATCGGCAGGCGGACTCTCAACCACTGCGCCACCAGGGAAGCCCCAGGGGGCACTTTAAATAAACCCCTGCACCTGGCCTGGTCCCAGGAATGCCAGTCACCCCACCTGGGGTGAACTTCAGAGCATCTTTTTGTCTCCCAGAAAATTATGGCAAGGAGCCAGGAATGAGAAACTCTGCCGCAGAGGGGAGGTCCTGAGACTGGGGACCAAGCCCCTGGAAGATCACTAGGAGCTGCCAGGCTGCAAACTCCCAGGAAGGTGTAAAGAAAGGGTCAACTGCTGGAAGCTTAGCTCCTTCTGCTTGCCCCTCGAGCCACCGCCCCTGGCACCGTCGCCCCACCCACTGCCAAGAAGGCAGACCCCCTTTCTTTCCAGATCTTCCCCAAATGCAAAATCAAGGCTGCAACGGAGAGGGACCTCCTGGATCCAAAGAAAGGGCGCAGAAATGTAGGAATCGATGCTAGGCGACTGTGAGCACAGGGTGACCAACTCTCTTCACAAGTCTGGTGCCTCCCATCCGAGATATTCACCGGCCCTGAAGATGGAGCTGATAAGAGCTGTGAGCTCTTCCCGGTGAGGTTTTGGGCACACGCCTCGGAAGAAGCTCAGAGGTGACTGATGCTGCTGGAACAAAAACCTGCTTGCCCAGCTGTTCCTTTGTGAAGGAAGATTCTCAGCATTTGAGTCTTAGAAACCAAGGCCGAATTGATGCTGACCCCTGACTCCCTCCCGTAATAGTTAACATTCATCCAAGGACACATGGGATTATTGGGGAGGCCCTGTTTTCTAGCTCATTTGGAGATTCATTTCCTACGTATCATTTTACTTTGAACGTTTAATAATTATCCTTGAAAATGCACAAAATATAAAATGTTTTCAATTAATTGTGGACTAATAATCTTAAAGGTAATTCAATCCAGGAGAAAATATTTTAACATTTAGAATCTTATGGTCTCAGGAAATTAAACAAATTAAAAATTGAATTTCTGTCCATGCCTTCATTGCGGGCACATCATTTATTAGATAGAATTCGGTGGGAAACGGAACTGTAAATATAAGTTCAAGGACGAAAAGGAACAATGTAAAATTTCCGACTGTAAAAGAAGAGCTTTGCTCATTTTTTTTTCTTATAAACTGGACATCGGCAGGTACCACATCACAAGAGTATGTGGATTGCATTAGATACTTCAAAGAAAGGATGCTCCAGGTGCTTAAAAATTTCAGTATTCCTAACATACCAGAAATTACTGGGCTGGCCAAAAAGTTCGTTTGGGTTTTACATAAGATGTTTTTTGTTTTTAAGTAATTAATTTTTGGCTGCGTTGGGTCTTCATTGCTGTGCGCGGGTTGTCTCTAATTGCGGCGAGCGGGGGCTACTCTAAGTTGTGGTGCGCAGGCTTCTCACTGCGGTGGCTTCTCTTGTTGCGGAGCACGGGCTCTAGGTGCACGGGCTTCAGTAGTTGTGGCACGCGGGCTCAGTAGTTGTAGCTCGCGGGCTCTAGAGCGCAGGCTCAGTAGTTGTGGCGCACGGGCTTAGTTGCTCCACAGCTTGTGGGATCTTCCTGGACCAGGGCTCAAACCCGTGTCCTCTGCACTGGCAGGCGGATTCTTAACCACTGAGCCACCAGGGAAGCCCTTCCATAAGATGTTACAGAACTTTTTGGCCAATCCAATATATCCTTTGCAGGTACTTGAACTTATGAACAGAAGTTTTAGCTGTCAACTTGAAAATGCACTAGAGGGTATATAACTTTTCAATTTTTTAAAGGAGTAAACTTAAAAAAATTTTTTTGTTTGTTTTCATGAAAAAAAATTTTTTTTTAAGTAGAAAAATGTTTGAGAAGCTCTGCCTGGAGCCGGCGGTAAGATCCGAGGAGTGTACCCAGGGCCCTCTCAGTATGCCAGGTGCTGCGGTCACCATTACTACTAATGTTACGTAGGCCCTGGTGCTGTGGGGTTCCTGGGGTCCAGGCTGCAAAGAACCCTCCCACACTGAGGTCCCAGCATCAGGTCATCCTGAGGTCCACGTGGGGCTCTGCCACCTACTGTGTGGGTAATGACAGTTCATTTTGAGGCTCCTCTGTAAAGGGGAGATGATGACCATACACCAGCCCTGCTGCCTCTTAACGCCACACTCCCTTCCACTGTTCTGGTCCAGGCTCTGTCCCAGCTCTGACCAATGTCCCCTTCTTGACCTCCCTGTTCAGGGACCCTCCATCCCTCCCATCAGTCTGTGTATTCCTTTCAAAGCGCCTATCACAACTGGAAATGATCCTGTCATCCAGCCAGTTATTGGCACTCCATCTCCGCACTGGGCTGTGAGCCCCACGAGGGTGAGCCCAGGGCTGTCACAGTCATGGCTGTGTCCCTAGCACTGTCCAGAACCAGGCCAGGCACACAGATGATGCTCAGTACATCTCGTTGACTGCGTCAATGGGTCCCCGCGCCAGCTTCCTCCCCATCTGCCAGCGCCGGCCTCACCCCCTGCAACTGTTCTCCATGGAGTAATCAGGAGCTGGTTAAAAGACAACAAAACCCAAAAAAACTACCATTCTTTTCACTAACAAAAGTAACGCGCTGCATGAAAATCAAGTACTCAAACTATAAAATTAAAAGCCAGGAATTCCCTGGCGGTCCAGTGGTTAGGACTCCGCACTTTCAGTGCTGAGGGCGTGGGTTCAATCCCTGGTCGGGGAGCTAAGATCCCACATGCCACCTGGTCCTGATCCCTCAAACATACCTCTAAATCTTGCCCTAATAGGCCTCTTTGTCTCCTAGCGTCCTCTCCTTGACATCTGATAATAAGCATACGTTGCTCATCTCTATTTCTGAGTTTTCCAATTGGAAATTTGCTTGTATTTATACAACTATTTCCTGTTGGTCCCCTGGCCCCACCATAAAAGATGAGCACTTCTTCCCCAGGCAGCCTGTCTTTCCCTGGACCCTCCGCTCCCCATTCCTACAAGTGGTTTGTATATTTCTTATTCTTGTATTTACACTCTTTTCACCATCTCCCTCAGCTCCCAACATGGTCAGGGAGGAAACGAGCAGCCCCTCTTCCCCTCCCCACCCTCCACATCTCCCTAGGCCAGACCATCCTTTCACATGATCAGGATTTAACATACAGGCTGTTCGGGGGCTATAATACGGCCCCTTGTCCTCTGTGCATCAGCGAAGTCAGAAAAATGAAAACAAATGGCACATACACGGTGACAGTCGTGGAAACGCTGTTCAGTGGGGTGTGACTAAGCTAGAAAGGAGCCCCTGTGATGGGCTGTGTTAGGGCGGGGCCGCCTGGAGGAAGCACCTGGACGCCTCGAGGCGTCCTCAGGATCAAGGTCAGACAGCTTCTCTACCCTTACCCCACAGAGCACACGTCGGTTTGCTCTCAGCTGGACGGTGATTTTCTAGGATGACGTGATCTTCCCTCGCATGACAGTTCTCAAACTGCAGATCCTGTCCCGTGAGTCCCTATCTAATGAGATCAATGTGGTGGCACAAACCAGCGTTAAAAATATAATCAAGAATATAATTGTTAGGGCTTCCCTGGTGGCACAGTGGTTGAGAGTCCGCCTGCCGATGCAGGGGACGCGGGTTCGTGCCCTGGTCCGCGAAGATCCCACATGCCGCGGAGCGGCTGGGCCCGTGAGCCATGGTCGCTGGGTCTGCGCGTCCGGAGCCTGTGCTCCGCAACGGGAGAGGCCGCAGCAGTGAGAGGCCCGCGTACCGCAAAAAAAAAAAAAAAAAGAATATAATTGTTAGGGAACCGTTGACTGAAACCGCCAGCCCAGGCCAGGCACGATGATAACCACTTGCATGAGTTGTCTCGCAACAGGAGGTTCTGATAAAGAATGAGGTGCTGGGCTTCCCTGGTGGCGCGATGGTTGAGAGTCCTCCTGCCGATGCAGGGGATGTGGGTTCGTGCCCCGGTCCGGGAGGATCCCACGTGCCACGGAGCGGCTGGGCCCGTGAGCCATGGCCGCTGAGCCTGGGGGTCCGGAGCCTGCGCTCCGCAACGGGAGAGCCCACAGCAGTGAGAGGCCCGCGTACCGCAAAAAAAAAGAAAAAAAAGAATGAGGTGCTGCCACTGGAAACTAACTGGGAGAATTCAGGAGGCGCTGAAAGGAGGGAGGACACGCCAGCCCACAGTATGTCTTCTACAACTAGCCCAGGAGGGGTCAAAAGGAAGAGGGAGGACACAATATGTCCCGCCAACCTCCCAGAATCCTCCTCACTGAAATCCATCTTGGCGGAGAGATGCGTGCCACCAGGAAGGACCCTGAGTCAGAGTGATTAGCCAGAGACAACCCGGAAACTAACCCCATCACCATATAACCTGCGACTGCGAGCCATGTGGCGGAGTGGTTCTCCGGGGTTCCCTTACCCTGCTGCTCTCCGCCCAGGCACCCCTTCCTAATAAAGCCTTTTGCTCGGCACGTGTGTCTCCTCGGACAATTCATTTCCAAATGTTAGACAAGAGCCCACTCTCAGGCCCTGGAAGGGGTCCCCCTTCCTGCAACCTAACAGAAAATATTCGATGGACTTTGAGGGCATTACACTAAGTGAAGTAAGTCAGAGAAAGACAATTACCATATGATCTCACTTATATGTGGAATTAAAAAAAACAACAGGGACTTCCCTGGTGGCTCAGTGGTTAAGAATCCGCCTGCCAATGCAGGGCTCGAGCCCTGATCCAGGAAGATCCCACATGCCGCGGAGCAACTAAGCCCGTGCGCCACAACTACTGAGCCCGTGAGCCACAACTACTGAAGCTCCCGTGTCTAGAGCCCGTGCTCCGCAACAAGAGAAGCCACCGCAATGAGAAGCCCGTGCACTGCAACAAAGAGTAGCCCCTGCTCGCCACAACTAGAGAAAGCCCACACGCAGCAACAAAGACCCGATGCAGCCAAAAATAAATAAGTAAATAAATAAATTTATAAAAACAACAACAACAAGCCAAGCTCACAGATACAACAACAACAAAAAATAAAACATCAAAGCCAATCTTAAGCACTCAAGGAAAGTACCGTTTCACATAACTTTTGGTCTTGTTTTTTATGTGACTGTACGAATACGTGTGTGTGACTGGAACATAGTCAAAAGGTTGAAAGCCACTGTCCTAAGTTTTGGTTGGAATTCCGCTGAGTCTACAGATCATTTTCAGGACAGTGACATCTTCCCAACATTGAGTCTTTCAATCCACGAATGTGGTATCTCTCCCCACTTAGCCTCTCATTTTCTCTGCAAGTCTTACACCTCTTTGGTTTTACTTATTACTAGGTAATGATATTTTTTGCCGTTATTCTTCATGGTATATATATATTTTTTTGGCTGTGCCGCCAGCTTGCAGGATCTTGGTTCCCCCACCAGGGATTGAACCCGTGCCTCCTGCAAAGTGCAGAGTCCTAACCACTGGACCGCCAGGGAATTCCTTGTCATGGTATTTTAAATTTCATTTTCAATTTGGTTGGGGCTGGTATATAGAAATACAATTGAGTTATGTAAATGACTTTCTTTCCAGTGACCTCCCTAAATCCATTCTTTTTTTTCCTTTTTAGTGAAATGTAACACATACAAAGTACACAAATGTTAATTGTAGAGCTGGATAATTTTTTAATATGTAGGCATCACCTAGATCAAGAGCTAGAACATTCCCACACTCCAAATGGCTCCCACTTTCAAGCCCTCTTCCAGTCAGTACCCCTAATGTCACTATTCTGACCTCTTATGATAGATGATATGTTCTCTTTAAATCCTATTCTGTCTTCTTCGTGATAGATCATTCGTTCTCTTTCTGGTCTGACTTCTTTTGTTCAGCAATATGTCTGTGAGATCCACTGTGTTGCCATGTGGTTCAGTTCATCCACTGTATAGATGGACCAGTTCATTCATCCTTACCCCAGGGACATTTAGGGAGCCTAGAGTAGAAAGGTTTCCCAGGAGTGAAACTGCTGAATCACAGGACATTGCATCACCCAGACAATCGCAATAAACATCTTAAAGAGTTTTTCTGTTGTTGGGAACAAGTTGATCCTAAAATTTACAGGAAATGCAGAGGTCCTAAGAATAGAAAAATTTAAACAAGAACAAAGTTTGAAGATTTACACTATCAGGTTTCAAGACTAACTGCAAAGCTAAAGTAATTAAGATCGTATTGGTACGAGGATGGACAAATAGAAGACTGGGAAAGAACAGACTGTCCAAAACTAGACCCACACATATCTGATTGCTTTTCAAATGCTAGACCAACCTTGTAGTCTTGGAATAAATCCCACTAGGTCATAATTTATTATCTTTCTTATGTAATGCTGGATTCTATGTGCTAATATTTTTGTTTAGGATATCTGAATCCATGTTCAGAAGAGATCTTGGCCTAAAATTTTCCTTTCTTGTAATGACTTTGTTAGGTTGTTGTATCAGTATTCTCCTGGACTCATAAAATGAATAAGGAAGTGTTCCACTTCCTCTATTATTTAGAAGAATTTGGGTAATGACATTATTTCTTTCTTAAATGTTTGGAAGAATTTACCAGTGAAGCCGTCTGAGCTTGTGGTTTTCTTTATGGGAAGGTTTTAAATTATAGATTCAATGTCTCTAACAGATATAGGGCTATTCAGATTCTCTATTTTTTCTTGTGTCAATATTGTTAATTGTGTTTTTCAAGGAAATTGTCCATTTCCTCTACATTGCCAAATTTTTTGGCTGAAATTGATGATAATATCCTCTTGTCATCCTAGAATTAGGACGAATTAATGAATTAATGTGTCACTTTTCATCCCTTTTAATGGAAATTTGTGTTTTTCCCCTTGAGTAGTATTAATCTTTTCAAAGAACCATCTTTTGACTTTGTTGATTTCCTCTACTAAATGCCTGCTAACTCCTAGTTGTTCTTCAAGGTGCGTCTCAGGGATTTCCTTCTTCAGGACTAGGTCAGATGACCACTCTGGGCATCCTCAGCTCCCTGGGCTCTGACATCCCAACTCTGATCAATCTTGGGTGTCACTGGTGACAGATCTGTCTCCCCCACTGGATCATGCGCTCTGCAAGGGCTGGGCCCAGGCCCGTTCTGCTCTCCCTTCTATCTCACACCTAAATTCACCTCTGCCTGGGATACCATTCCCCCACTCCTCTTTTCCCACTGTGCCCCAATTCATCTTTTAGGTCTCACCTGGAGTGTCCCTTCCTCTAGGAAGCCCTCTCTGATACCTAGGCTGCATCAGACATGTCCTCTAGGTTCCCAAAGCTCCCTGGGCTTCCCTCATCATGATGCTGTTTATTCTAGATTGAATTTAAAAAAAAGAATATGGAGGCAGAACTCCTTGCTTCTAAAATGGATATAGAAATATGTTTCACCCAGCCTTGTGTGACCTTTCACCAAAAAGGCTGGTTTCACTGTTTTTAATATCCTGAGGCCTCTGGCCTCTCCCTGCTTCAAGGGAACTCTTTCATCATTGCCTGGAGGCTAGCCTGTAGCTCCTTAAGGGCAGGTTCCCAGAAATGCCCAGCCCGGCACCTGGCATCGAGAAGGCACTCGGGGAATGTTTCATGAGTGGATGAACGGCTCATCTTTCCTTCAGGTTTCCTCAAAGTTACTGTATTTAGTCACGATAAGCGCCCACATTTTGTCAAAACGTCGTCTGTTTCGAAGTTTACATCTTAACTAAAGTTTGATGTTTACTCTATCTCTGAGGAGTCGAGAATGCTGCTCCTCCCAAGGGGGAGAGAATTTAACAGGTTGCTTTAGCCAAGGAAAAGGCAGGACTCACCTAACCTGTTTATCTGCCCTTAGCCACCCTGCTGAAACTTCTAACATCATACCACGTGGCATACTGCTACCTTCACTTCTACTTTTTTTGGAAGTATGTTGATTTACAATTTTGTGTTAGTTTCAGGTGAACAGCATAGTGATCGATTATACTCCATTATCGTTTATTACATGATAATGTGTATAATTCCCTGTGCTATACAGTACATCCTTGTTGCTTACCTATTTTATATATAGTTTGTATCTGTTAATTCCATACCCCTAATTTGTCCCTTCCCACTTCCCTCTCCCCTTTGGTAACCACAGTTTGTTTTCTACATCTGTGTGTCTGTTTCTGCTTTGCATATACATTCATTTGTATTATTTTTTAGATTCTGCATATAGGTGATATCATATTGTATTTATCTTTCTGACTTATTTCAGTAAGGATAATATTCTCTAGGTTCATCCATGGAGCTGCAAATGGCACTACTTCATTATTTTTTATGGCCAGGTAATATTCCATTGTATATACATACACACACATACATATATATCTCACATCTTTTTAATCCAGCTGAGGTAGGAGATAGATGAGGCCCCAGGCTGAACAGTTCCAAGCATCTCCTGCTGATACTTTGAGATAAGATACCATCATGAGTATTGGGCCTTGCCTGGGTAAACGGCCAAAGCGACTACATTCTTCTCATGCTTGTGGTGAAGGGGATTTCCCGGCCTGACACATGCACAGAGAAGGTCCTCAGTCTAGGGGAGGGAAAAAGGGAGGGAGGAGGCACCAGCTCAGGATTTGTCCTGCCAACCTCCCAGAAACCTTCACACTGGAATCTACCTTCACTGAGAGATGCGCATGCACACCAGGAAGGACCCTGAGTCAGACCAAATATGGACACAGGCGAGATGATTGGCCAGAGGCAACCCGGAAGGCTGCCCCGATACTTAAGCAACTTAAATCCTTCCTATTGGCACGCAACTCACTCCAAGTTCGCCCGTGTGTTCTTCCACACGTACTTTGCTTGTATTAAATGCTTTATCTGTTTCATAATCTTGGTCTCTTTGCTGAATTCCTTCTTCAAAGAAGACAAGGACTGAGGTCCCTCTTCTTCCCAGAAGAATCACAACCGTCTGTTGATGGGCACTTGGGTTGCTTCCACTTGTCTTGGCTATTGTAAATAGTGCTGCTATGAACACTGGAGTGCATGTATCTTTCCAAATTAGTGTTTTCGTTGTTTTCGTTTTTTCCAGATATGTGCCTAGGAGTAGAATTGCTGGATCATTTATAGCTCTATTTTTAATTTTTTAAGAAACTTTCATACTATTTTATTCCCACAACAGTGTAAAAGGGTTCCCTTTTCTCCACATCATCTCCAATACTTGTTGTTTATAGATTTTTTAATGATAGCCATTCTGGGGACTTCCCTGGTGGCGCAGTGGTTAAGAACCCGCCTGCCAATGCAGGGGACATGGGTTCGATCCCTGGTCTGTGAAGATCTCACATGCTGTGGAGCAACTAA
Source organism: Globicephala melas (assembly GCF_963455315.2). Taxonomy (NCBI): domain Eukaryota; kingdom Metazoa; phylum Chordata; class Mammalia; order Artiodactyla; family Delphinidae; genus Globicephala; species Globicephala melas. The sequence goes on along the minus strand of NC_083332.1, from coordinate 9,520,548 downwards.
GCCTGTGCGGCACAACTACTGAGCCTGTGCTCTAGAGCCCACGAGCCACAACTCCTGAGCCCGTGTGCTACAACTACGGAAGCCCGCGCACCTAGAGCTCGTGCTTTGCAACAAGAGAAGCCACAGCAATGAGAAGCACGTGCACTGCAACAAAGAGTAGCCCTTGCTCGCAGCAACTAGAGAAAGCCCGTGCACAGCAACGAAAGACCAATGCAGCCAAAAATAAATAAATAAAATAAATTTATATATAAAAAAATGATAGCCATTCTGACAGGTGCGAGGTGGTACCTCATTGTGGTTTTGATTTGCATTTCTCTAATAATTACTGATGCTGAGCATCTTTTCATGTGCCTGTTAACCATTTGTATGCCTTCTTTGGAAAAATGTCTATTCAAGCCTTCTGCCTATTTTTTGATTGGATTGGGTTTTTTAAAAAAAATATTGAGTTGTATGAGCCATTTATATATTTTGGATATTAACCCCTTGTCGGTTGCATTGTTTGCAAATACCTTCTCCCATTCCATAGGTTGTCTTTTGGTTTTGTCAGTGTTTTCTTTTGCTGAGCAAAAGCTTTTAAGTTTAATTAGACCCCATTTATTTACTTTTGCCTTTATTTTATTTTTTAAAAATTTCTTTATTTATTTATTTTTGGCTGCGTTGGTTCTTCATTGCCGTGCGTGGGCTTTCTCTAGTTGTGGCGAGCGGGGGCTACTCTTCGTTGCGGTGCGTGGGCTTCTCATTGCGGTGGCCTCTCTTGTTGCAGAGCACGGGCTCTAGGAGTGCAGGCTTCAGTAGTTGTGGCATGCAGGCTCAGCAGTTGTGGCTCATGGGCTCTAGAGCACAGGCTCAGTAGTTGTGGCACACGGGCTTAGTTGCTCCACGGCTTGTGGGCTCTTCCTGGGCCAGGGATTGAACCCATGTCCCCTGCATTGGCAGGTGGATTCTTAACCACTGCGCCACCAGGGAAGTCCTGCTTTTGCTTTTATTTCTTTTGCCTTAGGAGACTGGTCCAATAAAATGTTGTTACGATTTATGTCAAAGAGTGTTTCTTCTAGGAGTTTTACGGTTTCAGGTGTTACATTTAGGTCTTTAAACCATTCTGAATTTATTTTTGTACATGGTGTGAGGAAATGTTCTAATCTGACTGTTCTACGTGTGGCTGTCCAGTTTTCCCAGCACCACTTGTTGAAGAGACTGTTTTGCTCTCCATTGTACGCTCTTGCCTCCTTTGTCTTCGATTAATTGACCGTAGGTGCGTGGGTCTGCTACCTTCACTTCTGCCTGTGCACTTGAGGAGCAGACACTGAGTCCAAGTTGGGCCATTTGGCTGCGGGCAAGGGAGTGTTCTTCTCTAAGCCTTCATTCATCTTCAAAATAAGGACCCTCCCTCCTACAGGATAGTACTGCTGAAAAGACTAAATGAGTTCACGCAAAAACTTTGCACTCAGGGCCAGGCTTAACAAACGGCAGCAAGGCCTGTGGAGTCATACAGACCTGGACTCAAATCTTGGCCCTGTCACTTCCTGGATATGCAAGCTGTACCTCAGTTTCCCCATCAGTCAACTGGGGATACCCAACTGGCAGGACTGGGAGAATGGCAATGCAAGACTAAAAGAGAAATTGCTCAATTTAATAAATGTTAAACGTTAGCATCCTCTTCCTGACTCCTGTGCAGAGTTTTATTCCTGGAAATATGTCCTACCCAGTGGGCTGAGCTCTATGCCCTAGGGCTACATAGAACAGTTTTCAGCCTCCTCACTGGTCTCTGTATCTCCAGTCTCATTCCCTTTGATCCATCCTCCATACCACAGAGTATCCCAACTCAGATATCCTCTCCTCCCTGAGTCCCAGACTCCTGGGCAACCCCGCCCTAGCTTTTTTTTTGCTTTTTTTTTTTTTTTTGCGGTACGCGGGCCTCTCACTGTTGCGGCCTCTCCCGTTGCGGAGCACAGGCTCCGGACGCGCAGGCTCAGCGGCCATGCCTCACGGGCGCAGCCGCTCCACGGCATGTGGGATCCTCCCGGACCGGAGCACGAACCCGCGTCCCCTGCATCAGCAGGCGGACCCTCAACCACTGCGCCACCAGGGAAGCCCCCCACCCTAGCTCTGACCACTCTGGGCCATCAGTGTGTGGTGACAAGTCTATCCCCCCAACTGGACTATGAGCCCCACGAAGGCAGGATCTGGGCTGAGCTGGTCGCTGCAGTTTCCCCAGCCCTGGATGGGGCAGAGAACAGGTACTCAGTGACAGGGCTGATCTGTGGAAGTCCCTGGGAGGGAGCCGTGGACCCCTTGCGCGGCTCCCTCTCACCTGGCTCTACGCATCACCACACTCAACAGTTCGTCATCTGCCTTATTGTGATGTTCACTTTACTGTGGGGTTTGCTTTATGCGGTGGCCTCGGAACAGAACTGGCAATATTTCTGAGGTCTGTGTATATTGTGAAAGTGTCTTCCTGCACATGAGACTGCATCTGGCTGGAATGTATCTGTTTCCTCAGGAAACTGTGCTCGTAAGACAAGGACAGGGCCGGCGGGGGTTGTCGGGGGAGAGAGGCCAGGCGCCTCGGGAGTTTAAGGACATGAGACAGAACCAAGGGCCTCTCCCCCAATACTGGAAACACACCTTCATACACACAATGGCTGCTTCCTTGTAAAATAAAGGGAACGTGTTCCTAATATGGGCCATCATTCAAATGTGAGCAGTGAGTCATCCTAACTACACTACCTATTATATACCTACTACTTAGGTAGCCTGGGATGATGAAAGGGCTGTGACAGAGATGCTAAATACTGAACTGCTAAATGCCTTAGCTATGGAGAGGGGAGTGCTTTTTAAAACATGGGAGGGGGAGAATAAAAGCACTAAATCCTTACCTTCCATAATAAGAAGTCAACAGGTAATAAAAAATAGGGAAACAGGGACTTCCCTGGTGGTCCAGTGGTTAAGACTCCACGCTTCCACTGCAGGGGGCGTGGGTTTGAGCCCTGGTCAGGGAACTAAGATCCTGCATGCCGTGCAGCGTGGCCAAGAAAATAAAATAAAATTTAAAAATGGGGAAACAATCTTTAGAAATATGGTGGTAAATACCAAAAAACAGCTAAAGCATTTAAACTGTTTACCTGTGGGGAACAGGAATTGACGTGGAAAAGGTTCAGTTTTCTTCTTCTTATTGTAAATCATAGATATATTTGACTTTAAACTAAGTACTCATACTCCTTTGACAACGTTAGTAATTCATGTAATTTTTAAAACACAAATACATTTAGAAGACTTGTCCAAGCCAAATATTCCACCCAAAAGCCACAGAATAGACATTCTTCTCAAGTGCACATGGAATGTTCTCCGGTATAGATTATAAGTTAGGCCACAAAACAAGCCTTAACAAATTTAAGAAGACCGAAATCATATCAAGCATCTTTTCTGACCCCACTGATATGAAGCTAGAGATCAATTATAAGAAAACTGGAAAATTCACAAATATGTCGAGATTAAACATCACGTATTGCACAACCAATGGGTCAATGAAGAGATCAGAAGAGAAATTTTAAAAAATAGTATGAGACGAATGAAAATGAAATAACAACATACCACACCTCATGGGATGCAGCAAAAGCAGTTCTAAGAGGGAAGTTCATCATGATAAACACCTACCTCAAGAAACAAAAGAAATCTCAAATAAACAACCTAACTTCCAGAAAAAGGACAAATGAAGCCCAAAGTTAGTAGAAGGAAGGAAATAACAAAGATCGGAGTAGAAATAAATCAAATAGAAACTAAAAAGACAATATAAAAGGTCAATGAAACCAAGAGCTGGTTCTTTGAAAATATAAACAAAATTGATAAACCTTTAGCTAGACTCACCAACAACAAAAAAAGAGAGAGGAATCAAATAAAATCAGAAATGAAGGAGGAGGGGCTTCCCTGGTGGCACAGTAGTTAAGAATCCACCTGCCAATGCAGGGGACAGGGGTTTGAGCCCTGGTCCAGGAAGATCCCACATGCCGCGGAGCAACTAGGCCCGTGCGCCACAAGTACTGAGCCTACGCTCTAGAGCTCGTGAGCCACAACTACTGGACACCGTGCACCTAGAGCTCATGCTCTGCAATAAGAGGAGCCACCGCAATGAGAAGCCGCAACAAAGAGTAGCCCCTGCTCGCCACAACTAGAGAAAGCCCGCGCAAAGCAACAAAGACCCAACGCAGCCAAAAATAAAGAAAGAAATAAATTTATTTAAAAGAAGAGTTAGTGCTGGGATTCAGGGGTTCCAAGGCTGGAGGCCCAGCGACGCTCCCTGTACAAGCCTCAGTTTCCTCCTTTATAAAAAGGTTTAATAATAATCCCTACCCATAGGGCGTGTGACATCCATCAAGAAGGTTTCCACACAGGGCATCCACTGTCATTGTTATAATTAGCCCTGGGCTGGGGCTGCTGAATCTCAAAATTGAAAAACTTTCACCCGGTGTGGTACAGGGGAGCTGACAGAAAATACGGTGTGGTGTGCTCCTCCAGGTCTGGGAGATGAGGTCACCGTTAGCAATACCCAGCGGGTCCTCTTTCCTCCTGCGAATGCCAAGACCACAGGATTGGAGACAAGCCAGGCCTGGATCCAGTCTCCACATCCTCCGTGAACCCCCTTTTCCCTCACTGCAGAATGACTGGTAAAAAGAGCCCCCAAGAAGAAGGGACAGTTCTTCCTATAGTAGATTTCCAATTAATAAATGGAGAAGGAAAGAGGGAAAGAGAAAATCAACACTGGACAAATACCACGATAATAACTGTTGCAGATAAGATCCACAGATGATGCTAAAATTAGTGGGCATATAAAGCAGAAACTAACACACCATTGTAAAGCAATTATACTCCAATAAAGACGTTAAAAAAATAAAATAAAATAAAATAAAATTAGTGGGCAGAAGTTTGAGGAGCAACAGCCTATCTGTATAGTCTCAAAATGTCTTCCCCAAGAGATTTGTTTCATTTTATGTTTTATTGAGGTATAATTAACATACAATATTACATTAGTTTCAGGTGTACAACCTAATGATTTGGTATTTGTATACATTTCAAAATTAGATTAACTGCAAAGGGAAAGATACTAAGTTTATACTGGACAAACTTAGCAGACACCACCTCGACCACGTGACCAAGGTCAATATGACCACAAATCAGGCTGATATCATGAACCCCGTGATGTGGTGCACAGAGAGGCACACAACATTGGTTCTGCGGTATGTTTGCCAACAATGTGGAACTTCTTTCCAATCAAAAGAAAGCATCAGACAAACTCAGACCAGAGGACAGCCTACAAAATTAACTAACCAGTATTCTTCAAAAGGGTCAAGGTCGGGCTTCCCTGGTGGCGCAGTGGTTAGGAATCCGCGGGCCAATGCAGGGGACACGGGTTCGAGCCCTGGTCTGGGAAGATCCCACATGCCGCGGAGCAATTAAGCCCATGTGCCACACCTACTGAAGCCCGCGTGGCTAGAGCCAGTGCTCTGCAGCAAGAGAAGCCCGCACACCGCAACAAAGAGTAGTCCCCACTCACCGCAGCTAAAGAAAGCCCGCGCGCAGCAATGAAGACCCAACGCAGCCAAAAATAAAGAAAGAAATAAAGAAATTTATTTTTTAAAAAAAAGGGTCAAGGTCATGAAAGACAAAGACAGACCGAGAAACTATCATAGGTTAAAGGGGACTACAGAGACATGACAACTAATTCAGGATACAGGATGAGATCCTGGGACAGAATAAGGACTTTGGTGGAAGAACTGGTGAAATGCGAATGACGTGCGTGGTTACGTTACCAGCACTGCACTCATGTTCATTCCCTGCGTTTGCTCCCTGTACTGTGTTTACATAAGATGCTATCATGGAAGGAAGCTGAGGGAAAGGTCTACAGAAGCTCTGTACCATTTTTACAACTTTCCTGTAAATCTACACTGAGCTCAAAGTAAAAAGGTAAGAAAAGAAATAACCTCCAGGTGGCAAGACTGGGAGGAAATGGACCCTCGCGAACATTCGTGGCTGCCAGTGGAAATCTTCTGCACACCCCTGAGTCAGCAATTCTGCTTCTGGGGATGGATGAGAGATTTCAGTCACGCGGGTGTGAAAGGTGTGCCTGCCACGTTAGTCCTGCAGCATCGTTTATGACAACAATAAAAACGCCAGGAAAGACCCTACAGGACTATCTACGGTCTCATAAATTACAATAACTCTGTCGGCAGCTGAGATAGAGAGTAGGGAAGGTTTTCATGTGCTGATAGATAATTCTCTCCAGGATAACGTGTAACATGGTCAGTGAAAAGCAGTGAGGACCAGCACAGTGTATACTGTTTGCTGCATTCGTGGAAAAAAAAAGGGCGGGGGGGGGGGCCCGGGGTGCGTTGCATATCAGCATCTGCTTGGAAATGCATAGTTGTTTTTTGTTTTTTCTGGAAAATACTCAAGATAACAGTGGTTGCCTCTGTGGAGGAGAACAGGGTGCCTGGGGAACAGAAGTAGAGGGAGAATTTCTTCTACATACTCTTGTGAACCTGGAACCATGTGAACTTAAAAACAAAACCAACAATGAGACAGATAATTAAAATTTTTTCCAAAAATTCAACAAATAATCCTGGACCCAGGATTTGTGGTCAAACCTGTTTAGATGAAATACTCTGCTCTTCCCTCAAGCCCCACTAAGATGGCATTCAGGTAGAAAGAAGCCAGAAGCCACAAGAACAGAGGGAAGAGGGAGGGGTGGCCTGGAGGGGAGCAAGCCAGGGCAGGCCCAGAGGCCGGAAGCAGATGGCTGAGAGGCAACTGACAGAGCCAGCAGGAAGGAGACCTAGGCACCCATGGGTGGGTGTGTCTGGGGGGGGGACAGGGTGCAGGCAGCTGAACTAGGACAGACTAGGATGGCATGCACCAGTCCCTCTGAGAGCGGGGATAAGCTGAGGATATCCAGAACTCCTCCCCAACCTGACAGGAAGCTGCAGAGGGTGAACCAGGGGGACTCCAGGAACAGCCCAGGGGGCGGGCGCCATGCTGGAAACACGCCTGACCCTCTTGCCTGGGGCTGGTGGCCAATGCACAGAGGTCAAGAGTCAACCCCAGTGGCCCTAGCTGGAGGTGAGGAGTGAGGTCACACCTTCCACTGAGGTACAGAAAGGGGCTCTGCTCAGCTGTGACCTTGGTAATCCAGGGAGATGGGAAAGATCTAGGCCAAGGACATCCCCGTGGCTCCCAGGCCCCCTCTCCTCTCTTCAGGAACACAGAGACCCCTCCTCTCTCTCCCTCTAAAGCCCTGGTGAAGTGGGTATCCGCCCAGCAGCCACTTCTCTTTTTCTGGAAACTTCCCCTGACTCTCCTTTGAGGAAGGCCCTCCCCTCAATGTTCCCTCATGTTGTTCAGGTAAAACCGATCCTACCCCCATGTTCAGATGCTGGCATTTAGCCCTGGGATTTTTCCCGGAATTTCAGGAACGAGGTCCTCTCCTTCTTCTGGTGTTGCTTAGTGAGTGGGCTGTAACCTGGAGCTACTGAGGCCATCTGATCCCCAAAGGGAGAGACTACCTGAGAAAGAAAGACAGCACAGAGAAACACAGGGCCCAGGGATCAGGCTGCGCCTTCCAGGAACTGTCTGAGTTCCTGAATCTAGCTGAGGCTGACGCTATACACTTCCGGAGCTTTTATGCATCTGACCGTCAGCTTAGAATTCTGTCACTTGTGAAGAGTTGAGGGAGGGGTTCAGAGTGAGGTCATCACCCCTTCTTGACAAATATTGAGAGACAGGAGTTTCAAGGAGCACTGAGGGGGAAATTCCTAGAAGAAGTGTGTACCCATGAATGTGTATATACAACAGCACGCCAATATCACAGAAAAGAGGCAAGATAGGTCTTCTGCACTGAACAGGTGTTACTTTTATAAGCAGAAATCAACTTTCTTTGAAAAATAATACAGCAAATTAATTCCTCGCTGTCCTTGATTTCTTTTTTTTTTTAAAGATAATATATTTAATCAAACCTTAATTTTTATTATTTATTTATTTTTTGCGGTACGCAGGCCTCTCACTGTTGTGGCCTCTCCCGTTGCGGAGCACAGGCTCCAGACGCGCAGGCTCAGCGGCCATGGCTCACAGGCCCAGCCGCTCCGCGGCATGTGGGATCCTCCCGGACCGGGGCACGAACCCGTGTCCCCTGCATCGGCAGGCGGACTCTCAACCACTGCGCCACCAGGGAAGCCCCATCACCCCTTCTTGACAAATATTGAGAGACAGGAGTTTCAAGGAGCACTGAGGGGGAAATTCCTAGAAGAAGCGTGTACCCATGAATGTGTATATACAACAGCACGCCAACATCACAGAAAAGAGGCAAGACAGGTCTTCTGCACTGAACAGGTGTTACTTTTATAAGCAGAAATCAACTTTCTTTGAAAAATAATACAGCAAATTAATTCATCGCTGTCCTTGATATTTTTTTAAAGATAATATATTTAATCAAACCTTAATTTTTATTATTTATTTTTTGCGGTATGCGGGCCTCTCACTGCTGTGGCCTCTCCCTTTGCGGAGCACAGGCTCCGGACGCCCAGGCTCAGCGGCCATGGCTCACGGGCCCAGCCGCTCCGCAGCATGTGGGATCTTCCCGGACCAGGACACGAACCCGTGTCCCCTGCATCGGCAGGCGGACTCTCAACCACTGCGCCACCAGGGAAGCCCTGCTTGTTGTTTTTATACCTGGGGCAATGCATCACCAAGAAGGGAGAGGCGATTTGCCTTTCTTTTCATACTTCTCCCATAATTTCTTTTCTTGGGAGCAGAACCATCAGAAAGGGAGGGAAGGAAGGAAGTAAGGAAAGAAAGGAGGACGGAAGGAGGGAGGGAGGAAACCCAGCAGATTCCTCAGGCAAGTCAGGTGAAGCTAGAGCTCTGGAAAGGATTCCCTTAAAACTCTCCTTGCATTAGTGCAGGGAGTTGGGGTGGATTCACGTACAACAGCATGAAGGCTGCCTGCCAATTGCCACATAGACTGGAATACTGAAGGCAGCATTCTTTGGGAGAGCATAACCCAGAAATAACCTAAACGTCCACCAACAGGGGCCTGGTACGATCACACTAAGTACCAAGTGCTACGAAAAAGAATGTGGGATGAATTTTCAAGGTTATGTAGTTAAAGAGGAAAAAAATAGGGCACAAAACGAGGTGAACAGTACACAACCTTTTACGTGAGTTACACATATGCATACAGTACACCTGATTATGCACAGAACACCTCTGGAGGGTATCTGGGGAGTGACCTTTGGTGGTTTCCTTTCTAACCTCTGACCTTCCACTCTTCCCATCACCCTCTGCCCCAGCCACACAGGCCTCCTCACTGTTCCTGGAACCCAGCAGGCATGCTCTAGCCTCAGGGCCTTTGCACTTACTGTACCTTATGCCTGAAACACTACTCTCCAAACATGCATACTTCTTCATTTTACTCAAGTCTCTGTAATCACCTCCTCAGAGAAGGCTTCCTAAACCCACTCTAATAGAGCAAATACCTTCTCCCATTACACCTAATCCTTCTTCTTTCCTGCTTCATTTTTCCCTTAGTACCATCTAACATGTAATATATTTACTTTCTTTTTTCTTTTTTTTAATAAATTTATTTATTTATTTTGGGCTGTGTTGGGTCTTCGTTGCTGTGCGTGGGCTTTCTCTAGTTGTGGTGAGCAGGGGCTACTCTTCGTTGCAGTGCGCGGGCTTCTCATTGCAGTGGCTTCTCTTGTTGCGGAGCATGGGCTCTAGGCGTGCGAGCTTCAGTAGTTGTGGCTCGCGGGCTCAGTAGTTGTGGCTTGTGGGCTCTAGAGCACAGGCTCAGCAGTTGTGGCGCATGGGCTTAGCTGCTCCGAGGCATGTGGGATCTTCCTGGACCAGGGCTCGAACCCGTGTCCCCTGCATTGGCAGGCGGATTCTTAACCACTGCGCCACCAGGGAAGTCCTATTTACTTTCTTATTTACTATCTGTCTCTTATCAGGAGAACCTCAGCTCTAAAGGGCAGCACAGACATGGGTCTCTTTTTAAACAGCTGTATCCCCAGTGCTTGGCAAGTAGTAGGTCTTTGATAAATCTTTCTTAATGAACAAAGAAAAGAAGGAAGACAGGCAGGCTGATAGGGATAAGAAGGTATGTACTTTTCATCATATTTCCTTTTGTACCACCTGAATTTTTCTACCACACGCATTATTACTGACCATGATGGAACTAAATTGGAAATCATAACAGTGAGAAATCTAAAAAGGCCCCAATATTTGGAAACTAAACAACTCACTTCTAAATAATGCAGGGGTCAAAGAAGACATCACAAGAGAAACTAAAAAATATACAGAACTGAATGACAATAAAGACATAATGTGGGACTTCCCTGGTGGCGCAGTGGTAAGAATCTGCCTGCCAATGCAGGAGACATGGGTTCGAGCCCTGGTCCAGGAAGATCCCACATGCCGCGGAGCGACTAAGCCCATGCGCCACAACTACTGAGCCCGCGTGCCACAACTACTGAAGCCCGTGTGTCTAGAGCCCATGCTCCGCAACAAGAAGCCACTGCCATGAGAAGCCCGCGCACTACAACAAAGAGTAGACCCGCTCACAACAACTAGAGAAAGCCCGCACACAGCAACGAAGGCCCAACACAGCTATAAATTAATAAATAAATAATTTTTTTAAAAAGACACAATGTGTCAAATTTTATGGAACACAACTAAAGTAGTGCTTAGAGGGAAATTTATATTTAAGTGCTTCTATTAAGAAAAGAAGAAAGATTGAAAAAGCAATAATCTAAGATTCTATCTAACTAAAAAAAGAGCAAGTTAAACACAAAGTAAATAGAAAAAAATAATAACGATAAGAGTGGAAATCAATGAAATAGGAAACGGAAAAATAAAAGGAAAATAACACAGCTAAAAGGTGATTCTTTGAAACATACTTTGATAAACCACTAGCAGGATTAGTATTCAAGAATAAAGAAAAAAGCAAACATAAATTATCACTATCAGGAATGACAGAGGAGACATCACTAGAGATGCTACACATATTACAAGGATACCAAAGGAACATGATGCACAACTTTATCCCAATAAATTCAACAACTTATATGAAGTGACATATATCTTGAAAAACATAATTTATGGAAATTGACACAAGAAGGAACAGAAAATCTGAAGAGTCCTATAACTACTACAGAAATTGTATCAGTTATTAAAACTCTTCCCTTAAAAAAAACTACAGGCCAAGCTGGACATTTATATCAAATATTTAAGGAAGAAATAATTCTAATTTTACACAAAATCTTATAGAAAATAGAAAATGAGGGAACATTCTCCCAATTGTTTTATGAGGTCAGCCAAACCGTGATATTAAAACCTGAGAAAAACATTACGAGAAAAAAAATTACAGACTATATCACTCATGACTACAGATACAAAAATCTTTTGGAAAATATTAGCAAATCAAAGTCAGCATATATTAAAAGGATACTACACCATGACCAAGTGGGGTTTATACAAGAATATAAGATTGGTTTAATATTCTTTAAGAAAAAAATCGATCATTTTAACTCATGATAGTAGTAGAATTACGGTAGCCAACCTCCAAGATGGCCCCCAACAATCCCTGTCTCCTGGTACTTACACCTCTGTATAGTCCCTTCCCACAGTGTACCAGGGTTGGTCTGTATGATCAACACAATGTGATCAGAAGTGGTAGTATGTCAATTCCCAAATGACATTATAAAGACACTGCTTCTTCAGTCTCGGTCACTTTCACTTTTGGATTACTCTCTTTGAGGGAAGCCAGCTGCTAGGTCACGGGTAGCCCTAAGGAGAGGTCCATGTGGAAAGCAACTGAGTCAACAGCCAGTGAAGAACTGAGATCTTCTACCAACAACTAGGTGAGTGAGTCACCTTGGAAGCAGATCCTCCAGTGCCAGGTGAGCCTTCATTCTGAGAGACTCTGAGACAAAGCCACTCACTGGGCCACTCCTAAATGCCTAATTCTCAGGAACTGTGTGAGGTAACAAATGTTTATTTATTATCACACGAAAAAGTACTCAGTATTACCATTCCCCAGGAAAAAAGCAAATGAGTTGCCATTTTACACCAACTGTAATAGCTAAAATTAACCGTGAAAACATTAAATATTGGCAAGGATGCAGAGTAACTGGAACCACTTTGTAAAACTCGTTGGTAGTTTCTTATAAGATTAAACACACCTTTACCATATAACTCAGAAATTTTACTCCGATGTACTGAACCAAGAGAAATGAAAGCATATGTCTACATAAAGACTTGTACAAGAGTGATCACAGCAGTTTTACTTGTAATAACCAAAAAAACTGGAAACCCAAATGATTAAGAGAATGGATAAACAAAGTGTAGGATATTCATATATTTATTGGAATAAAAGAAAAGAATATGCACTAAAAGCAATAAAAGAAAGGAACCACTGATACATGCAGCCACAAGGAAATATCTCAAAAGCATCTTGTGAACAAAAGCTAGACATAAGGTTCATACTGCATGATTCCATTTATACGAAGTTTAACAACAGGTAAAACTAATCTATAGTGAGAGAAGTCATACAGGATGACAGAACGGGAAAGCAAGGAACTTCTCCCAGGGTGATGGAAATGTTTTATATCTTGAATGTTGGTTATACGGGCATATGCGTTTGTTAATACTCATTAAACTACAGATCTTTATTAAACTTTAGTATTATACTGTATAGATACGGTACTTCAATAAATAATATGCAAAAAATCAAATATTAACAACTAAATGTAAGAGGAGGAGCTTGGGAGCCAGTAGGCTTGATTTTTTATTCAGTGTTGCCTGAGGGAACTTGCTGGTCTCTGGGCTATTTCCCCACTCATACAACCAGGATGATCATATAAACTCCCTAATAAGGTGGTTCATATATTTTGTTGAGATCACAGAAAGCATAATAAATAAAAACTATTGTCATCAGTTACGAAATTACTATTCAGAGTAAACACAGCTTCGAACCAGTCCCTGTGCTGGCTGCCCTTTCCTGGATGGGTTCCAGCCAGTTGAAAGCTGGCCCCAACAGTGCTCCAGGTTAACAGACTTGCGCTGCTTCAAGCAGGGCGGGAGCCTCCTCTGGTGAACCTGGTCCCATCCTCCATGACTGCCCAGAGACAGCAGTGATGCGCAGCCCACCAGTCACCAGAGGAAACATGATTGGTTCTGTCTCTCAGTGCGGGAATCCCATCTGCCGCACTCTGGGTCCAAAGGATTTCGCAGGGGTTAACCCAATCCTTCAGACTGACCAATCAGAGCACGGCATTCCCGGCCCATAGTGACTGGCTCGGGGATGGGGATGTGACCCAAGCTGGACCACTGAGATTCACCCTGGGAAGAAGGACCTCTCTGTGCCCTGGAGTCACTACACAGGTAACTAATACTTTCCAATGTGAGCTCCATGAGAGGAGCGTCTTTTGTGTTGTTAGTCATACCTCCTAGGATAGTTCCTAGCAGACAGCAGGCACTAAATTAAGATTTGTTGAATGAGGCAATTATACAGCCGCTTAATGGACTGAAGCAAGTCCCTGTCCCAAAAAATAATCCCACTTCTCCTCCCTGCCCATATCTGGAGACTCTGTCCAACTTAACTTAGTACAGAAGGCATCTGTGGGGATTTAAGAGGCACAAGGGTATAGATGATCTTATCTGCAAAGTGGAAATAGAGACACAGATGTAGAGAACAAACGTATGGATACCAAGGGGGAACGGGGGGCGGGATGAATCGGGAGATGGGAATTGACACATATACACTATTGCTATTATGTATAAAATAGACAACTCATGAGAACCTTCTGTAGAGCACAGGGAACTCTACTCAGTGCTCCGCGGTGACCTAAATGGGAAGGAAATCCAAAAAAGAGGGGATATATGTATACGTATAGCTGATTCACTTTGCTGTAGAGTAGAAACAAACACAACATTGTAAAGCGACTATACTCCAATAAATAAACATCCAGTATAAATTAAAAAAAAAAAAAAAAGAGGCACAAGGGAAGCAGCTAACGAGGCTAAGAGCTTAGTGCGCTCTAGAGTCGGGTGTTCCTGGATTCAAGTTCTGGCCCTGCTACTTACATGCTGTGTGAGCTTGGGGAAGCTTCTCAACCTCTCCGCACCCCCACTTCCTCTTTTTCAAAATGGGGATCATAAACCCCGGCTGGCAGGGATGTTGGTGCATTCAAGGCTTGTACATGAATTAACTGTCTAGTGGGAGATCCAGCATGGCTGCCTGCAGAGACTGGGGATGGGGCTGAGCACGGGGAGTGCAAAGTAAAACCAGACAGTCTGGTCCTAGCTCTACCACTCAGCACCTGTGTGCCCTCAGGCAGGTTACCTAACAGCTCTGCTCAGTTTCTTCATCTGTTTAAGTATGTTAGGGATGGCAATCTGCCTCACGGGGTGTGGGAAGAATAGATTAATATACAGAAAGACTACAACAACCTTAGTGCTCACTACTATTAATACTACTTTATATCATTCTGTACTGTCTTATTAACTCCATCCTCTCCTGCCACTAGTCTAGAAGCTATGTTCATTCACCACCCTGCCCTCCCATATAGCAAGGGATGGTATGTAACTAAATTTTGGCCAATTAGCAGTGAGGGGAGTCCCCTGGGGGCTTCTGGGAGAATATTTTTCTCCTTGAAGAGCTTTCTCTCATTTCCCTAGAACCCCCGTCCCACATATAAACGCGTGCGCGTGCGCGCGCGCGCACACACACACACACACACACACACACACACTTTCTCCCTTTGGATACTGCAGTATAAAGGTACGATGCCTGGAGCTCCAGTAGCCTCTTTGAGGCCTTGAGGGGAGTTACTGCCTGAACACCAAGATGGTAGAGACAGAAAGAGTCCTCAGGTCCCTAATAACATCACCAAGCCACCAAACAACCACAAAGCCACCTTCCTCCACCAACAGTAAACATCCCTTAGACTTAAGATTTGGGTAAGATTTATTGGCTGGGTTTTCGATTAATCACAGATGAGCACAAACTGATTTGTGTCTTGTTCTTTCGTTCACAATAAGCATATATTACTTTTGTAAATTTAGTAAGTCCCCAAAAAAAACTTCAGAGGAAAAAACCCCTAAAACCCCAAAATAAAATTAAAATTTGATTCAATTTTAAAAAGAAAAGAGATAAAAATGGCAACACACGCAGCACAGAATTCAGCGCACACTAGGCCTTCAGTAGAAGGTAGCTGCTGTGGCTGTGTGCTCATCAAAGGCAGGACCGAGGTGGGTCTGGAAGCCGGAAGATCACTGAGGAAAGAGGGGGAGTGGGGGGCTCTGAAGAAATCACCAGCTATGTGGAGGCTTAGTGGTCTGAGGTGGGGTCAGCTGGAGCCAGGACAGCAGGAACAAAGGAGGAACCAAAAATTAGAAACAAGGGGTAAGACCCTAGTTAGAGACAGAAGCACATCCTGGGAGGCCGAGAACATTGGGGTAGACCAAGGAGTCTCAAGGACAGGTGAACAAAGAAGGGTGAACAAGGTGTTTCTCTGGAGCATAGGAAGTAAATATCAACTTCCCGTTATGTTTGGTTTGAAGAAAGAGAAGAGAAGGGAAAGAAGAAGAGGAGAAAGGAAGGAGAGGGTGAAAATAAGAAGAAATTAAGCTTTACTAGGCATACAGAGACACACACAGATGGACTACAGAGAAGCCCTCTAGTGCCCCTCAGCCGCAGGTGCCAGCATCCTCAGGCGCTGGACCTAAAGGCTAAAGGACCGACACGGGCGCCCTCTCCTGTCCATTCAGCGCATTGCAGCCTGGGCAAATTGATTCCCGGGGACATTCTCAGGTTGCAAATCAAGTCCTCACACCAGGGCTTCTTAAAGAGTCCTGCTCAGAAACCAAGGACGGAAGATTTACCAAGGCCAGCACGAGAAAATTCCAACAAACACCTCTGCATATGAAGGGTGGGAATGAAAGCTGAGCAGGGGGGTTAAATTCAGCTGACGGCACACTTCTCTCATTTGGTCTGTACCTCAGTTAGGACTTTGCCAGCTGTGACAGCCAGCCATGCACAAAGAATGTAAAAACGACTCTCAAAGATGGTTACAGGGCTTCCCTGGTGGCGCAGTGGTTGAGAGTCCGCCTGCAGATGCAGGGGACGCGGGTTCGTGCCCCGGTCCAGGAGGATCCCAAGTGCTGCGGAGCGGCTGGGCCCGTGAGCCATGGCCGCTGAGCCTGCGCGTCCGGAGCCTGTGCTCCGCAACGGGAGAGGCCACGGCAGTGAGAGGCCCGCGTACCGCAAAAGAAAAAAAAAAAAAAAAAAAGATGGTTACACTGAGAGTTTCCAAATGCATTAACAATGCCTGTATAAGAAAATATTTTTAGTGAGAACAAAAACATTTGGAGGGCTATGAATATATAAAATAAAAATTTTATTATTAAAATATTAATTTCAAAAAATAAAAAATTTCATCCCCTCCAATTTTTGAATGTTTTTAAATGCACGTAATATATTCACAGTAATATATGTCGGTACTAGTCATGACTCCTAAATAACTATGTATGCACATTCATATCACACACACACACACAGTCATACTAGGGGAGAGTTGTCAGAACGTTTCCTTAATAGGAGGGCATAAGAAAACTGTTTGGAGGTCACCAACAGCAGCCCGCTGTCATGTAACATAACTGATGTGGTACTCTGGAGATTATAAATAGACTCCAGGGAAGTGGTTTTCAAGCGCTCATGCACACGCAGATCCTGTCTGGAAAATACTGAAAATAAAAATGGGGACTTCCCTGGTGGTCCAGTGGTTAAGAATCCGCCTTCCAATGCAGGGGACACGGGCTCTATTCCTGGTCAGGGAACTAAGATCCCACAGGCCGCGGTACAACTAAGCCCATGCACTCTGGAGCCCGCACACCACAACTAGAGAGAAGCCCGTGCACCCCAATGAAGAGCCCGCATGCCACAACTAAGACCCAACACAGCCGAATAAATTAAAAAAAAAAAAAAAAGTCCCTGACTTCCCTGGCGGTCCCGTTGTTAAGACTCCATGCTCCCAACGCAGGGGGCACGGGTTTGATCCCTGGATGGGGAAGATCCTTCATGTTGAGTGGCACAGCCAAAAGAATAAAAAATAGATAAAAAAATAAAGTGTCCAGCCCTTCCTTCCCCAGGTGGACCAATCAGGATCCTGGGCAGCTGAGGGGAGCACGCCACAAAGCTCACATTTTTCCCTTCAGGGCATCTACCTTTCAGCTCACCAATCCTCTTAGCAGCTATATTTAGTCTGGTGTTTCTTTAGTTCTGTCGAGCTCTGAACTTCAGTTGTACCTGTCACTTCTCGAAGTTCTGTTTAGCTCTTTTTGCAACTTCCTGGTGATTTTTGATTGTACTCATTCATGTTTTTATATCTGTCCTATTTTATCCTTTTCATATATAAACAGAGCTATTTTATATCCGTATCTGATCATTCCCACATCCACAATGTTTGCGGGTCTTTTTGTTTGTCTGTTTGTTTGTTTGTTTGTTTGCGGGTCTTGACCTGCCATATTTTGTGTCTGCTGACTCTCGATCATGGTGCCTGCTTCTCTGTCCGGCACGTAATTTTTTTTATCATGAGCTCATATGTGCCGGAACTCTACCTGAAGGAATTCTCCAAGGCCCAGGCAGAGGGTGGGGCTCCTCCAGGGAGGGTTTATGTTTGTCCTGGCCAGGTACTTAGGGGCACACAGATCCGGGTTCATTCTCAGCCTACTGTTTCCAGGACCTTCCAAAGAGTATAATTGAAGCCTCAAACCCACATGAGGGACAGTCAATTCTCAGAGGAAAACTTTTTCAATCTCTACCTAGATGTAAGGCTGTGTGCCTTTGCAGGATGGGATTTTTTTTAGTGCACACTTCCCCTGAGGGGTACCTTCCCCAGGACCTGGCTGTTCACAAGGTGGTCCTCTGTCCCCAAGGCCATGTGAATCTGTCCATGTCCCCAGAGCACCAGGAGGCTTCAGCGCTCCCTCCCCTCCTTGGCTCTTTGCTCTCGCTTTCTCCTTGCTCTGGGAGGAGTCCCTTTTCTTCATTGCACGTACAACCATGCATTTCAAAGGATGCTTTAAATATTTTAGGAAGCATTAGGTCATAGGAGGCTCTCTACTCAGCCATATTGCCCTCTCTCTGTTTGCCTTTCTCACTTTTCTTTACTCCAATCCCAGCTTCTGACCAGACAAACATAATAATTGCCCCGCGCTAGTTAGAAATGTTCATGGGAGAGCCCAGACCCTTCTGCTTGTGGTAAGCCTGTGAGGTCTGACTGAGGAAGAGGGACCAACGCCACCTAGAGGCCTGAAGTACTGACTGCTTGGCTGCAACAGGCCACCAGAGAAGGAATGCACTAGAAAGTTTAGTATTAAGATGACGATGATGATCAAAATAATAATGGTGCCTGATATCTCTACACATTCAACAAACAATTATGCAGCACTTAAGAGTCAGGCACTGTTTAATGCTTTATGGATATATTAACTCATGGAATATGAGTTATAATGATATAATTTACAGATACAATTTAACCAGAGAAGTTAAATAACTTGCCCCGGAAGGGACTTCCCTGGTGGCGCAGTGGTTAAGAATCCTCCTGCCAATGCACGCGACACGGGTTCGAGCCCTGGTCCAGGAAGATCCCACATGCCGCGGAGCAACTAAGCCTGTGCGCCACAACTACTGCAACTACTGAGCCTGCACTCTGGAGCCCACGTGCCTAGAGCCTGTGCTCCACAACAACAGAAGCCACCGCAATGAGAAGCCCGCACACCACAACGAAGAGTAGCCCCAGCTCGCCACAACTAGAGAGAGTCCGCAGACAGCAACAAAGACCCAATGCAGCCAAAAATAAATAAATTAATTAAAAAAAAAAAACTGCCCTGGGGCCACATAGAAAATGGCAGAACTGGGATTAACATGTAGGCAGCTCAGCTCCAGAGGCCGAGTTCTTGACCACTCCGCCCCACTAAGTTACTGAGTTCACTTTAAGTCACTGAACTTAGAACGTGCCAGGCCTGCGCTGAGGGTACTCACGCACGCAACAGACCCTCCCATCAGACCTATGAGGTGAGTGCTATACCATGCAGAGGAGGAAACCGAGGTACAGAAAGGCGGGGTGACTTGCGCGGGACGCACAGCAAATGGCAAAGCGGAAAGCTGAGCGCAGGAAGCCTTTATCTGGAAGTAGGGTTTCCAGCCTCTGGACAGTAATGCCCACATATGCTAAGAAGAGATTATCACAGCCAGCACTAAAGAGCAGATGCACATGCTCTGGGCCAGGCCTTGATATCCACTGGCTCTTGGATCCCCACAAGAATCCTGGGAGGTGAGTTCTATCATCACCCTCATTTGATGAACGTGGATTTGGAATCTCAGAGAGGTCGAGCTGCTTGCCCAAAGTCACACAGCTCATTAGTGGCTCCAAGATACCAAGCCAAGAGTATCGACTCTGTGGCAAACTGCCTCTGGTGACTGTCTGCATCACGCCCTGTGCGGTCCCCTCTCACACTCACTCTGGTCTGTGCCAGAGCTGCTTGGACTGATAGCGTGTTCTGGAAGTGATGCTGTGTGGATCCAGGCCCTGCCCTTAAAAGGCCTGCGGCTTCTGCTTCTTCCCTCATGGAAATCTAGCTCCTGGGGGCCCTGAGTGACCATGAGAGGCGAGACCACGTGGAGAACAGAGGTCCTGAGACAACACTGAGACGGAGAGAAGGAACTGGCCATTCCAAGATCCCAGTAGAGCCTCCTGATGACTCCAGGCCCAGCCACCCTCTGACTGAAACCCCCTGAGAGACTACCTAGCAAGACTGGCCGAGGCCCAGCTGGCCCAGTCAAGCCACGAAACTGTGAGAGAAAAATGGTCACTGTGTAAAGTCCTTAAACTGTAGGTCAGATTGCTTTGTAGCAAAACTGAAACCAACTCCAAAGCCAAAACTTGTAAGAATGACCACAGAGCTAAACTCTTCTGAAAAAATTATCCCAGCAGCCTGAATGAATCGTGTGGCATATTAGTTTCCTATTGCTTCTGTAATAAATGACCACAAATGCAGTGGTTTAAAACAACACACAGTTATTCTCTACAGTTCCAGAGGTCAGGAGTCCAAAACGGTTCTCACTAGCCTAAACTCTAGGTGTCAGCAGGCGAGAGTTCCTTTCTGGAGGCTCTAGGGGAGAATTTGTTCCCTTGCCTTTTCCAGCTTCTAGAGGCCGCCTGCATTCCTGAGCTCACGGTCCCTCCTCTATCTTCAAGGCCAGCAGGGTAGCAGCTTCAAATCAGTCCCTTTCCTGTCTCCCTCTTTCACCTATAAGGACCCTCGTGATTACACTGGACCCACCTGCATGACCCAGGCTACTCTTCCAATCACCCAATACCTGAGTCAATCACATCTGTAACGTCCCCTTTGTTGTGTAAGGCAATACATTCAACAGGTGCCTGGGATTAAGATGTGGGCATCTTTGGGGGGGCCGTTATTCTGCCTACCAGAGTAGCAAACTGGAAAAATGACCAGTGTTCTCCAAAGGAATAAGCGGAAACCAACTGGACTTTTCCCACTGCCCAGAGACCTCCCACAGTTCCCCTGGCAGCATCAGCAGTGCACTTTGCATGAGTGGCCCCAACCTTCCTGGCATCACCAACCTCTTTTATTTTCTCTCCCCCAGAAATCTTTGTTGAAAAAGATCTTTGTCTCCCCGACACAGTGCATCATCGAAGATTTATGCTTCTGCATTTACTGTTCTTTCCCAGGCAGAAACACCTACCCCTCCGGCCCCTACTGTGAGGAGACCGACAGCTAGGTCTACCCTACTGTGTCAAAAGAACCTTAGCCAGGGACTTCCCTGGTGGCACGGTGGTTAAGAATCCGCCTGCCAATGCAGGAGACATGGGTTCGAGCCCTGGTCCAGGAAGATCCCACATGCTGCGGAGGAACGCAACTACTGAGCCTACGCTCTAGAGCCCATGAGCCACAACTACTGATCCCACATGCCACAACTACTGAAGCCTGTGTGCCTAGAGCCCATGCTCCCCAACAGGAGAAGCCACCGCAATGAGAGGCCTGCCCACTGCAACGAAGAGTAGCCCCCACTCGCCGCAACTAGAGAAAGCCCGCGCACAGCAACAAAGACCCAACGCAGCCAAAAATAAAATAAAAAATTTTAAATAACTTAATTAATTAAAAATAAAAAGTGTGAATATGAGAAGTCAGGGCATACCAACGTCGAAAAGCATCTCCAAC
This sequence comes from Globicephala melas, assembly GCF_963455315.2. Classification (NCBI taxonomy): domain Eukaryota; kingdom Metazoa; phylum Chordata; class Mammalia; order Artiodactyla; family Delphinidae; genus Globicephala; species Globicephala melas. Next base: position 9,499,254 of record NC_083332.1, on the reverse strand, counting down.
CAAACGTGTCCCCCACTGAGCCCCTGGTACTTTCCGTCCAGCCTGCCTCTCTTCCAGTCGGCCTGTCACACCCGATCCACAGGAAATCCTGCCGCCACTACCTTTCAAACAAATCTACTGCTTATTCATTACTAGGGGAAAAGGAAAGGTTCTTTTAGCAGTCACCACCTTAACCAAGGGATCCAAGGTACCGCCACAAATGACGGAACAAACAGACATCAGGAGCCCCCTGAGGTGATGTCCTTAGGTGTTCTGTGGTGTTCCTGCCAAATATGCTCCACGTGAATCAAATCAGAGGAAGCAATCAGAAAACCCCAGATTGCGGGACACTACGGGACAACTGGCTTGGACCCTTTCCAATGTCAATGTCACAAAAAACAAGAAAGGACAAGGATACTGTTATAGAGGAGGGCCAGCAAACTTTTTCTGCTACGGGCTACAGAGCAAATATTTTAGATTTGTGGGCCATGGAAACCCGACTCTGCATCCACAGACAATGTACAACGAATGGGCAGGGCTGTGTCCCAATAAAACTTTATTTACAAAGACAGGCAGTGAGCCAGATTGCCCAGCCTGCTGTAGATTAAAGGACACGAAAGAGGCATGATTATCAAATGCAGTGCATGATCCTTGAGCTGACCCTAGGTTAAAAATAATAAACAGCCAAAAGGACATTTGGGGGACCAGAATATGAGCTATATATTAGATATGAGCTGTATATTAAACAATATTGTCATCAATATTATTGTTATCAATGTTAAATTTCTCAGGTGTGACACTGGTTCTGTGTCATATAGAATGCCTTTGTTCTTAGAAGATACAGACTGAAGTATTTAGGAGTTTAGAAGCATGTCCAAAACTTACTTTCAAATTGTTCAGCAAAAAAAAAAGATTGTGTATATACATTCATACACGCATACATATATGGTGTTGAAGACAAAGCAGATCTGCTGAAGACTAATAAGAGATGAACTAGGTGTTGAAGGGCATATACCTGATGACCATACCATTCTTTCTTTCAACTTTTCTCAGGGTTTGAAACTTTTTTTTTTTTTTTTTTTTTGCGGTACTCAGGCCTCTCACTGCTGTGGCCTCTCCCGTTGCGGAGCACAGGCTCCGTACACACAGGCCCAGTGGCCATGGCTCACGGGCCCAGCCGCTCCGCGGCATGTGGGATCTTCCCGGACCGGGGCACGAACCCGTGTCCCCTGCATCAGCAGGCGGACTCTCAACCACTGCGCCACCAGGGAGGCCCCAGGGTTTGAAATGTTAAAAAGAAGTAGTTGGGGAAAAAATTGTCTCTGGGATCTGACCCCTCCTCCCCACTCACCTCCCACCTGGACTGCTGTAGTCATGTCTTCCCTGCATCCACGCTCACCCTCTGATTGCTAAAAGGATCCTATTAAAATCGAACTCAGATCCCATCCGTCCTCTGCTCAGACCCTCCAGTGAGTCCCATCCACTCAGAGTAAAGCCAAAGCGTTTGTGGTGGCCCACAGGCCCTGCACGATCTGCCCCCTTCCCACCACCTTCTCGGCCCTCAGTCTCCACTCGGTCTCACTGTTCAGCCACACTGGCTTCCTCGATGCTCATCAAACAGGCCAGGCGCACACTCACCTCAGGGTCTTCACACCTGTGGAAACTTCGGGCTAGAAAGCTCCTCCCCCAGATGCCCGCACTGCGTGCTCCCTCCTCTCATATTTTCAGTGAGGTCTCCCTGGTAATCCTATCTAAACTTCACAACCGTCCCCCAAATACTCCTCCTCCTGCATCCCTGACGTTTTCTCCAGAGCAATTAGTGCTATCCAATATCTAACTTTACATTTTAACTGTTTTCTTTATTGTCTGGCTTCCCCCCACGCCAAGAACGCAAGGTCCCCTGAAGATAAAATTTTTTACTTTTTCTTCTCAGCTGTAACCATAACATCTACACAACAGCCACAACTCAGTGCCGTGCACTGACCTATCACTTTACATCCATTATTCCTCACAAAAACTTGATGAGGTAAGTGTTATTTATAGCATAAATGCATATGTAGATATACACAAAATAGGAATAATAACGATGTCTACCTCATAATAATTGGTGAGGACTTAATGCTGTGACGTTCTCAGCAGACTGCCTGGCACAAAGTGAGCGCCCATTAAATGCCACTATTATATAATACTCACTGTACAGAGGAGGAAACTGAAGCTCAGAGGGGTTAGTGACCTGCCCAAAATCACCTGGCTGAGAAGGGGACGGGGTGCGTGTGTGTGTGTGTGTGTGTGTGTGTGTGTGTGTGTGTGTGTGTGCCAGATTGGAACCCATGTCAGTCTGACTCAAGCAGCCACTTTCTAAACCACAACGCTGAGACACATCACAGTGCTTGGGAGAAAGACAGAGGCAGGAAACAGGCACCAGCTCTGGGAATCCCGAACGCAGGATTTGAGTCAGCCTCTGGCACTAACTCCACGAGTGACCTCAGCAATTCCCCTCTGCTCTCAGGCTTCAGTTTTCTCTTCTATAAACTAGGGGAAGTCATTTCCCCTCCCTGACATGGGGACAAAAAAGAGTGTGAGGCTCAAATGAGAGAGCTTATATGGAAGCACTTCAGAAACTGTAATCCAACACTTCTCCGTTCTAAGATCTGCAGCTCTGGCAGAGGACCGACCAAACACCAAAAAACCAGGAATTCCAAGCCCTGGAAAGCAAATTTTAAGCATCCAAACTTGTAAGGAAAAAAAGTGTGCTCCCTGTAACCATTTGGCCTTTGCGCATGCTCCTCCTTCGCCCTCAACATCATCCCTGTCCCCGTGTTGTCTGGTGAGACTCTCCTCACCCTTCAGTTCCCAGCCCAGAGGTCTCCTCTGCCAGGAAGCCCTCCCTGAACCCCATGTCAGGTCAGGCGTCCAGTGGGATCCCCCATGCAAGCTCTGCCCACTCTGGGTCGTCACCTTGAAGGATGGGTCTGTCCCCACCTGACTGTGAGTTCCTTGGGGGCAGAGACTGGGGCTAGCTTGATTCCTGCTGTTTCACCATCACTGCCCAGCACAAGGCCAGGTACAAAGCAGACGCTCAGTAAACACTAACTAAATGAAGTAACAGATGGATTACTGGTGGTTCCCTGACCCAGCAAATTACGTTAAATGTCCATACTTTGTGCTCCCACAGGCCCACAGCACATAGATCGCCTTTTGACAGTAGCTCATAGTTTGAATGTTTACTATGCCCTTCAGATCTCAGCTCAGGCAGCCCTCGTCTAGACAGCCTTCCTGACCCCACGCCCCCGGGTCAGGAGGTCTTTCTGAGATCTGGAGTTCACACCGTCCTGACCACTCTGGGGTGACAGTGATGGGTCATAAATGTGGCTCCCAGCCCAGAAAAAGCCAGCATGGTCTGTCTACTGAATGAATGGACGAACAAATACGGAGTATGGGTGGATTAATGAATAGATGGACAAATGTTCACTCTAGTTAAAATTACTCCTTTAGCCGGATTCCCAGGTCACGCCCCCAGACCCCAGACTTCGCCCCGAGCCACGCCTCTACCCAGGCCTATTTCCCGGAGTACAACTGGGGCAAACCAATGAATGTCCTAAACGGATGATACATAAGCACCTCTCAACTCCCAGGACGGGAGGGAAACTGAGGCACGAGGTGGAGTCTTCAGAGCGAACCCTCCCACGGATAGTCTGGCAAACGACCCCACTTGGTCAAATGACCGGAGCTCCGGTCTCCCCTGGCTCCTCTCAGCCCTGGAATGCCCCGCCAAAATCGCTCCCATTCCCCAGGTTATTGGTCCGTCTAGACGTCAGTCTCCACGCGCTCTTTTCCTCTATTGGCTAGTATTCCCAACTCAAGCGCGGGCGCCCTGCCCCGCCCTTAACCCCATGCCCTTTCTTACTATTGGGCTACCCGCATGCCCCTCTCCCAGGGACCATCCCTACTGGCTGAAAGACTTTGCCGGTTCGGGTTGTGATTGGTCATGAACAGAAGTCCACCTCCTGAGCAACCACCTGAAAGGGGTTAGAGAATGGGAAGGTTGGAGGGACGTGGGGTCAGACTCACGCTGAGCTGGCGGGAGGCAGATATAGGTCTTGAAGAACTCGCTTCGGCGGGCGGCTTCCTTAATGCGGTTGGCAAGCGGCTTGCTGACCTGCCGGATGCCCAGGTATAGCAGCTTCGCCATAGGGAAGGCGCCCACCACCATCTTGGCGGTTGCAAGGGGCATGCGCAACCTTGCTGACTGGGAGGGGCGCCTCCGATCTCTCCCTCCTCCCCCGCCCGCTCGTCGCTGTGCGTGCCTACGTACGTGCGTACGCCCTATTGGGAACTGCAGGGGCGCTCCGTGACGACACCACGTCAACGCTGACGCTCCGACGTCCGTTCCGATGAATATGCAAATATACGGCGAAAGTAAGTGTCAGAGGGTGGTGCCGTTAAACGGCAGCTCGCGGAGCTTGCGTGGGTTCCCACGCCCGCTTCGGCTGACGTCACCGCCCTCCTCCGTGACGTCACACACCTGGGTGGCATCTCCAAAGGAGGAGTCTTAATTAGTCCTAATTAGGGCTAACGAGTCCCAAATGCACCTTTCCCCCCCGCCCCCGCAGTTTAGAGCTCTCACTGGGCGTAAGAAACTGTCCAGGTAGTCATACAGACCTGGATTGGGAACCCAGCTCCACTGTTTACTTGCTGTGTGTGACGAGTGACTTAACCTCTCTGGGCATCAGTATTCCCATCTACAAAATGGGAATCATAAGAACACTTACACCTTGGGACTTTCCTGGTGGTGCAGTGGTTAAGAATCTGCTTGCCAATGTAGGGGATATGGGTTCAAGCCCTGGTCTGGGAAGATCCCACATGCCGCGGAGCAGCTAAGCCCGTGCGCCGCAACTACTGAGCCTGCGCTCTAGACCCTGCGAGCCACAACTACTGAGCCCGTGTGCCACAACTACTGAAGCTCGCGCACTCTAGGGCCCATGCTCCACAAGAGAAGGCACCGCAATGAGAAACCCGGGCGCCGCACGGAAGAGTAGGCCTGCTCACCGCAAGCAGAGAAAGCCCCTGCGCAGCAACGAAGACCCAGCACAGCCAAAACTAAATAAATAAATTTACTAAAAAAAAAAAAAAAAAAAAAAACACTTACCTTATTGGGTTATTGTAAGCCTTGCATGCAAATTTTGAATATAAAAACATAGTGAACTATGTTAAGAGCTTAGAATGGTGCCAATCACCCAATAAACAGCCCTTATTACTATACAGGTATTAGCATTATTATTGCTAACTCCAGCATGAGGACGCATTTCATCTCCAGAAGCAGCTAATCCAACCATTTCCCAAGTAACTGACAAACTGAGACCCAAAGAGGGGCCAGGAGAGTGGCACAAGTTCCCTCAGCCAGCAGAGGTTGATAGCCCAGCATCTTGGCTAATAAACTATACCGTTCTCAAGCAGCCCCACTTCCTCCATTGGGGGGCAAGTGTCCCTAGGGAGCTGGCTCAAGAAGGAGTTTAAGGAAGTGTCCCAGACTGTCATCCTTTACCCAGCAGGGAGAAAAATCATATAAACAAGGTCAAGAAGAGGTTGAGAGAAATTTCTGGATGGTGGAGTGCTGATGGGTAATTGAGAGATTCTCGAAGAGGCAGAGGAAGAGGGGAAGTGCAAGGAACAGAGAAGCTGTGTACAGGAGGAAACATTCAGGACACAGAGTTGGGGGACCCAGGGCTTTACTTGGCATCCTCTCGGACTCCCTGAGTGTCCTTTGTCACTTTCCTGGCCCTGATGGACTTCCATTTCTCCATCTGTAATGATGATACTGACATGTGTGAACCTCGATATTCTAAATTACTAAGAATGCCAAGACTCCATAAAAACAACTTCTCCCCAGGACCCTTTCTGGGCTAAAGATGTTAAGGAGCTTGGGACCATTCAAGGTCCATCATCCACTAGGGACCTCCCCCCCCATTTTACTGACTGACCAACTGGAGCCAGAGGATGACAAGGGTTTATCCAGAGTTCCAGAGGTAATCAAGATGGAACTGAGGCTGGGGTTTCTTGAGTCCCAGCCCAGAGTCTTCTCCTGATCCCTGGGGGTGTTAGCCTGGGGCCTAAGGACCTACTCGGGGTGGGGGTGGGGCGCTGAGGTTCCACATGATGGGTTTAGGAAGCTTCCAAACTTGTACATGACTTTTTTGTTTATAATTCACTATTGTTTCCTCAGCTCCTAGAACAATGTTTGGCACATAGTAGGTGCTCAATAAATATTTATTGAATGGGAATGAGCATTTGGTGGAGGGGTAGCATGCAGGCTTTCATCTGATTCCCTGAGGGGACTGTGTTCAGAAAGCTTCTGTTCCCCTACATCTCCATCCCAGTAGCTTTATAGCAGTGAGACAGGGTGGGAAAACTACCAGCCCTCCCTCCCCGCCCAATCCCAGGCCTCCCTCTTTTCTCTTCCCCACAACACCGAAGACCCAACTTCCTGCATCTCAGTGACCCACCCCTCCTCCTGCAAAACTATTTTCCTCATTAAGTTCATTTTTTTTCTCACTCCCCTCCTCCCTCCTCTTTCTTTCTCTGAGAAGGGTTTCCAGGAAACTCTTCTGGGAACCTCTGGGGCAATGGTGTATGTGTGTGTGTGTGTGTGTGTGTGTGTGTGTGTGTGTGTGTGTGTGTGTGTGTGTGTGTGTGTGTGTGTGTGTGTGTGTGTGTGTGTGTGTGTGTGTGTGTGTGTGTGTGTGTGTGTGTGTGTGTGTGTGTGTGTGTGTGTGTGTGTAGGGAGATCTTCACATCTCATCAGGAGCCTGGAGCCTGTTACACACCCGTGGGGAGGAAGGGAGGGAGATGGGCTATCAGAAGGGGCGAGGCCTGTCCAGAGCTGTGTGTTTCCTCCTGCTCTCCAGCCTAGTTCTAGAAGGACAGCCATTCCTGGTTGACCCCGGAGGGCCAGGGGAGGGAGGGGAACACCATCAGCCAGGACAGCAGCCTTGGCCACTCTGGGGCCTGGGAACAGAGGCAGAGACAGGGAGGGGAGAGGGAGCCCAGGATGGCCCCAACGTTGACTCACTGGCTGTGTGACCCTGGGCTAATCACTTGGCCTCTTCGGTGACGGCCTTTGAGTAGGGCCTGGGATCATTCCCAGACGTCCTTCCAGTTCAGGTCCCCTGGTCACCCTTTTCCCAGGATGGGCAAGGGGCTTGAGTTACACAATCCCACCGGCCCTTGTGCTTCTTCCATCATCGAATTCCTTCAAGATAAATCCCAAAGCTGACACCGATCCTTCCCCACTCCACCACCACCCACCCCCGACCCCAGTCCAGCCATCAGCATCTCCTGCCTGGGCTCCTGGCTTCCGCCCTTACTTCCCATATTCTGTTCCCCACTCAGCAGCCAGGGAATCCTGTTAACATTTAAGCCAAATCCCAATCCTTCTCTGCTAAGAGCCCCTCTGTAGCTCCCATTTCTCTTGGAATAAAAGGCAAAGTCCTCACGTGGATTCACAAAGCTCTGTAATGTGGGCCCCTGTTCCTGGCCTGTCTCAATTCCATTCCTCACATCCTCCCGCCTCTGGTTCCCGCCACACCGCTGTGTGTGCTTGCTGGCCCTCAAACGCAGGCAGTCTCTTACTCCATGTTTTGCACTTGCTGTTCTCTCGGCCTGCAGCGCTCTTCCATCTGACCCCTTTCCTCCTTCAGGTCGTTTCTCAAATGCCCCCTTCTCCGTGAGCCCTCCCCGACCTCCTTATCTAGATCAGACTCCACATCACTCTCTGTCCCCTCAGTCAGCTTTATTTTTCCCCATTACCCTTATCGATTCCAAATGTGATGTTTATCTCTATTCATTTACTGTGAGCTCCGTGAGGGCGGGGCCTGGGCTGTCTTGGTCACTGTTTTGTCCCCAGCTGCCGGCCAGCACAGGGCTGGGCAGAGGGTAGGTATAAACAAATCTCCCTTGAATGAATGAATAAATAGCCTTCTCTTGTCCGCAGCCCCCTTCCCAAGCCTGCCCTGCTCCCTGCTCCACCGGCCCGTCTGCTGATCGCCCTTCATTTGATCCTGCTCCCTCCTCCTCAGTCCTGACCTGGAGAATGCTGTTTACCTTGAAACTCTGAAACGCTCTGTCCTGCTCGCTCTCTCCCCTGTAGGACCGGGGGCTTCCCAAAGGCAAAAGGGACCACTCAGCATTCGGTGAGTTTCTTCTTCTACCTTCCCCGTGAGTCACAGACTTTTACCCTATTGTTGAAAGTAATCCTAACTTTTTTGTCTTTACCTTCCGGAAAGGTAATCTACTGGTCCCCTCCTCTAGGAGGCACTTCCTGACGCCCAGACCGGGTCTGATGCCTTCTTGGGTTCCCCCAGCCCCTGGGCTCCCCGTCTGAGCCCTGCCCACTCTGGGTCATCACTATCCAGGGACAGATCTGTCTCCCCCAGTGGAGTGGGAGCCATGAGGGCAGGGCCAGCACTGTCATTTGTCACCGCTGGGTCACTAGCACCACCCAGCGCAGGGCTAGGCACAGTTCCACTGAATTGTTAGGGGGTCATGGTGGAGGACGATGGTTGACCAGTGACACATCAACCTCACTATTTTCCTATTTTCTTACATGCTTATGGAAATTAGCATAGCCTCATTTACATACAATTTGCATACACCGGACCAGGAGGGAAGGGAGGGTGGGGTTAGTATGGAGGAGTGGGGGCTCTGCACGACACGGGGTTCACTGTGCCGGCAGCAGCATCTTCAGCTGCACCTGGTCCCTCTGGGAGGGCTGAGCGGCCACCCAGCTGGCTGCCATGGCCTTGGCCACGCTGTTCCTCTTGGAAGTGAGTGGGGTCTCCAGGGTGAGCGAGACGTTGGCCATCTCCTGGGGTTTGTCACTGGCCAGAAAGCGGAGCAGGTTGTGCAGGGCCTTGGCCACGTGACTGCGGGCGCCCTCGTTGACGAGGCAGTAGAGGATGGGGTCAGCCACACAGTTGAGGCTGGTGAAGGCCAGTGAGCTGTGGTACGCTGAGAACACACGTTCCTCGAAGCCACAGTCCCAGGGGTGGTGCAGGTAGACGGCGCTGCGGGAGAGCAGGAGCACGTGGTAGGGCGCAAAGCAGACCAGCACGATGGCAATGAGGCTGAGGGCCAGCCTCTTGATCTTGGCCTTCTCCTGGCGCTCGGTGGACACGCTGCCCCGCACAGCCCGCAGGATGCCACGGTAGGAGAGCAGCATGAGGGCCCACGGGAACAGGAAGCCCACGAAGACCCGGTAGAGGTTCATCCAGGCCACCCAGCCCTCCATGGGGAACTTCTCGAAGCAGAAGGTGTGGTTGTAACGGTCGCGGAAGAGCTCATCGTGGAACAGGGGCGCCGAGTTGGCTCCCAGCTCTGTGGCCCAGACCACGGAGCTCACGGCCACGGCCGTCTTGACGCGCCGCAGGCGGGTGAACCGCAGTGGGTGGGCCACGGCCAGGTAGCGGTCCACAGAGATGCAGCAGAGGAAGGCGATGCTGATGTAGATGTTGGTATAAAAGATGAACCCGAAGAGCTTGCAGGAGCTGGGGCCGTGGATCCAGTTGTCGTGGTGCAGGAAGTAGTCCACCCACAGCGGCAGCGTGCAGATGTACAGCAGGTCAGCGATGCTGAGGTTCATCAAGTACACACCCAGCTCATTGTGTTGCCGCACCTGGCGGTAGGCGGCCCACAGGGCCAGACAGTTGGTGGGCAGTCCCACGCCGATGACAAAGATGTAGAGGGAGGGCGGGAAGAGGTGATCCACAAGGGAGTCCACGTGGCAGCCCTCCCACGTGCGGTTGCCCATCCTCGGCACTGAGGCTTTCGAGATGCTTCCCCTGGCCCACGGGGGCTGTGGGGCCATGGGTGGCGGGAGGCCATCAGGCCCCCTGAGCCCCCTCCTCGGAGGCTCAGGGGAACATGGTGGGAGGCAGTCCACAGTGAAGAGATGAGGCTGACCACGAATCGTGGGCCAGGCTGGGCAGGGAAGGATAGAGCTTGAGAGGGAAAAGTTGGAGGAGGGATAGAATTATGACAAGAGGGAGGTCTGGGGGATGGCAGGATTCACAAAGATCTTTGTCAAGGAGGTTTTATGAACCCAATCAGAGCATAAGTGGAGGAGTATTGGGGTCACACAAAATTGACTGAGGGGGCTGTTTATAGAGGAGCTGAAGGCATCAGTGGGCAGTGGCGAGAGAGAGAGATTTGCGGAGGATGTAGAAGGTAAGCGTGGCCATGCTGAAGTAACGGTGGGGTGGAAATGTATGGAATAGTGTTGAGATAGGATAGTCTACAGTTAGGGAGTGTTGAAAAGACCAGGCAAGATGGATGGGGGTGCTAGCATTTCCTAGGACCCCAGTAAGAAATAAGGAAATAAGTAAGTAAACAGTGAGGAGAAGATTACGGAAAAGGAGGTGTCCTGTGAGGGATGAAAGAGAGGAAGGGCTCGGTCTGGGGAATGTGGGAAGGGTTTTTAAGAAACAGGAAGGAGGTGAGTAAGGGCTAGATCAGAGCAGGGTTACTAATACAGGGAATTTAAAGGGGACAAGGACGGGGCTCCTGCTTGGTCCTGGTGGGAGCTGAGCAGTTGACATGAGGTGGCCCCGCCTCACAGTTCAAAGCTGATTTTGCAGCACCTGTGGGGAGAGAAGACTGCAGTGAGAGGAGTCATAGACCACCCCCTTCTCCCCACACCCCTTTTGCCCTGACTCCAGTGGGCTGCAGAGGGTGGGGACCCTAACGATGCCTAATTGGGCCCCACTCTAAGCAACGGATCTCTGAAAACACAGATTTGAGATGCCAGATATATTTTTTCCCTAACAGATGTTAAAATAAAGATCCAGGGGCTTCCCTGGTGGCGCAGTGGTTGAGAGTCCGCCTGCCGATGCAGGGGACACGGGTTCGTGCCCAGGTCCGGGAAGATCCCACATGCCGCGGAGCGGCTGCGCCTGTGAACCATGGCCGCTGAGCCTGCGCGTCTGGAGCCTGTGCTCCGCAACGGGAGAGGCCACAGCAGTGAGAGGCCCGCGTACCGCAAAAAAATAAAAATAAAGATCCAACTCAGATTTTAAAACTTTCTTCCAGAAACCATGTAAAACTTGCACAAGTATCATATCATGCTGTGGGAAATGGAGAACTAGTCTCAGCTCTCATGTTATAGACAGGGAGACTGGGCCCAGAGAGGCTGTGTCACTCCCCTCAAGGATGCACAGCAAGGCAGTGACAGAACCGGGCTAGAACCAGCCCTCCTGCTCCTAACCCAGGGCACCCCATTTTTGACTATAATGATGACGGTGGTGATAATAACAGCTAAAGTTTATTAAGTCCTACTACATAGCAGACCCTGTCTTAAGCACTTTTATGGGTATGAATTTTGAAATTTCAAGAATCCTATGAGGAATAGGGTTATTCCCCCTGTTAGACAAACTGAGGCACAGAGAGGTTCAGAGACCTGTCCAAGGTCCTGATAGCGGGAGAGGGGAAAGCTCGGCTTCCTCCAGTCTGCACTTCAGTTTTCACCCAAGAATAACTGGACAGAAGAGGGCCCTGGGCTGACAGCCCAGGGAAGCATAGCTGCAGGGGGCTGGGGGGGGGGCGGGGCGGGGAAGGGCTGAGAGGAGGAGATGCTGGACTCGGCTGAGGTCGGGAGCAAGGGGGAGCCCTGGGGGCAGTGCCAGCAGTCCCCTCCCTCAGAGACTGCCCCCTTCATTGTCTCTCCCTACTCCCCTCCGACTTTCCCGAGTGAGAGTCTTGGGCCCCAGTCTCCTGGTCCTGCGGAGACCTTTAAGGACAGGGCAAAGGACAATCTTGGACCAAGCCCCGGACCACTGTCAACCCCCAGAGAGGTGGGGAGCGAAGTCCTGAATTAGAGGCACCTTCAGAGCCACTCCATCCAAGGGTTTGCATCAGTTAAGTTTTTAGGCTGTGAAACCACTTTAAAAAAAAAAAAAAGAGACATCTCAGCTGGAAACCCCATCTAAGACCGTGACAGAAGAAGCTGCTCTGTGCTCTAGAAAAAAATGAGGTGGCGGGAAGAAGGCCACCTCTGAAGCATCCCTAGGACACACTTTGAAAACCACTGGTTGAGTCGATTGGACAGATGAGGAAACCAAGGCCCAGAGAGGGGAAGGGAGGAGCCCAAAGGTACACAGCAGGTACATGGGAACCTCCCAGATGCCTGAGCGTCTTCTCATGGGAAAGGCCACTTGGCTCTCCCCACCTCCACACTAAATCCTGAATCCATGTATGTCTCTAAAACCCCTGCTTCTGCCCGCTCTGCTCAGCCATCGCCACTGGCTTGGACTTTGCAGTAGCCTGCTCACGGCTTTCCTGGCCACTCTGACTTCCCTCAACTCACTTCCCACGTGGCAGCCAGAAAGGTCTCTCTAACATGTAAATCAGCTCTTGTCACTTCTCTGCCTGAAACTCTCCAATAGCTTCCCAGTGGACTTGGGGTGAAATCCCAAATCCTCACCTCAGGTGACAAGGCATTGCCTGACCAGCCTGGGCAACCTAGCTGACTTTCTTGCCCACCTCCCCTCCCCCACCTCAGCAGCCTCAAGGCTGGACCTTCTTTCTAGCGTCAAAACCTTTGTTCTGGGCTTCCCTGGTGCCGCAGTGGTTAGGAAACCGCCTGCCAATGCAGGGGACACGGGTTCGAGCCCTGGTTCGGGAGGATCCCACATGCCGCGGAGCAACTAAGCCCGTGTGCCACAACTACTGAGCCGGCGTGCCACAACTACTGAAGCCCACGTGCCTAGAGCCTGTGCTCCACAACAAGAGAAGCCACCGCGAGGAGAAGCCCGCGCACCGCGAGGAGAGAAAGCCCACGCGCAGCAACGAAGACCCAACGCAGCCAAAACAAAACAAAACAAAACCTTTGTTCTTCCTTCAGACTTACTTACGACTAGCTCCCTCACCTCCTTCACGTCCTCAGGGAAGCCCTCTGGACCCAGAGTCCTGACCACCCATTCCCAGGGCTCTCTCCTCACATCACTTTGCATCTTGTTTGTGTCTGTCTGTCTATCTAGAACGGACATTCCAGGAGGGCAGGGACCTTGTGCTGACTGCTGTATCGCCAGCGCCCAGGACAGGCCCGGCATACAGTAGGCACTCAAGAAATGTCTTTGGACTGAGGGAACAGGCATTGGTCAGCCCCTCCTTCAACACAGGCTCCTGCTCACCTTGAGGCGGCACCACCCCCGACTTCAAGCTCAAGCGAGCCCCTGCAGGGACCCAGAGAAGGAGGCGTGGAGGGAAAAAGTGAAAAGGGTAGGATCTATCTGCTGCACAATTGACTTTGAAAGATCAGGGCTGAGTCCCACTTAGTAAGTCCTCCCCGCTGTCGGGTCCTCCATGACTGAAGAGCTGCCCTCACCTCAGACTCACAGAGACTCCTGGACCCTGTGGAGATGGGACAGAGGTGGCTTGCTCCTGGCTGGAACAGTGCAATCCGGTCCCTACCTTTGAACTGAAACCGCCCGCCCAGAGCAAATCACTCAAAACACCTCTCTCGGGCTTGCCTGGTGGCGCAGTGGTTAAGAATCCGCCTGCCAATGTGGAGGACATGGGTTCGAGCCTTGGTCCGGGAAGATCCCACATGCCGCGGAGCAACTAAGCCCGTGCGCCACAACTACTGAGCCTGAGCTCTAGAGCCCGTGAGCCACAACTGCTGGAGCCCGCGAGCCACAACTACTGAAGCCCGCGCGCCTAGAGCTCGTGCTCCGCAACAAAGAGCAGCCCCCGCTCAACGCAACTAGAGAAAGCCCGCGCGCAGCAACGAAGACCCAACGCGGCCAAAACTAAATAAGTAAATAAATTTATATTAAAAAACAAAACAAAAACCCAAACACCTCTCTCCCCTCTGTCTGCCCTGAGTCTCTCCTTCCTCCTGTAACACTGAGGGAATTACTTCTTCAGGAGCCTCAGTTTCCCCTTCTATAGAAAGGGGGGGGTGGGCACAACTTTTATACTAGTCACATCCCAGATATGAAAATCCTTGGGACCTCCCTGGCAGTCTAGTGCTTAAGACTCTGCGCTTCCACTGCAGGGGGCCCAGGTTTGACCCTGTGCCTAGGATCCTGCATGCTGCGCGGCTTGACCAAAAAAAAAAAAAGAAGAAGAAAAAAAGAAAATATCAATTCTATATAAACTCTTCCAGAAAACTGAAGAGGATGAAACATCTCCGAACTTATTCACAGGGAACTATGGATACATTCAATATCCTGTGATAAACCATAATGGAAAACAATATTTAAAAAAAAGAATGTCTATATGTGTATAACTGAGTCAGTTTGCTGTACAGCAGAGATTGGCACAATATTGTAAATTAACTATACTTCAATAAAAAACAATTAATTAAAAAAAAGAAAATCCTTGGTAGAGGTGATATCATCTATAAATTGTGCAGTATTTGAACAATTATTACTATTCCACAGGCACTGGGGAGCTGACACAAGAATGAACCAGTTCATAATGGGAGGAGGCACTGAGAGCTGGGAGTTCCCTTTGCCCCACCCTCTCAAGAACCCCTGGGTTCAGCTGAGGCTGGGGTGGGTACACAGGCATGAGACTGATTTCCTGCAGCCAAAGGAAATACACTTCCCATTGCTAATTTCCTCGAGGGGGAACAAGTTGGCTGCCTACCCCTCCCTCCTCCCATCCCTCCTCCTCAACCCATCTGTTTCTTGGGGGATGCTGGGCATGGGGGAGGGGCATTCAACCCTCTCTTGTCCCCCACCTGAGATCTGCCCACCACCAAACCCCCGAAAGACAGCGCGGAATGGCAGACTCTTAGAACTCCACAGTGCAACAGGCCTATATGTCACAACATATAGGGGCACGAGGCTCTTTCTGACCCTTGCCTGATACAGATGGGGAAACTGAGGCCTAGAGCCACAAAGCAGTTGTCTTAAGTCACATGGTGTGTCAAGACTGCATAGATCTGTCATTCTTAACTAAAAAGCTTCCCCTTACCTGAATGCTTTCTCTCTTCACCCCCTGCATTCCCGTAATTCTTCTCAAGTCTTTCCGGGGTTCTCAGCCCCCGTTAAGAATCTGCTGAGGGACTTCCCTGGTGGCGCAGCGGATAAGACTCTGCGTTCCCAACACAGGGGGCCCAGGTTCGATCCCTGGTCGGGGAACTAGATCCCACATGCATGCCGCAACTAAGAGTTTGCATGCCGCAACTAAGGAGCCCACATGCCGCAACTAAGGAGCCAGAAAGCCGCAACTAAGGAGCCCGCCTGCTGCAACTAACACCCCATGCAACCAAATAAATAAATATTAAAAAAAAAAAGAATCTGCTGCAAGATCCACGGACTCTCACCACAAGAAAGCAAATGACCTCAGCGTCTTGGGTGCCCCTCCATCACCTGACTCCCTTGCCCAGCCCCCTGGAGCCAAGACCCTGTTGGGCTGGGATCTAAGTTGCCTCCCTTACTCAGGCTTTGTGTCTGGGACGTCAATCCCCAAATCTCACCGTGCCCACAAGAAGCTCCCCAGTGCCACAGGCCTCCCTCGTGGTCCCTGCGGGCCCCTCCCAGAGGGGCAGGGAAGAGAGATAAGCTGAGAATGTGGAGCGATAGTGGGGAGACAGGAAGGACTGTCAGACCACTGCCCCCACTTTGCACCTCAGCTGCGCAAGCCAGATAAGTCCCTGGGCCCTGGCAGCCACCTCTAAGTCCAGCAAGGCTGAAGGACTGCGGGCGGGGGGCGGTGAAAGGACAAGATGGAGAGGTAATAGAGCCCACAGCCCCTCACTCACCAGTCTTGTGAGAATAGAGCCACAGCCCACAGCCCCTCACTCACCAGTCTTGTCCTAGAAGCCTCCAGGTCGCCTCTCTCAACCCCCACTTCCCTCCTCTGAGGGTTCCTGCTCCCCTGACAGCCCCGGGGGACCAGCCAGCTCCGGTCTGCTCATTAGGGGACGAAATGTGATCACCAAGCCTCGCTCCCCACCTGGTGTCCTGGCGGCTGGCCGGCGGAAACTGGGGGACAGTCCGGCCACCGTGACCGCTCAGCTGGGCCTCAGTTTCCCCAGTTCTACCGAAGGGGTCCCCATCCCTCCACACACCCCCACACCATCCAAAAGGGACACCAGAGTCCTTGACTCTACTCCTCTGATGTTCTAGAATGCAAGGTTCTCAAATCCTCAGGTTCTATTGTTAGTCCAGTTCCTGGTTTACTGTTCTATTATTATAACATTCTAGAGCGTTACCTTTCTTCCATTCTATTGTTATTATCATGGTGGCTTTCCATGCCCTTCTCCTTCTAAGTTTCCAACATCCCAGCGTCTCACATTCCAAGATTCTCAAGTTCTATTGTTAGAACGCTCTATGATTTTTTTTAACATTCTATAACTTTCAGAATCTATTATTAGTTCTCAGTGATTACTATCTTTGCTGAACAAACACTAATATGTATTTCCCTTTTCTTTTTTACAGAAATGGGAACATACTCTACATACCGTAAACCTCACTTCCTTTTTCCTCCCTATCTAATCCGTTTTGTTTTTTTTTAACATTCTAGCAGCCTAAAGTTCTAAGATTATGCAGAATTCTAAGATACTAAGGATTCAATGGGGGAGGGGTAGTCACCACATTCACCTGGTCCCTAAATTCTCACCCCCCTGGGGGGGACATTCGGAGCCCAGGCTGCCTCCCAGGGAGCCTTGCCACGTCCCTCCCTGCTCGCTCACACCAGCTGAGTTATTATTTGTCTAGACACAAACCAAATTATAGGCCCTGTCCTATGGGAGCAGTGGGCTTCATGGGGAGGGTCAGGAGACAGAATCAGGCGGGAGTTAATCTCTGCACTACCCCCCTCCCCTTCCCCTCACTTCCCTCCTTCTCTGAAACTCCACCCCTTCCACCCAAACCAACTCTTGTCCCCTCTCCTTCTCCAACACCGTGGTTTTAGAAATATTTTCTCTCCTCTGCCTCTAAAAGGCTCCCTCCTGGGTTCCAGCCATTCACACTCACCTTGGCATTCTTCCCTCCTGCCTATGAAGACCTCCTGCCCCACAGGAATCCGACTTAGTGGCAGCGAAAGAAGCCAGATCTTTGGACTGCGGCTTCAGTGGAACTGGAGTCCCAACCTTAGCCTGAAACTGACTCACTGCGGGGACTTCTACTCTTGGGCCTCAGTTTCCCCATCTGTAAAATAGGGGGCTTGGTCTAGCTATCTCTGCAAGCACTTTCAAGCTCTCGGCTGTGCGCGAACACTGAAAACTGCCAAGATTCCAACACCAAGCTTTTTGGATTGAAGGATTCAAATACCCTAAGGACCTTTAATTTGAAGGTTTGAGCATTCCTGGTCCCCCTCTCTGATCATTCTCACTTACTTGGGTCCTTTCATTCAAAGACTTCACAGGCAAGACTTCCTGATTCTATGATTCCCAGAGTTCTGGAGCCCCTCCCCCATCAGCCTCTCTCATTTTCTACTACTGGATGCCCCACCACCAGAAAGGAAAACCTCCCCAACCTCACCCCAAACCTGAAGTCAAGCTCAACCACAGAGACAGAGTTGTGAGGGGCCCTTGGTGAGTTCAGAAAGAGTGGGGCTGGTGATGGGCCCTGGTGGGGGGCGGTGGGGATGTGGCCCCCATCAACTAACTCCATCTGTGCCCGCAAGAAACTCCCCCAGCGCATGTCCCGCCTGAGTACACAACACACGTCCCACAACCGAAATTCCAGAGCTGTCCTTCAGCGTGCTTGGAGGTGGGGGGTGTCCAGCTCAAGGAGGGGGGGATGAAGCCAAGGCAGGAAGGAGTTAACGGGTGACCCAGCCAAATCCTGGAAGGGAGGAAGTGGGGGAGGAAGTTTACCCCCCAGCCAGGAATTCCTGAAATTGGAGGGTGGGGTGGGTGCAACCTCCAGAGCAGTGGGGTGACTGTTAAGGGGGAGGCAGGGTCACAGGGGCGCTCAGAGTCCACCTGCCCCAGGTGGCTACCCTACTGCCCCCTGCCCCACTCCCAAGCAGCTCCTCGGCCCAGGTGAAAGTGGGAATTTGCGAGGATTTGGAATGAGATGATGACGGGGTGAAGTTCCCAGAACCGGGTCTAAGATACAGAGAGACAGCGACAGAGGAATACCGAGAGACACAGACAGGAAGGGAAAGGGCAAAGAGATGCCCAGAGACGGGGAGATGGAAGCAGAGAGATCCACAGAAACTGAGAGTTCACCAAGACACAGGGATGGAGGCAGAGTGAGAGAGCGACGGAGAGGCAGAGATAAAGAAATCGACAGAGACATCCGGAGATGGAGAAGGAGAGACACACCCAGAGGGAGAGGGACCGCAGATCCAGAGAGACATCAGAGACAGACGGAGAGATGGAGACACACCCAGAGACAAAGTCAGACGCCGGGAAGAGCCAGCCCCAGAGAGGGGCGGGGACGGAGACGGCGCGGGAGACTGAGGCAGCGGACGGACGCGGGGACGAGCAGTCCCCGGCGGCCGCAGGACCGGCGCGGGCAGGGGAGGGACCGGCGGCTACCTGCGCGTGACGGCTGGACGGGGCAGGTGGCGTCTCTCTCCGCGGCTGGGAGAGCCGGGCTCCAAGGCGGCGCAGGAACCCGGCGGCGACTTCTACTGGCCCCCGGGCCAGAGCCGCCAGCCGAGGCCCCGCCCCGGCCCGGCCGGGCCCGCCCCCATTAACCCCTCCTTTGTCGCTCCCCCTTAACCCCTTTGAGCCTTCACCCCGCTAAAGAGATGGAGAGGGGGCTGTGAGATGGAGAGATGGAGAGAGGGCTGTGTCTTCCAGCCCTGGGGAAATCTCACCTGCCGCTGGAATACCCCCCAGTCCTTCAACATCCCCATCCTGGAGACCCCCACCTCATTAACCCCTTTGGTTACCGTGCCTCCAGTCCCGCGCTCCTAGATCATGCCCTCAGCTGGGGGTGGGGAGGGGGAAGGGGGGGGTCCCTCGTTGAGCTGAACGATTTCCTCCTTTCGGAGACCCCAGTCCCAAGTCATTAACTTTCTGATCATTGCATGCCCCCTTCCCCAAGGGAGAGAACGAGGGGTCTGTTAGTTCCCCCTGCCCATGGTCAGCGCCAGCCCTGGAAGGTATCCTGGGGTTTCCAGCTCCAGCCCTGCCTCTTGGCGAGACTTAGGCTGGTGACCTCTCTGTGCCTCAGTTTCCTCTTCTGATAACGTGGTCTCTCACAGTCCCTTTGTCATGGGGATGTCATACTATCAAGTCTATAAAACATGACCCACCTACCCGCCCCCGCCCCCGCCATCGCCATGATCCCCTACCTCCTGCTTTATTTGCTTTTCCCCATAGAACTTGTCACCATCCAACATTCTATGTATTTCACCTTTTTTTTTTTTTTTTTGCGGTACGCGGGCCTCTCACTGTTGTGGCCTCTCCCGTTGCGGAGCACAGGCTCCGGACGCGCAGGCTCCGGACGCGCAGGCTCAGGGGCCAAGGCTCACGGGCCCAGCCGCTCCGCAGCACGTGGGATCTTCCCGGACCGGGGCACTAACCCGTGTCCTCTGCATCGGCAGGCGGACTCTCAACCACTGCGCCACCAGGGAAGCCCCACTTTTTTTTTTTTCTAATTATCTGCCTCCCCACTAGGAGGAGTGTCATTTTTGTGTTTAGTTAGTTTACTACAAGACAGGCGTTCCATACACGTTATTTTCAGAGAGTAAATACACGAATGATAAGTGCTTCAAAACTATTTGCTGATTATTATCATCACGTTCTTCATAAATTGGTCATGAGAATTCATTCTTGGGCAAAGCACTTTGGACCGACCTGGGATGTAGCACTCAAAGATGGGCTTGCAAATTCTTTTTTATTTATTTTGAAAACAAAAATTAAAATGCTTGGACCTTAAGAGAGCAGTACAACGAGTTGTGATAAACAGATACGCCCATGTGACTAATCACCCAAATTAAGACATAAACATTTCCATCACCTGAGAACATTGTTTTTTTGCCCATTTCCAGGGCATACTCACACCCTACTTCACCCCCAGAGGCAACTCCATGCCTTTCTGTTTTTCTTTTCCTTTTTTTTTAAACTGGAAATTAGTGTTGCCTGTTCCAGAGCTTCACAGAAATGTAATGAAACACTTCTGTTTTGTTTAAGGTAGCTATTATAATCATTCACCATGTGGCCTTGGACAAATGACTTCACCTCTCTGAACCATATTACCACCTTCCTCTCAGGGCTCTTGAGGGAAACAGAAAGTGAGAGAGTTAACCAAGGACCCAAGTGACCTGCAATACACACAGGAGTAAAAGTTTTTTCCTTCCACCCTCCTTCAAGGGGACAGACAGAGACACTCCAATGGAAGTGTCACGAAGGTTTTAGCCCCCTCCCCACAAATAACCCAATATAAATCTTATCAGCTTCAAGACAAGCCCTCCTGTCAGCCCCTTGGCCATCCCAAGCTCATCCTATGGAGAAATTCTGGAGTGCACTGGTGGGCGAGGGTCCCCTTCTCTCCTGGGCTCACCCTAAGTTTATGTGATTCAGTTAGGGTCCTGGCAGGAAACAGGTAGCCATTCAAAGAGTTTAAGTGGGGGGAAATTCCCTGGCGGTCCAGTGGTTAGGACTCAGCGCTTTCACTGCCGAGGGCCCAGGTTCAGTCCCTGGTCAGGGAACTAAGATCCCCACAAGCCACGTGCGTGGTGCGGTCAAAAAAAAAAGAATTTAAGTGAGAACATTTATGAAGGGAAGGTTTAGAGAGGTTGGCAGGGTGAAATAACCCACAAAATGTGGGGCAACGCCAGGGAACCAGCTGGAGCCAGAAGCAAGCCATTACCACCCTTCAGGCAGAAAGCTGAAGTTTGGAGTGGAGACCATAGGAGCTGTAGCTCTAGGTAGAGGAACACAGCCACTGCCAGAACTGCAGGGATGCAGGGAGGGGCCCGGAAAATAAATACTCCAACCTCTCCCTCTCTACTTACCTTCAGATTCCCTGTCAGTGCCTGTAACGGGGAGAAGCCAACCAGAAGGCAGAGGGCAAGGGACTCCCGTGGATGGAGCCCACACAGGGCAGTCTCCCAGGGCCCAGAGCAGGAGGAGAAAGGTTGAGGGTGACCCTGGGGTACACAGTGGAGAATTACCAGCACTATTCTCCCAGAACTTTCTAGGCACATTTTTCCATGCAGGTCTGAGGCTGGGCACAAGGGGGTGACAGAGCACCAAGAGACCCAATGAAAGTGATGCTTAGCGCTGGACCACTTACTTCCCCAGAACTTGGACATTAGGGAAGGGTCAAAAGCTGGAGGACAGGAAACAAGACTTTGATCCCATAGATCTGAAACCTGGAGGTCTGGAGGGCTGATGTGATTGCTGGACTGTGCCGGCTGAATAGGAGTTCCCTGGGTGGACAAGTTCAGAAAGGGTGTACCAGCGGGGAGGGAAGAGCATGTGCAGAGGCTCAGAGACATGAAATGTCACAAGGAAGGGCAAGTATTGGTGATTCAAGTGGCTGGATATAAGAGATGGGGACAGGAGAGGATGTTGGCTTAAAAAGGAAGAATCAGGGACTTCCCTGGTAGCACAGTGGTTAAGAATCCGCCTGCCAATGCAGGGGACACGCGTTCGAGCCCTGGTCAGGGAAGATCCCACATGCCGCGGAGCAACTAAACCCGTGCACCAAAACTACTGACCCGGCGCTCTAGAGGCCATGAGCCACAACTACTGAGCCACGTGCCACAACTACTGAAGCCCACATGCCTAGAGCCTGTGCTCTGCAACAAGAGAAGTCACTGCAATGAGAAGCCCGTGCACTGCAACGAAGAGTAGCCCCTGCTGGCTGCAACTAGAGAAAGCCCATGCGCAGCAACGAAGACCCAACACAGCCAAAAATAAATTTAAAAAAAAAGAGGAAGTATCAGAAATGATTGAAAAATAAAGACAGCTAACATTTAATGACCACTTACTGCATTCCAAGTACCATTCTAAGCACTTTATGTGAATAACTCATTTCATCCTCAAAATAACCATATGCAGAGGCACCGTTTTACAGATGTGGCCTAGATGGGTAAGTGGAAATGCTGGACTCCCAACAGTGGAGCTCTAGTCTCTACCTGCTGTTATGCCACTTCTTGGGGGTGGGAAATTAGGGTTGAGGAGTTTGAACTTTGATCCTCTTCATCTAACACACTTTCAACTGTTTCACACACACATACCCACACACACCACTCTTACATTCATTCAGTAAACACTCCCTGAGCCCTTGCTTCTGTACCTGGCCCTGGGCTAGGCAGTGTTGGGGACACGGCAGTGACCACAACAGCCCTGGCCCTTCTCTCCCAGGGCTGGCAGTCAGTGAGGGGGAGACAGATCTGTCCCTGACAGTCATACCTCAGAGTGGTCAAGGCTGGAACGGGGGTCCAGGGGGCTGCTGGAGCCTAGAGGGGGCCTTGTCACAGTTTGTTGGGGGAATAGGAGGAAGGAGGGAGCTGTCAGAACTGCCACTTGGAACACTCCCCTCACTTTACCTGGTTCATTCCTTACTCATCCTTCAATAGGCAGGTCTGTGGTCCCCTCCAGGAAGCCCTCCCTGATACCCACTTGGCCTTCCTTTGCCCACTTATGGTCATCATTGTCTAAGGATGGGTCTGCCTTCCCCACCGGACTGAGTCCCTTGAGGGCAGGGCTGGGGCTGTCTCAGTCACCACTCTGCCCAGCACTGCCCAGCTCAGGCTCTGGCCTAGAGTAAAATGTTTCTTACATATATTGAATGAATTCATTCATTGATTAATCAACATTTGTGTTTGTTGAGCATTTACTGCATGCCAGAAACTGTGCTAGGCCCTGAGAATACAGTCTTAAAAGCCAAAATCCTCATCCTCGTGGGCAATTGATTAGTGAATGATTGACTTCTGGTCATATTAATTGAGATCTCTGGCCAGAAATGTGGAGGGGATGAAACGCTTTGATATGATTGAACACCCTCCCCTTCCTAGAATTTCACGTTTGGCTCTGGGGGCTGTCACTTCTGAAGGATATTGACATTTGGAGAGTTATAGCTTAGGCAGCTGTTCCTGGAGACACGTGGACAATCCTCCTTGCTGGTCAAAGAGGGATTTGCAGGTTTCTCCTGCAGTAATTTTTCCTTCCCTTGGGAATTAATGGCCTTGATAAACTGTCACTCTGAAACTGCAAGGCTCTGAGCCTTCCATCCCAAGAGATCATCTGTACGGTTCAGACAAGGAAAAGAAACACAAGTGTGTAATGTTCTACAAAATTCTATGCATTGCTCTGTCTAGAGAAATCCTATAGATTTGTTACCTTATTATAGTTCTATTAGTGCAGTGGTTCTCAAAGTGTGGTCCTCGGAGCATCTGGGAACTCTCTGGAAATGCAAATTCTTGGGCCCCACCCAGATTGATGGAATTAGGAACCCTGGATGGGGAATTGGGAGGAGGTGCATTTTCATTATAACAAACCCTACAGATGATTCTACTACTGCTCCTTCAAGTGTAAGAACTACTGAACTCGAGAATAGTGGGGGGAAATGTCAGTGCTTCAAACATAAAAGAAAGAGAGAGAGAGAAGAGAGAGAGAGGTAATTATATAGCATCACCATAAATTATCTTGCCTACCAAAGATAAAGGAATCAGAACAATTCAATCCCTACTCCTTCTGGACAGTCACAGTTAATATTCAGCTGGTTCACACTGATAGGGCTGTATCATTTGTTAAAATACTGAAATGCTTTCATACCAGGCAGTAAAGAGTCATTAACAAGAGCAGACTTCTCCTCCTTGTCTTAAGGCAATAGTTGGGGCTGCAAAACTTGATGCTTCTGCTGGGCTAGTTCTAGGCACCCCACTTGACTTTATGATTCCTCATCCAGCACATCACTACTGACTAAAAGCACACAATGATTTCAGCCAGCCAGCCAACCTCTTCTGAAGTTGTTACCCTCTCTCTCTCCTACCTCTATTCACCACTGCAGCACTCTGAATCCTGCCACTTCTCTGGCCCCAACAGAAGAAAGGAAACCTCAATTGTCTTACCTTGATTGGGGAACTTTCTGTACCTCTTGCAGGTTTATTAGAGACTCCCATTGAGAACGCTGACCTATTATGTTTTAATTGATGATCATTCCTGTAATGATTAATTTTATGCACCAACTTGACTGGGCCATGAAGTGCCCAGATATTTGGTCAAACATTCTGGGTGCTCTGGATGAGCTGAACATTTAAATTGGGAAACTGAGTAAAGCAGATTGCCCTCCCCAGTGTGGGTGGGCCTCACCCAATCAGTTGAAGGCCTGCATGGAACAAAAAAGGCTGACCTTTCCCCGAGTAAGAGAGACTATCTTCTGCTCAACTGCCTTTGAACGGGAACACTGGCTTTTTCCTACCTTCTAGATTCAAACTGAAACATTGGTTCTTTCTGTGTCTCGAGTCTGCCGGCATTCAGACCAGAACTGCACCTCTGCCTCTCCTGGATCTCCAGCTTGCCGACTCAGCCAGCAGATCTTAGGACTTGTCAGTTTCCATAATTGAATGAGCCAATTCCTTATAATATATACATCCCACTGGTTCTGTTTCTCTGGCGTTTTCTCTAATACAATACTTCAAAACTGAAAATAGAGGTATCCTATCACTAATTTAAGGTCTCCTTTAGAATACAGTCCCATACCTGAGGTACGAACAGCCCAGATGGCAGACCTCATTGAGCTTATTAGGGTTTGTTAACTAGCTAAAGACCAGAGAGCAAACATACATATATACAGACAGCAGGTATACTTTGGGAATATTTTGGAAACAAAAGGGAGTTTCTAACCTTTGCTGGAACCCCCTTGGAAAAAATCTATACACGTCATAAAACTGCATAGACACACACACACATATACACACACGCATACAAGCAGGAGGGCATGTAAAAATGGTGAAATCTGAATAAGGTCTGTCGATTCACCAGTGTCAGTTTCCAAGTTTGGTATTGTGCTATAGTTATACAGGATGTTACCATTGGGGGAAACTGGATGAAGGATATAGAGGACCTCTCTGTACTATGTTGGCAACTTCCCCTGAGTCTATAATTATTTCAAAACTGTTTAATTAAAACCACACACACACATGTTCCTCAAAAAGTTAAATACAGAATTACCATATGGCTCAGCAATTCTACTCCTAGGTATATACCCAAGAGAAATGAAAACATATGTCCAAATAGAAACTTGTATATAAATGTTTATCACAGCCTTATTTGCAATAGCAAACGATGGACACAACCCAAACTTCCATCATGGGTGAATGCCTAACACCAAACTATGAGTGATAACAAAATGGTTGTTGTTTTAAGCCATTAAGTTTTGGAATGCTTTGTTCTGAAGCAATAGATACTGGGAATAGGGGTCTTCAAACTCCCAGAAACATTATTGACCCTGCCCTCCAGGGTGTCACCCACCTTGACATAAATATGCTGAGGTTGCTGGTAGCTTCCGTCTCCTGCTTGAGTGTTTTCCCATCCTCCTTCCTTTGGGAGAACTCCCCCACCCATTCTGCGAGGTTTAGGTGGCGCTCTCAGTCCCAGGTACACTAACCCCTTCCTAAGCAAAAAGATGAGCACGTGACCCAGGCCTGGCCGATCAGATGACTCCACTCCCTAGGCCATGGAGATTGGCCACATGATCCAAGGTGAGCCAATCAGATTACACCTGAAGACGCTTGAGTGGTATGAGAGAAAGACTTCCTCTGGCTTTGTTACCATGTGGCCTGGCAGAATGCCTGCAGCCACAGCGTCTGTGTTCTCAACAGTGTAAAAATAATCAGCTAACATTTGTAGACAGCTTGCTATGTGCCAGGCACTGTCCTAAGCTTTTGTGTCTATTTAACTCATTGTCACAGCACCCCTATGGGGCAGGTGCTATTATTAACTTCTATTTTATACATTGGGAAACTGAGGCCTTGAGAAGCTTAAGAAACCCGCTCAAGGGGAGAAGCCAGATCCAAGAGTTCATACTCTATGATTCCATCTATTTAAAGCAAAGGTGAGCAAACTACCACTGTGGACCAAACCCTATCTACCGCCTGTCTTTGTACGGCTCGTCAGCTAAGATGATTTTCACATTTTTAAGTGGTTCCCCCAAAATCAAAACAATAGTATTCCATGACACGCAAAAATGTTGAGAAACTCAAGTTTCAGTATCCATAGTTTTATTTGAACACAGCCAAGCTCATTCACACCTGCACCGTCTGTGACTGCTTTCACACGTCAGAGTTAGCTGGGATAGAGACTGAGTGGTTCATAAAATCTAAAATATTTACTATATGGCCCTTTCCGGAAACAGTCTGCTGACCTCTGATTTAAAGTACAAAACTGGGTAAAACTGTTTTATGGTGTGAGAAGTAGGATAGCAATTACTGGCGGGGGCCGGGCAGTGGTGCGCAATGGCTAGGAAGGGGCACAAGGACGCTTTCTGGGGCCTGGGGATGTTCTACTTCTTCATCTGGGAGCTGGCTGCATGGATGGGATCAGTTTGTGATTATACGTTTATGATGAGCGTACTTCTCTGCATGTAGCATACATCAATACAAAGTTAAAGTTAAAAATTTGCTCAAAGTTAGATACTACACTGAGAAATCACCAAAAGGAAAACCCCAATCACATCTGAGCCCCTGAATCTAGCTGGGTCCCTCCTGGACTACCCAGTTCCATGACCTGGCAATGGCTTCTTATTGTTTCTGCTGGATGAAGTTAGGTTTCTGTCTCTTGCTACCCAGAATCCTCATACCCCATCTCCTAGACATCGATAGTGTCATCAGTCCACTTCTCTGAAAACTTTCCTTGCCCTGTTTCAACCTCGTGGTTCAAGTGGAGGCTTCCGTGTTTTTACATATTCCATCTTCCTGGCCACAATCATTGGTCCAGGGTTGGCCTTCACCCAAGTGGAACCAATCACAGCAGGCCAAACAACAGGCCACGTTGATAGATCTGCAGATGGGCCAATCATAGCCCTTCCCTGGGATTTTTGGACTTGGGGCTCAAGCTGCTGGGTGCCATCCTTCCGTGGTGTGGAGAATGCTGGTCCCAGAGAAACATGCTGACTTGCAGAAGGTCAGAGAAGGTATGGAGTACCTTGGTTGCCCTCAAATCCTTGGTTTGATGGCCCTGAAGGCCAGAGGGGACAACTGCCCTTCCTTGTTTGGCAATGTCGATCAATTGAGTCCTCCTCTGGCCTAAGTTAGAGCAAGCTTGGTTTCTGTCAAGCTTAAAGACGAATAAAGACCTGATAATGGTGTCTCATCACAAACGCTGTAATATATGCACACCACACACCTCGTACATATACACTTATAGACACAATCTATGGACACACCATATACACAGACCCTGACACTCCACCTCAGTGCACGTGTTTTTATTTCCGGATGATATAAAATAATAAACTTAAAAAACACCCCAAACCAAACACCCTAATGGCTCCCCCAAAGCAATGTGACCCCTTTTCCCACCCCAATAAATAGAGACTTCTGTCTGTCAGTCCACCCTCCCACCCCCATAACCCCCTTTGCTATAGACATACTCTGGGTATATATTACTCTACTCGGCAATAGACATCTCCCGAAAATAGAATTCCAATACTGCCACCTGACTCTACCTGGGCCCCATGTTCCTGGGAACCCCCCCACCTGCCAGTTCAGACCACCCGCCACTGCAGCACGCTGGTGTCCTTGCCCCCTGTGGTCAGGGCCACACTGTCATCCCACAAGAAGGCCACATTTGTCACATGGCTGCTGTGTCCGCCGTATTTGTGGCTGAGAGCCTGTGATATGGAAAGAAGGAAGTGAAAGGAAGTCATCTGTCTTGTTCACTGCTGTATTCCCTGGGCCCAGGCATTCGGTAAGTGCTCAATAAATATTTCTTGAGTTAATAGGAAAAAGAACCAAAGATCTCACAATGCAGATGCTCAGAGCTTTCGCACTACAGACTTGGTAATTTATCGACTTTCAAGTTAAGAAGGGCCCCTGGGATCAAGCCACTGCCCTCCTTGTACAGCCGGTGAAACTGGGATCCGGAAAGGGCTGCCTTAATCCTGCCTGCAGTGCTGCTTGGTACCTCCACCCTGCCAGCCCCCCAGAGGGACTCACTCGAGGCTGACAGCAGGGGTAGCTAAACAGGTGGACTTTGCCAAAGTCATCAGCTGAAGCCAGCAACTTCCCATCATGGGAACGGGCCACGGCATTGATGTCAGTACCATCTGCTCCCTCAGACCAGATCCCTGCGGGCAAGATTGGGGGTGGCTGGTGGTAAGATGGCAGCTGGGGCCAGGGACCCCCAAGGCGAGTAGGCCCCAGCCCCAGCCTCCCTGCCTTTCTCTCACCTAGCCCGTCTCTAGCCGGGGATGAGAATTGTAATAATCTTTTGGAAATGCTTATCTGACCCTATCCCTCTATAGCTCAAAGCCCTCCCATGGGGAATTCCCTGGCAGTTCAATGGTTAGGACTCCACGCTCTCACTGCCAAGGGCCTGGGCTCAATCACTGGTCAGGGAACTAAGATCCCACCAAAAAAAAAAACCCTCCCATGGCCCAGGCTTCTCACCATGACCCCCAAGCTCTGCCTTGTCCCCCACACTGCTCCTGCCTTGTTCTTACCAGTGCTTCCCTTGAACTCTGCAATGATTTAGCCATCCTGCCTTCTTGCATTTCTCCAAATACCAAGCTCTGTCACCTCTAGGCTTTTATACATGGCTATCATTCCCTTTGCCTAGCCATTGCTTTCCTTCTTCACCACCCTAGAACCTAACTCCTCATCCTGCAGATCCAGTTTGGATGTCCCTTCCTCCAGGAAGCCCTCCCTGACTCCCTCCTAGGCTGGGGCCAGGCGTCCTCTCTGGACTTCCTTGTCCCAGCCCAGTCTACTCTGGGTGGTCTGGGGACAGGTCTCTCTCTTCCACTGGACTGTGAGACCCATGATGGCAGGGTCAGGGCTGTCGTGGTCACCACTGACTGGGTCTTAGCACTGCCCAGCTGGGCACACAGGTGCTCAGGGGGTATGTGTTGAGTGCATTAATGCCTGAATGAATGGGTGACTGGGACGCAGGCTGTGTGAATCTCCCTGGGCCAGGTGACACCCCCAATTGTTCTCATTTCATTACAGTTCCAAGGGATCTGAGTAGTCACCTCACCCTAACCTTTTCTCTTATACAAATACTGCTGCTCACATGTCTAAAGGAATGAGTTTCCCACCTTAGAGGTAATAAGAGACTGTGAAAACCACCAGTCAGGGATGTTTCTTGGAACTCCTGTCCTCAGCAAGACTTTCCCCATTCCAGAACTTACCAAACACGCCAAAACCCAGGACACAGGTAGCCGTGGCCCATTCCACGTTCCTCACAGCATCTGCAGTAATGATCTGCTTACAGGTAGCTGGGTCCCCTGGGGCAGAAAATGGGAGGAGGTGTTCAGAGCAGAAAGAACTACTGGGAATTCCCTGGCGGTCCAGTGGTTAGGACTCCGCGGTTCCACTGCAGGGGGCACGGGTTCGATCCCTGATCGGGGAACTAAGATCCGGCAAGCTGCGCGGCACGGCCAAGAAAACCAAAAACCAAAAACCAAACGGAAAGAACTACTGACTTAATTCATCCATTCCACAGACAACGGGCACTGAGGTCCGACACAGGAGGCTAATTCTACCTCTCCAGACTGGTGCTAGATCCTGGGTGGTGACATCTCAAGACGAGAGCAGGGGTATCTGCTTAGAAACCTGTACCCCAGCCATCCAACCCGGAGGGGGAGGAACTGGTTAAAAGTTGGGTCCACCAGGGAGGAAACCAGAAGCCAGGAGACCAGCCAATCAGATCAACCCCTGAATAAAACAGCCAGAGGAGAAGGGACTTGAAGCCCCTGCTTCCCCTTCCAGAACCCAGGGAAGGCTATGCAAATCGCACACGCAATAGAGAGGCTGAAGGAGGAATGCCTTTGGGTTTCAGAGAACTCACAGTACAGAATCTCGTAGTCCCCAGAGTTGGTGACGAAGCAGCTGCTGTCCTGGGCCCAATCCAGGTGGGTGATAAAACTGGAATGGCCCTGCAGGGGAGGGAAGGGGTGGAGTTAGAGCTGGAGCGGTAGGATCAGACCAGGATGGGTGGAAGGCAAAATACAAAGGTAGGGTGAAAACACAGGGGGTCTCGAGGAAAGATACACAAGCCTTTGGGGTGTGGGGATGGGGCCACACTATCATGGGCGGGGCCAGACTGTGATGAGCGGGGGCTAGACAAATAAGGGCTTAGAACACAAGGGGGAGTTTAGAACAAGTGGGCAGAGCTAGACACGGAGGGGCGGGCTTCGAATGCAAAGGGCTGGGCTACACAGAGGGTGTGCTTAGAACGTGAGGGGCGGGGCTACACAAAGGGACGGCCTTGAAACACAGGAGAGGGTAAATGTGTGGGCGGGGCTAAAACTCCTTGATGTGACCAGGGCAGTCAGTTGAGTGTTGAAGCTGTGCGCCCTTGAGGTAGAAAACTGGTTAATTCTGCACCCCCTGGACGGGGTGGCGGCGCGGGCTGGGGGCCACTGCCCACTCACCGAGCACTTGCCCAGGCGGCTGACCTTGCGGCCGCCCTGGTCCACCGTGTACAGGTACACCAAGTTGTCGTGGGAGCCCACGGCCAGGTACGCCCCGTCTGGGGGAGGGGGAGGGGGCTATGAGGAGGCACCCAGGCTCTACCCCTCCTCTCTCAGATTCAGCCCCCCCACTATCCCAGACTCCTCAGTAGTCCCAAGTTCCATCCCTGCCACAGGCCTGGCCCCGCCCTTAGGCCGTGCCACATAGACTCCACCCCTTCCCCCTGCCAGTAACTCTGAGCTTCAGTTCCCAGGCCTGGCCTCTCCAAGGTCCCCTCCCCGGCCCCGGCCCTTACCTGGAGAGAAGCTGACCACTGAGATCTGTTCATTCCCATCTGTATGGATGGCCACCAGGTCATGGGTCTCCGTGTCCAGCAGCAGCCATCTTTAAGGAGAAGGCATGGTGGGGGAGGAGGGGTGAGCTGATCTGGTAGAGAAGGGTGGCAATCTGTGGGGCCTGAGGGAAGGACCCCAGAAAAGATTAGGGAGAGAGGCTGACTCCAGAGGAATGTTGGGAGATCAAGGCCTGGTAAACAGTTGGTACCTAATTATCATTCTCTGTAAGCTTTGGGGCAGTAGGGAAGGCAGGGGGAGGTGATCAAGGGATAGTTCCTGGGGGGCGCAGAGAAGCCCTCCCCAAATGCCCATCAGCTTTACCTGCCAGTCGCCGTGCCAATGGCCAGGACACAGCCACTGGGGTGGAAGCCAGCAGAGTAGGCCGGGTCCTGAGGAGGGAGAGAAGAGGAAGGGCTGGGAGCTGGGGTCCCCCTTCCATCTGGCCCACACTTCCCCAGCCTCAGAGGCAACTCTCAGCCTGGCATGAGGGCTCTCACCTCCCGCTGCTGCCCTCCAGTAACCTGCTGATGCAGATGCTCTGGAAACCGCTCTCCTTTCCTTTAACATGTCAGCTCGAAGAGAAAATATTCCTCCTTTCACTGTTGACTCTGGATCCTTTTTCACTCCTGTTTTAACCTCCCACAGCTTTATAAACCCAAGATGATTTCCTTAGGGACTTTTCTACTAGTGAGATCGTTGGGACAAAGGCTATCCATATTTTTAAGACTTTTGATATATCATGCCAATTTGCTTTCCCTTATAAAATTATATTGACTTATCATTAGGCTTGTCTGAGTGCCTGTTTCCCCATATCTTTATCTAACTCCTAGCACAAAATTTTTAAATTTCGGGGGCATTTGGTTGATTTGCAGGCAACAGAGCACCATGGAATCAGAAGTGGTTTGAAACTGTCGCCCTGACACTTCCTCGTTATGTGACATCAAATAACTTTCCCCATCGTGGCCTTGGTTGCCCCACACGGAGAACATCAATACACACTCCCAGGACTGTTATAAGCAAGGTGTAAAGTCCTTAGAATGGTAAGCTGGTGAGTAAGACGGGCTACAGGAAGCACTGAATAAAGGTCAGCTATGATTGTAATTAATTACGAACGGCAAGTGATGTTACCTTTCTGGGCCCGTTTCCTGATTTTACCTTCCTGTTTCTGGGCGATCCATCATCTCTACTGCCTTGTGGAGGTTGGGGTGCGAGGGAGTTAAGAAGACAATGTGGGTAAAGTGCTAAGCCAATGTCAGGCATGGTGGGCAGACTGCCCGAATCGGAATAACCCAAGGGAGCTTGTTCTTATTATAAAATGCAGATTTCTGGGACTAAACTCAGACCTCCTGAACCAGACTTCCCATGCTTGGGGCTCAGGATTCTGTGTTTCTAACAACTCAGGCGGTTCTTATGCCCTGGCTAGAGAACTGCTGTGCTGAGCACAGGTCCTGGCATATAGTAGGTGCTCAATTAGGCAGCCAGAGTGAGGATTATTATACATGGCCCTAATAATTTCCAGGGTACACTATCCCTGACTCCTAGAAGTTTAAAGGCCATCAAGTGTTCCAGGATCATAGGTAACCCTGGATTCCTGGAGCAAAACCTCAAAGGGTAGTGTGGGGAATATGATGACTGACCTTCTACTGTCCCATACCCCACAGGCAAGAGAGCTTAAAAACTACATTGCCCAGAATCCCTTGTAGCTAGGGTTGGCTGTGATTTGGGTCTGACAATCAGCTGCACCATTGTGGGCTCTGGAAGGTACAAGGTGGAGGCCCCGCTCTGCCACTTCCACTGATCAGCTGGGTTGTGAAAGCAATAGCATTTGCTATGCTGGTGAGCAGTCACTAGCCTTAAAAGGCAAGGGCACAGAGTATCTGTTTTTGGCCAGTGTAAATGTAGCCAGCATTGGGTCACTCTAGAGCAAGATAGTCCAACTGAACCTTCTGCGATAATGGAGATGTTCTTTATCTGCACTTTCCAATATGGTAGCCACTAGCCACATGTTTGGAATGTAGCTAGTGCAATGGAGAAACTGAATGTTTAATTCTACTTACATTTAAAGTTAAGTTAAGTTTGAATAGCCACATGTGTTGGACAGCGTAGCTCTAGAACCAACACTTGAGTGACCACAGCATCCTGGTTCCTGGATTGCAGTTACAATGACAGCATTTTCTTGAACTCAGTGGTTCCTGACTCCCCACCTTCCTGACTGTGGCAGAGGCAGCAGCTCCTCTGGCAGGTCAGTTCTGTGGTGCTGTTCTGGGCTTCTGTCCAGTCAAGAACTCACTCCTCTAGCACTTCCAAGTGAGTTTGTAAGCACCCAGTTCCCTGCATTAAATCTCCTTCTGCTTAAAGACGCCAAGTGTGGCTTCCATTTGATGCACTGAACCCTGACACACTGAGACAAGTCGTTCTGTTAGAATGGCGTGCCAAGTCCCCCATCCCCTTACCTCGATGATCCTACTCCACAGGGGCTGGTGGGACTCCACGCTCCACAGATGCACCAACTTATCCTGACCACATGTCACAAATTGTCCCCGGCTGGGGTGTGTGGCCAGGCCCCATAGCTCTTCCACGTGGCCCTGGCAGAAAGGAGAGATGACAGCACGGAGACTGCCAATCCAGGCCTTTCCTCTGCATCCCCCACCTCCCCAAAGTCTGATGCCAGAAAGAAGTGCTGGACTAGCTCCAGCAACACACTCTCCCCACAGGTTACCCAGGGAAGACCCTTTCCCCAGTGTTATCTGAAGGAGGCTGTGATTGGGCAGACCCCTGCCCCAGTGTGGGGCTCAAGGCAAATGTTGCCCTTCCCCCCAGGTCTCTGCTTTCCACTGTGCACAATGGGAGGCAAGAGACATGATGAGTAGGAGCTTGACTTTGGGAGACAGATGGCGCCCAGCAGGCTGTAGGAACCCATGGAGGGTACTCAGCCTGGTGAGTCTGACTGCAGCTCTCTCTTATTGACTGTGGCAGTCACCTGGGCAGATGACTTCTCCTTGGAGCCTCAGTTTCATCTTCTGTAAAATGGAACCAATCACTGTATGTGGCTCATGGCATTTTTCTGCTCACTCACATTATGGGTGGAAAGTGTGAATAGATGGAAAGTGTACGAGGCTGGTACAAAGTGCTCACCAAATGGAAGTGGCTGACTATTATCAGTAGTGATAACATGCACTATTAATATATAATTAAAGTAATTAACAACGATAATCAACAGAATTATAATTATTGATATTAGTATAATGATTAATGTTAATAAATAATAGAAAGCTAGTAATATATTAATAATATAATTAATACTAAATAATATTGATACTATTATTAGAGGTCTTTAAGGTCCATTCTGGTCTTGGGACCCCTAGGAAATCCCTCTAGCCCTTGTTTTTCCTCATCTTCTTCCATGGAAACAAGAGCCAGAGGGGGGGAATCTAAATGCAGCTGCTGTACGGATCTCAGCTGCCATGTAAGAGGTAAAATGCATGTCAGGAGTGAAGGAAGGGGCGGGGGGTCACTGAACAAGAAGTAATTTTGGCCAAGACTCTTTGAGCCCTTACTCTGTGCCAGGCACCATTCTAAATGCTGTGCATGAATTGACTCATTGAATCCTTACAAAACCCCATGAGTCAGTTCTATTATTCTCCTGGTTCACAGAGGCACAGAGAGGTTATTCACTTGCCTCATATCACACAGCGAGTGAGCGACAGGGCTGTGCTTCGATCCCAGGGTTTTTTTTTGGCCGCACCATGTGGCTTGCAGGATCTTCCCTGACTACCAGGGATCGAACCCAGGCCCCCAGCAGTGGAAGTGCAGAGTTCTAACCACTGGACGGCCAGGGAATTCCCCCAGTAGGCTGGGTTTTTTACTTGGATGTGTGGTAGGGTTCTGGCCCACGAGGATGAAGGAATGCGCATCTGAGAAGACTCCAGAGGGTCTTCCTAGATCCTTGTAGCTGAAGACCTGGGAGGTGTGTGGCTCAAGGCCTGTGTGACAACCTGCCAGGGCACTTACAGAAATGGACACCAACCTGACCAGCAGGGGGCAGCACAGCTGGAGCAGGGTCCTGGGACCCCTCTGCTGTGCTACCAGTTAACCCAT
Source organism: Globicephala melas (assembly GCF_963455315.2). Lineage (NCBI taxonomy): Eukaryota > Metazoa > Chordata > Mammalia > Artiodactyla > Delphinidae > Globicephala > Globicephala melas. The sequence continues at coordinate 9,464,290 of NC_083332.1, read as the reverse complement.
TGCTGGACCATGGGGTGTTCTGGGGTGGGGTTATGTGTCAGGAGCAGTTAAAGGGAAGGTAAGTGGTGTTTACCAGGCCAGAGGATAAGGGATGGGGCAGGGAGGTGAGGTGAAATGGGAGTGGGAAGAGAGGAGGAATGAATGGTGCAGAGGAGAGAAGAGAGGCGGGTGGGGAGGGAGCAGGGCAGGTGCAGAAGAGAAGCTCACCTGGATGAGCAGCGAGAAGCCAGTGTGGACAGAGCCCTGCAGGATGGAGTTGCGGGTGGTCCCCACGTACAGCGTGTCACCCCGGCCCTCCGCTATGGTCCGCACGGGGCCGAAGTCCTCGGGGACCTGAGTAGGCAAAGGGGGGTGGGGGGCAGGCAGATGAGTGTAGGACACACGCAGAGGTGGGGTTGGGGGGTGGGGGAGACAGGCTGGGAGAGCAGGGTCTAGTATTAGTGGGGTGGGAGGAGGTATCCTCACCTTCATGAGCCTCTCCCCCTCACCTCCGCCTCCTGCAGCTTGCTGTAGTCGGAACCCCAGAGGATCACCCGCCGATCGCGGCCCCCTCCTGACACCAGCGTCCCGTCCCGCAGGGCGCAGAGCCCAAACACGCCGCCATCGTGGACACCCAGCAGGGCCTGTGTGATACGGTTCCCACCTGCAGGGTGGCCAGGGGCAGAGGTCAGCATGGGGAAGCTCCCCCATACTGACCCCAGAAAACACCTCAAACTCTCAATCCTACATCCAGCCATTCACTCACCTTTTCTTCTACCCAGCCTTCCACCCACCCATCTACTCAACCACCCATCTATTCAAATACCCTATCATCCATCTAATAAACCATCTGAAGTAACATCTACCCATCCACCCTTTGATCCTAACCCTATTCATCCACTCACCTATCTACTGGTCTGTCCATCCATCTATCTACTCACCCATCCAATTACCCATCCATGCAGCCATCAACGCTTCCTTCCTTCTATCCATCCATGAATCCGCCTCTCATCCATTCATTCACCCTCTCTTTCATCTGACTACCCACTCACCAGTCAATCCATCCTTCTATCCAAACATCCACCCATTTTCCATTTTTTTTCCTATCCATCTACCCATTCACCCATCTATCCACTCATCTGTCAACCTAACCATCTGTTCATCCATCCATTCAGTCAACAATTATTAAACTAGCATTGACTCTGGGCCCAGCCTCATGCTGGGTGATGCTGGGTACTGATGAAGGCAACCTCAGATCTTACCCTCACAGGGATCACAGTCCAGTTTCAGAGACAGACCTACTACCAGTCAGTGACGACCCAACATGGCTGGGGCTGGGATGGGGAAACCCAGGAGACTGTGGGATCCCAGAGTGGGCACCTAGCCTGGTGGGCCAGGGAGGGCTTCCTGGAGGAGGGGACAGCTGAGCAAGGATCTGAAGGTTGAGTAGGAGTTGGCTAGGACAACAGAGGGTAGAAAAGTGTTCCAGGCAGAAGGAACAACATGTGCAAAAGGCAGAGAGAACATGGACTATTTAGGAAACTAAAGAAATCTGGTGTGACCAAGTATAACATGCAAGGGACAAGAGAAAGCAGGGCCAGACCATGCATGGCCTCATTGAGGAATCCGGACCTTGCAGACCTCAGTGAGGAATCCAGACCTTGTTCTGAGGGATCTGAACTGTGTAGTAATGGAAGGGTTCAGCAGGGGAAGGATAGGGTCAGATTTACATTTGGTTCTGACAACAAACTGAATTGGAGGGGACAAGACTGAAGGCCCGGGAACCAGGGAAGAGGCTGGGGCAGGGACTAAGTGGAGAGGAAGAAAAAGCAACTCTCTTCAATTCCATCCTTCCAGGCTCAGAAGTGGTGTCACGTGTACATACATCCTTCTGTCTACCTATCTTTCTAACCACCCACCCACCCAACATCCTGTAGCCCTGCGGGCTGGACCCAGTGGTGGGACTGGAGATATGGGAACCAATCAGACCAAGTCTCTGCCCTCAGAGAGCTTAGAGTCTGCTGGGAAAGACACACTGCCAATTATTCAGAACTTATTCTCAGCTGTCTAATCTCAAGAAAAGCTCAAAACAACCGTGTGAGGGAGAGAGTATTATACCCATTTTACAGATGGGGCAACTGAGTCTCAGAAGGGAGATGACTCTCCCAAGGCCACAGAGAGCACACAGCACTGCTGAGACCTGAACCCAAAGCCTGCCCAACTCCCAAACCCACTCCTCACCCACTACCCCAAGATGAATGGTTACCTCAGCCAATGGATTAACATGTTATGAAGAACTGATTGTTCCAGGAAGTGGTTTGATGACTGAATAAACTCATTCATTCATTCATTCGTAACTTTACAGTAATCCACTGCCTGGGAAAAGACCCAGTCATTTATTAACACAGTCATCCGTTCTGGGGACAGCCATTCATATATTTAATTGTTCACTCACCTAATCACCCACCCATTAAGGACAGCATATTCATCTACTCATTCTTCTATTCACTGGGTGGGACAAACGCTTCATTCATTCATTAACTTATTCATTCATTCATTGCTCTGGAACAAACCACCTCTCCATCCATCCGTCCATCCACACTGGGTTAACCCATTCATTTATAGCTCAAACTTGATCGCTGCCATGGGATTTGCAGAGGACAAGGGGAGGGAATAAGTGAAGATTTCATGCAGGTGGGGATACTGGAGCTGAGCCTTGATGGAGGTGTTAGAATTGGACAAGTAATGACTTGTATTGTTGTATAGTACATTCCACATCAGCATGCTCCGAGAAAGGGACGCACAGCCAAAGGGAGTCAGGGAGGACCGCGTTGGGGAACCAATCAGGGGGGGCTGACACTGACCTTTGCCCCAGACATAGAGGTTCCCCCCAGAGTCCCCGGTGACCACATCGCCACCCTCCAAAAAGGTCACACACAGCACGTACTTCGGTTTCTCGTGTTTCTAAGGTGGGGGAGAAGGGGAAGGTGTCAGAGGGTCGCTGAAGCCGGGAGGCCTCCCAGAGCTCACCCGTCACCCAGGACAATGGTCCAGGGGATGCCCTCCATGCTTTGGGGAGCGGCCCTGTGGGGAGCATCCTCATTTCCAATCCACCTCCATGGAGTGTCACGTCGCCTACAGACCACTTTCTGACCCACCCCGGACCCCCTTCCTCCCTCCTCTCTCTCCTCCCTGACTCCTGTCCCAGTCTCTGTCCTTCGTTCCCCTGCTGTCTTCCGCTTGGATTCCTCTCTCTCTGTCCCTTGGTCTCCCCCTCTCTGCCCCTGCCCCTCTCCTCTCCTTCCCTCCCGCCCCCTCTTCTGTCTGTCTCTAGGTCCCTCACCCTGCCCCGCCCCACCCTCTTCTCATCTCAATATCTCCATCTTCATCTCCATCTGAGCCTGGTGTTCTCAGGGCCTCCCCTTTTGGGGTAGAAGCCCCAACTCTCACCAAAGGCAAAGGAGCCCTGTCAGAGGTGTGCCTGCATCTTCTCTCCCAGGCCCTGTGCTTCCTGCTGTTTCTCTGTCTCTCTCGGCCAGTCAGCCTCTGACCTCGGTTTATCCAGAATATTGACAACCGCAGCAACCCATGTATTGAGCATCCACTATCTGCTAGGAGTCGCTATACTCTTCATCCCACGGAATCCTCACAACTTCAAAGAGTTAAGGTGGATCACGCCACTGGTAGGGATAAGGGAACTGAGGCCCCAGCAGGCAATATCTCAGCATCCCTACAACCTCCAGCCCCTGGGGTATCTTCTTGTCTGCCTGGGTGTCCCTGCCAGCCTCCTTCAGGGCCAGCCTGTCCCAGTACCCCTGGCACTCACCTCAAATAGGCCCTGCCGTTTGCTCATGCCGCCTCCTTCTAGGTTCCAGAAGTAGATGTGGGATTTCCCGCAGGTGATGAGCACGGTGGGGTCTGTGGGGTGGAAGGTGGCCACCAGCACGGCCTCATTGGAGCACTTTAGGGGGTGGGGGAGATTCTGAATGAGGACCTCAAAGCCATCAGGACCACGATACGCAACCCAGGAAGGACTGCCCTATACAGCTGTGTGGGCTGTGCGCTTGCACACCCAACTTGCCTGTACCTCTCCTTTACGGGCAAACTAAAGTACAGGAAGCAGGGCCAGCCAGTGAAGCATTATTGTTTTCTTCATCAACATAATGGCAGGCACGAGAGCCCTTACTTTGTACCAAGCTCTGTGCCAAGCACTTAACATCCATCAACTCATTTAACCCCACAGCACCCTGTAAGGTAAGGCTCATTAGCACCTCCCATTACAGATGATGAAGTGAGGCTCAGAGAGGGGAATTCACTTGCCTAAGGACACACAGCCAGGTTGTGTCCAGAATCAAGTCACTGAGAGCCCAGCCTCTCAACTACTTCTCTTTCCCCAAACCATGGGCCCCAATCCTAGGTCTCTTGCCCCCAGCCCAGAATAAGCACATGACCTTGGGCAAGTAGCTCTCCCCTCTACCATGCCTCAGGTTCCTCATCTGTAAAGCAGGTTATCTCCCGGAGATGCAAGTCAAGGTCTGTCTTGGACATCCCAGGACAGCAGAACCAGCAGCCACCTTGTACCGATCCTCCTGTTGGGCCTGGTTTGCCCACCCCATATGCCAACATCAAAGCCAAATTTTCCCTACAAGGAAGATGCTACCATTATCCCCATTTTATAGATGAGGCAACTGAAGCTCTGAGAGGGCAAGCCACTTGCCCAAAGTCACACAGCCAGCAAATGGCAAAGCCAGGACTTCAACATGAGTCTGATTCCAGACTTGTGAACACTGAGATCTGGCCAATCCCACAGGGAGACCCCAAGGAGAGGGGATAAGAAGGGTTACCTCACCTTGACATCTACCACCTTGGTCTCCTTGGCCCAGTCCCACACAGAAAGCATGTGATCGTTGGACTCATCTACCGCACAGAGGAGGTTGCCCCCATTCTAGGAAGAGGAGAGAGGATGGGGGAGGGGCAGGCGGGTCAGGATCCACCCCCTCCCTCCAACACCTTGCCCACTGGGGCATTAGCTACTCAGGCCTGTTTCAAAGGCCCTGACCCAAGTCATGTGAAACACATGAAAATATACTCCCCGTCCAGGGCCACACACATTTTAAAGGCTGTTTATAATTTTCCTTTTGAAATGACTCCTCCCTAAGAATTTCCTCTAATTTCCCCTCAGCTACAATTTCTCTGCAAGTAGCCCGAGGTCAGGAATTCTTACTGAGAGCCTCTAATCTGCATTTTCCTATGGAATGACTTTTAGGGCTGTGAAGTTAAACAGTTAATAAAGTCGGGATGATGTTGCTTTTTTATACCTGTAGTTAAGTGCAGGTTAGTTTTGATTTTGCAAAGTTTTCCTTTCCCCCACATTTTGGCAACAAAATAGCTATATTTCCCCAAAGTTCTCAAGTGTCTCCTCAGGTCTCAGAAAACCTGTGAGGTTCTTAAACTGTCTATGGGATGACAGGTTGTTTTTTATTCCCCGATCCATTGCAGCCAATACTCTGGTAAAATACAGTAAAACTGTAAAATATGATTAAAAAAAAAAAAAAAAAGCCCACCACTCACACACTTGGATGTTGTGTGAATGTCAAATTGCTGGACAAATTCCTAAAGGCTAACTCTCGATTTCTGTGCTTATCTCCTCCATACCTGCCAACACCCACTTAGGATGGTACTAGGAGCCAGGGCTGCCCTAGACACAGGGCTTAAAATGCCTAAGGGATAAGGACCCTTCCAGAATGAAAGGTGGTGTGAAAAAATAATGCAGAAAGCGTTAACTGACGTACAAAGGATCACTGAGGAGTTTCTCTGCGGAGCAATCAAGACATATGGTCCCCTCATAAGGGCTAATAGAGCAGGCCTGTGAGGCCACAAATGTGGGCACACAGCCTGGAGGGCCAGGGGGCGTGGCCAGCACCTGTGACGCCATGATGAAGGTGTGGCCTCCAGCCCCAAGGGGCGCCCGGGGCAGGCGAGGGATGGCACAGGACTTACAGATTTGGAAAAGCCCACACAGCACACAGCTCTGTCAAACACCCCCAGGCCCAGTACGTGTAAGGTGGAGAGGGAAACGGAGTCCCAGACGCGCACGTGGGGCGGCAGTGGCTGCAGGGAAGAGAGAGGCCGGTTACCTGGGGGGCCCAGATTCCTGACCCACCCACGACTCCATCCCAGTCTCCAGGTCCTGCTCCCTCCACTCTGTTACCTTCCCCTCCTTAGTGGTGCCTGCCACCTGTCCAGTGGCGATGGTGACCATATCAGGGTGGACAGCCAGGCTGAGGAGAGAGAGGGCAGATGGACAGGGCTCAGCAGGGGGGTGCTCACAGCACACCAGGACCCCTCCCACAGCAGGCCACAGTCGCGATGCCTGATTATTCATTCCGCAGTTTGCTTGAATGAGTTACTTAGTCAATAAACACTGATTCAGCTCTTCAGTAGCAATAAGGGTATACTCTCTGGGTACTCTGGCTCAGAAGCAAGACTCAGGCCTGCGGTCTCTAACTCAAGTGCCCAGAGGGCTCAAGCCTGTACCACAAACGGCCAGAACACACCCATTTAAAAGGGCTGTCAAAAATAAAATAAAATAAAAGGGACTTCCTTGGAGGTCCAGTGGTTAAGACTCCACGCTTCCACTGCAGGGGGCACGGGTTCGATCCCTGGTTGGGGAACTAAGAGCCCACATGCTGTGCGGTGAGGCTAAATATAAAAAAATAAAAAATAAAGGGGCTGTCACCACAGGGCTCCAACACACTGTGGGATCGTCTGGGGTGCCCACTTGAAGTTTTCAAAAGAAGTGAAAAATTCAGGCATCTGAGTGAATTCACCGACATTTGACGTATGGATAATCAATCCACATTTTTTCCCCCTGAATTCAGCCTGTTGGCCAGGGAAGGCCTGGCCCCACCCACCTCCCCTAAGAGTGTCCCAAGCAGGAAATATTTGGCATCCTCCTCCCAGGCCTCACCACTTGATGTCATCATTGTGTCCCAGGTAGTGCCGCTGCCTCTGCTCCTCCACACTGTATAGCACAGCCACAGAGGCCACGAAGTACACTATCTCCCCCGTGGGCAGCAGGTAAAGGTTGGCCCGGCAGTCTCGGCCACGGTAGCCATAGCTGGAGGTGCCCAGGGGCTGGTTAAAGAGCCTGTTTTGCATTGCATCTGCTGACTGACTCCCAGATGAAGGTCATCAGAGCTAGGTTTTCCTGTTTCCACTCTTACCCCTGTGGGAGGTTGAATGATGGTATCCCCCAAAAATATGTCCACCAAAATATTAACCCCTGGGAAGTGTGAAGGTGACCTTCCTTGGAAAAGGAGTCTTCGCAGATGTAATTAAGGATCTCAAGACGAGATCATCCTGGATTATCTGGATGGGCCCTAACTCCAGCAACAAGTGTCCTTATAAGGGACAGAGAAGAAAAGACACAGACACAGGGTGGGAGAAGGCGGTGTGAAGACAGAGATTGGAGTAAAGCAACTATAAGCCAAAGAACCCCAAGGGTTGCCAGTAGCCACCAAAAGCTGGGAGACAGACAGGGGCCTCTTCCTCATCTCTCCATGGCTCCCGCACCTGCTTCAGGTCTCTACTCAACTGTCAGCTCCTTGGAGAGGCCTTCCCAAGCCTCTCCCAAATAGTTCCCAGCTATTTAAAACTGCAAACTGGAATTCCCTGGCAGTCCAGTGGTTAGGACTCAGTGCTTTCACTTCCGCGGCCTGGGCTCAATACTTGGTTGGGGAACTAAGATCCCACAAGTCGCGCCACAGTCAAACACAAACAAACAAAAAAACTGCAAACTCACACACCCTCAACTGCCCCCATCCCCCTCCCTCTTCATAATCCTGCAGTACATTCATCAGCATCCCACACGTTATCTGTTTAATTTATTTTGTGTCTCCCGAACTACAGTGTCTGCTCCAGGGGGGCAGGGACCTCTGTCCATTTTGTTAACTGATGTACCCCTTGTGACCAGATCAGGGCCTGGTACACAGCAGACATGAGTTCAATATTTGTTGAAGGAATGTGACCCTCCTCTGTTCAGAACTTTCTGTGGCTCCCCAGTTCCCCCTAAGACAAAGCCCAAGCTCCTCCACTGGCCTGGTTTGCCCCTCCCTGGCCTTAGCAGGGCTTCTGCCCTCCTTTGCTCTCTGACCTTGGAGTTTCTCAAAACACTAAGATCACTACTGTCACCCAGGTCTTGGCACTAACCTTCCCCTTTGTCTAGCACAAGCTACCTGCCACCCTTCTCAGTTGCCCTGTCCTCAGATCAAGCTTCAGGCTCTCTTCCTCGGCTAGATTCATCCCACTTATCTGATCAATTTGTTAACGTCACCTATTCCTTAATGAGACTATCAGTTCCACAGTGGCCAAGACTGGGCTGTTTTGTTCTCTTCTACAACTCCTCCTCTGAGAAGCCTTCCCTGATGCCCAGGCTGGGTCAGCTGCCCTCTCTGGGTTCTCCCATCCCAGCCTCAGTTGTCATTGTCACGGATTCTGTCCCCACACTGGACTGTGATTTGGGGACTGTTGGAACCCAGCCCTTAGCCCCAGAATGTTCAGGAAACATTTGAATGAATGTCGATATGTGTATCCCGACCCCACAGAAACTGCTTCACCCTGCAGCCATTTGGGGCTGGGGAATGAGGCCTATACTGACTGTTGCTATCTCAATTGCTTTTCTTTTGATGCTCACTTATCAAGGCCAGCTTGACATGACAGCATGGTATTCTTTGACTCCCACGAATATTTCCAGCTGCCTTAAAGAGGCTCTGGGCTCCCACATTCCTCCCTCCTCCAGAGCAGAAACCAAGGCCAAGAGAGGAAGACAGGGACTGGGTCCCTAAGATGCTGATCCCAAGCCCCAGTCTGCATTTTGGGAAAAGCCTGGGGCTCAGAATCAGAGCTCTTGCCTCAGATCTGCTGACTCCCTAGAACAGGGCTTGATATCCCCTCTCTTTTTTTTTAAAATTTTATTTTATTTATTTTTTTATATAGCAGGTTCTTATTAGTTATCTATTTTATACATATTAGTCTATATATGTCAATCCCAATCTCCCAATTCATCCCACCAGCCCCCTCCCCCCTTGGTGTCCATATGTTTGTTCTCTACGTCTGTGTCTCTATTTCTGCCCTGCAAACCGGTTCATCTATACCATTTTTCTAGGTTCCACATATATACGTTAATATATTTGTTTTTCTTCCTGCTTGGTCCCCTCTCTTGACCTCAGTTTCCTCATCTGGAAAGAAAGGGTAATAGTTCCCAACCTGCAGGCCTCAGAGAGCTCTCGGAGGCCACTTGTTGTAAAAATATATTCTCAATCCTACAAAAGAAAAGGATCATATTATTCAACGTATTTATACTTGAAAGAGCTTTGAACAGTGCCTGGCATATAATAAGTGCTCAATAATGATTAGTTATTATTTTAATCAATCTCTGTTTATGGGGCCCATATGATGAGCACATTGTTTCACAGCCTTATGAATCTGAGATCACGACACCCATTTTTCAGAGGAGGCAACTGAGGCACAGAAGGGCATGGTGACTTGTCCAGGGTCACGTAGCCAGCCAGAGGCTGGGCTGGGGTTTCAACCCATTTCTGCCAGGCTCCAAAGACAGGGTTCTTAACCATTATCAACTTCTTCCATTTCTCAAATACACCAAGCTCACTCTGACCGCAGAGCCCTTAGACCTGCCGTGCCCTCTGTTCTTCCTAGGCTGGCCCCTGAATGTCCGATTCTCAGCTCAAATGCCCTCTCCTCAGAGAAACCCAGTTACTCCTCTCACTTGAGCTTAGTTTACTGTATTCCCAGACTGTGTGAGCTCAGGGAACACAGCCCACATGCAGACGAGGATCCGACAGATGGAGGGCGCTCAGCAAACATTTGCTCCTTGAATGAATCATAAAAGGTCATGTCAGCTAACCTGCCTTCCTCTGCTCCCTCCAGACTCCAGTTCTTCCTGACCCCTAAAGCCACAGAGGCCTGGAAAGTCCCACCTTCAGTACAAAGACCCTCCCTCCAGCTGAAGTCCCACACCAGAAAGGCTCTGGTCCCTTCCAGGCTGGGGGCGGGTGGGTTGGGAGAAGTGGGAGGAAGAGATTAAAGCAAAAGGATACACCCAGTCCAGCTTGAGACGGCGGGAAGGCAGCTCGGAGCGTGTATCCAGGCTGTAGCTGGGTGCCAGCTCGTCGGGGATCAGCATGAGCACAGGGCGGCCCCTCAGGAACATTTTCACGGAGCCCTCCTCTGCCAGAACACCCCAGAGGTCAGGTGCTGACACCAGCCCCCAACCCTATTTCCTTTCCCCTTCCGACTTCACTTTTTTACTTTTTTAATTAGCAGAGGCGGGGAAAATGAGGCCAAAGAGGCAAAGGCCCAGCCAGTAGCCAGGCTTCCTGACCTCCAGCTCTGGCTTCTCACCCCAGGAAGCCCCACCCATTCTCCCTACTTACCCATGCTGAAGATAACTTCTTTGGTTTTGCTGTCAGGAAAGGGAAAAAAAAAAAAGAAAAGAAAAGAAAAGAAAGAAAGCCCTAATTAGCAGGCAAGTCAGAAATTGGGAGAAACCACTTCCCCACCCCAGCGCTCCCCGGAGGTATTTGATGAAAAATGGGGGCCGAGTAAGGAGCGGAGCGCTGCCTCTCTGCAGGCCGTGTGCTTTGCTCGGTTGATCTTGCAGAGCCTAAGACACAGGCCCAGAGAGGCAGTGATCGCCAAAGATCAAACAGCACGAAGTGGCAGGGACGCGATCCTGAAAGAGGAGCGTCACAGGTACCCCTCCCACCTAATCAGCACGGTTCTCCCAACGCTCCCCACCCCCAGTCCCACAGAGCCCCAAACTTCAAGCAGAGAGGGAAGAGGTGAGGGTTTAAGGGAAGGGGCGTGTCTCCAACTCCCTTTGCTGACGGAAGGTGGTGATGCCCGCGGGTCTGGGTCCCCGGAGAAGGGGGAAACCTGGGATCCAGATCCCGGTAGCGCGAGGAGGAGGGGGGTGTGCGAGAGAGTCTCACCCAGCTCCAAAGCTACTCATGGCGGCGGCTGGCGAAGCTTCGGGGCCGGGGGTGGAGCCGGGACCGGCTCCGCCGCTTCCGGCCCTGGGAGGCGCCCACGCCGCCGCGCCCTGCCCCGCCCTCCACTGCCAACCCCGTAGCCGGAGGGTCACACTGGGTCTCAGGTCCCTGGCTGTGGGTCCTGATACCAGGCTCTTTTTTGGGGGGAGGGAGAGTGTTTTTTGAGAACATGGACTCGGGGACGTGTCTGCCTGAGTTCAAACCCCAGCTCTGCCAGTTCCTAGCAGTGTGGACAAGTTGCCAAACCTCTTGCCTCGATTTCTTCACTTTTAAACTGGGGATAATAAAAATACATACCTCCCGGGTGATTGCGAAGCTTAAATTAGTTAATTCATGTAACATGCCTTGCGTGGTGCCTGGCACATAGCTTCTGTACGTGTTTGCCATTATTTCAGTGAGGTTGAAATGTGTGATTTTTGACTCTGGTCCTGCCTTAGTCTGGTCCTGCCTTAGTCCGGACCCGCCAAGCCCTGACCACGCCCACTGCATCAGGACTCCACACTCAGGTTTTTACACCGCCCAGACCTTCAGTGTGGCCCGGGCTCTGGGAACTTGACCACGCCCAACATTCTGATCATACACACCTCTCCTTCCGATCCTGCCCCTGAACTGACAGCTCTCCATGGAACCGCCTACCCTCCTCAGGTCCGGTTAAACTTCAGACCATGACCACTTTCACCTAGAGTCCCTTCAAGCCTACTGATATCTGCCCACGCCCACATATGACCACGCCCAACTTTCAAACCACGCCCATTTCCACCTGGCAGCGCCCCAGGCTCCCCGCCGCCCAGCTTCTTGCATCGGACACTACGGCACCTGGTCTTAGCCCATTACCCCCACCCCAGGTTCTGATTCTGCCCTGGCTAACCCTCTGGCCACACCCTCAAATTCCAATCACTTCCCTCCCTCTGATTACCCCATTTCCTGCAGAAACTCCTCTGAGGGTCCTGCCCTGGCTACATCTCTGAGACTCAATGGGGACTCTCCCCTTTACCTTAATAGCCACGCCCACAAACCTGGCTCCTCCCTAACTTCTACTCCGGCTCATCCAAGAGACGCTAATCATCCACGTCTCCTAGGTTCTAGTCCAGCCCCTTAATGCTTTGACCACGCCGCTCCGTGTTGGTTCCGCGTTTCCATGCCTCGCAGTTCAACCACGCTATCTCAAGATTGGTCTCTCCGAGCCTCCGGCACTGTTTCCGCATTCTGAACTAGATGACCGCCCTTTAGGTTATCAACTCGTGGCCTGGGGCATCACCCTAAATTCCCCATCCTTTTCCAAGCCTAACTGGGGTCCTGGCCCCACCCGTTGTGTCACGACCCCGCTTCGGACACCTACCCTTCCTTTTTGGCGCTACAATTGCTGCTAGAGGATGTGGTGCGGCTGCGGGGGTCCTCGCGGCGCACTGAGGCGAGGCGCTCTGGTGACAAGTAGCGGCGGGCACTGCGAATGGAGAGCACGTAAGTAGGGGCAGAGCCCGCGAGGCCAGCAGGCGAGTGCCGGAGGCAAGAACTTCCCCAGACCTTCCACTGCTGGTGTTCGGACATATGAGTCCATCCGTTTCCACATAAACAGCCTCCGAGGTCTTGAAGGAAACTGGGGATCCTGGCTTCCGTGACTTACCTGCGCCCGGAGGTCGCCTCCTTTTTGGGGGAGGATGGGGACGTGGCATAGCCGCCCACGCGCCGCGGGGGTCCCGAGCCATTGAGGGGCGTCCTAGTGGGAAGGCCTTTCAAGAGCTGACACACTAGAGGAATGGGGTTAGAGGACAGAAGGGGGTGAGTGTGAGGTCCTGGCCCCAGTCCCTCCCATCTCACCCCTCCAGTTTAGTGAAGATACCCGAAGCTGTGGTGCCTAGGCGCGGAGGCGCCCGGCCCTTGGGAGTGCCCCGCGCGCGCAGAGCAGCGCCTTGCTCCTCGCATGCCCGCAGGCGACGCAGCGCGTCAGCCAGCGCGGCCTTTAGGACCGCCAGCTCGTCTTCCTGCAGCTGCAGCCGCTGCTCCAGCGCCGACACGCGGTCGTCCACCTCCATCCCGCTCGTGCCCGACAAATTGTCATCTGGAAGGCAAGGGAGCGCTGGCTGCGGGGGGCCACCCAGGAGCTACAACGCCCGAGGTGAGACGTCCCTCCAGCCTTCCCTGGTCTAATCCTGGGGCCAGCCACGCCCCCTTCCTCTCCAGTAACCTGGGGCTGGGACGCTTGGATGTGGGCCAAGAAAAGGGGAAGGAAATCCCCATAGCTCTCAGCCCTTGTCCGCACACTCCTCTCTGCTGCAGCGCCCTGGAGGCGTGACCTTAGGGAAGTCCCTTCCTCTCTAACCTTCTAAGAGACTACGAATCAGGAGCCTCTCGACTCTGGTTTTAAGATTCTATGACTAAGATGCTAAATACATATGAGTCATATCAACATTTTAAGGATGACACCAACTTTTCGCTAGTGAAACCAACATTCTAGAATTGATTTTCAATATTCTCTGACAAATATCAAGATTTTATCGCGGGTACTAACATTCCCTCTCTGTTTCTAAGACTTTCCAAGCCGTAAAGGTCGTGCCTGGTCCCTCGCCTTCGCATTCCCTCCCCACCTAGGGGTTCGATACACGAGCCTGCTGCAAGGACAGAGTTTCTGCGGCCCCTGGCGGCAGATTTGGGAGTTGCAGGCAGCGCATCCAAGACCCGAGACCCACGGAAGGGAGATACCCGCGGGGATCTGACACCCAAGCTTTCTTCCCCGACCCGAGCTTCTCCCGTCTATTCCCCTCCTTTATTTGGCTTATGTACCCCATGCCCCTGATTCGGCTCTCCCTCTCCCCTCTAGGCCATGGGTGCAACCGAATAACTCCTCCATCTCCCGCGGGGGCCCCCCCTCGCCCATTTTTCCCGAAGTGGGAGGGGCAGAGGACCAAGGTGGTCCCCCCTCCCCCCTCCCTCCCAGACCACTCATACCCAGACTCATTGCTGGCAATAACCAAGAAAGCCCTGGCTCCCAGTCGGGTAGAAGTAACGTTGGTACCATTAACAGGAACCGGGCGTGGAAGTAGAACCTGCCATCCCCTGTCCGTAGGCCGCCCCGCCCGTCCGCTGGGCTCCGCAGTGCAGCCGTCTATCCCGTCCCTCCCTCCCCTCCACCCCCCGCAGCCCAATCGCCTGCCTGGCCTTGCCCGCCCTGCCCCCCACCCAGCTCCTCTCTGGTCGGGTGCCTGGACCTGCATTGGAAGGTGGGGGCCTCCCGAGGTCTGAGGGAGAGAGCTGTCAGGACTTGGAACTCATAAGAGGAGGAATCTCAGGGTCCTGTTGGCAAAACGTTTTGCAAAAGAGGAAACTAAGGACGGAGGTTGGGGAGTGTGCAGAGATCACCAAAGGTCAAACAGCCAATAGGTGAGGTGCAGGAGGGCCTGGTCACCTCCTTGTGACAAGACCCCTCTTGCCTACCATTAATAATACTACCCCCCCAAATGAGATTTGTTATAGGGAGCTTACATGTGGCAGGCACTCTTCTTGCAAAACACTTAGCACCTCACCTAGCTCTGGTTATGTGCTCAGTAAATCCAGAATATAATTAACTGTTATATGGTACCCAGTGCTCCCAGCAACTCTAGCAGCTGTAGTATTATACCCATTTTAGGAGGCAAGAAGGTGGAAGGGGACTGAGACCTAGAGAGATGAAGGTGCTTGTGCATGGACACACAGCCTTTCAGCAGCAGAACAGGTACATGACCCCAGGCTTAGGCACCCTGTCAGCCTGCCTCTTAGAGGGGCAGAGGAGACAAAATAAGCATTCTGGAGCTCTGCCAACTCCAGTGGTCCCTGACACTGTGCTGTGTGCCCAGGGGAGTGAGCCTCCAAATGGAAGACAGTTCCTTCTCAGGGCCCCTGAGTGAAATGGGGGAGCTTTCACCTTGGCCCTTCAACCCCCATCCAGAGAGCCAGCTGCATTCTGAGGCCTTGGCCTGCCCACCCCCCACCCACCATGACTCAAGTCCTCCGCTCCCTCCTGACCATTCCCCCACCTTCGGCATTTTTGCCCGGAAACCAGCCCCCACTTCCCACTTCTCCCATCCCTCCCTCCTCCCCTCTGCCTCCAGCTTCCCTCATCTGGGCCTGACACCCACAGTGACCTTTCTTGTATTGTACCCATTTGTCTAGGGAGAAGGGATGAGTCCTAACGGGTGGGAGGGGCGGGGCCTGAGGATTTGGGGGGGTATAGTCGAAGCAAAGTCCTCTGGTCATCCTACCCAGTCCCACATCCAGCCCACAAGCCAACACCAAATACCACTCTCCCCCTAATCTGTCCCTCTGCTAGGGAGAAGGGGGAGGGTCCCAGAGGACTGAGAGGGGATAGGGAACGCAGAGTTCCAGACCTCCAGGCCTCCCCCGCTTCTGCCCTAAGCTCCTGAGGTTCTGCTCCTTTCTCTCAGTTCAGACACCTCCGAAAAAGGGGAGGGTTGAAGAGGGTGGGGGACTAGGATCAGGGCTTTGGGGATCAGGGAGCTTGCTCTAGGGTCAGGGTCCTGCTAGGGGAGAAAGGAGAATCTTCAGCAAGGGGCCAGGATGGGGACTTGGAAGGAGGAGATTGGGGCAGGAGGAGATAGGTCCAGCCCTGGGCGGGGCCAGGGTCGGAACTGAGGAGGGGTCTCACCGTTGCAGTATTGAAGCAGGGAGGATGTGTCGTAGAGGCCGCAGAAGGCCGGGCCGCGCTCCGCCATCGCCCCGCCACAGCCACCGCCAGCCCCCCCGGCCCCAGCTCGGGCCTGGGCTCCCCCCCCAGGTCCTGCCTCCCGTTGCCATAGCAACGCCCTTCGTTCCAGCATCCCCGGCTCGGCCTGCCCGGCATCAGGCGGCCGACGCCGGGCCTGGCACCGGGGTCATCCCCCAGGATGCTCAGAACGGGGGGGGGGTCGGAACACCCCCTGCCAGGACCCCCAACACAATCTTCGGGCCGGGATTGGCTGACCCGAGATCCCCCTCGGTACTGTCTGGTCCCGCCCACAACAGGCGTGTATTCTCTTTAGACACCCCCGCCTGTTCAGGACCAATGAGAGCCTGTCGCGCAGTCCCCCTCCGCCAATAGGGGTGCAGAAGGTTTGGAAGGGGCAGGGCCTTCTCTGCTTTTCAGCCCGAAGCATAGCCCCCGGCTCTTAGAGGAAGATAGGGTGGAAGAAGACACTCCACACCCCGCAAACCTCCCTAATCTTTTATTGGATTTTCGAGAAGCCACCTTGCAAGACTAGAGCCTGACCCTAGAGTCTCAAATCCGCCCAGATATCCACTAGCTCCGCCCTGGAACTCTTATTCTAGCTCATTTCTTAGAACTCTTGTTTATTCTATCTACGCCCGCCCCCAGGGCTCTTAACTCCACCCCAGAATCCTGAGGGGGGAGTTAAAGTTCTATTCCCGCCCCCAGAGCTTTTGGCACCGCCCCCTAAGCATCTCAGGGCGATGGTGCTTGGCCCAGAGCCCTTGACTCGGCCTCCTGATAGGATTGGCTCCGCCCCTTAAGTTTATACCCCTACCCCCAAGTCTGTTAGTCCCTCCCTAACCTTTCCTTCCACTTTCCTATTGGCCGCCCCAGGCCCTTAGCTCCTCCCCTATAGCGTTCATCTCCCATAACCTTGTTATCCAGTCCGGGTTTTGACAAAGGCCCAGCTGTGATGCCTGGATGGCTGGCGGTGTCAGTCGGAGGCGGCTCCGAAGTTGGGGGGAGAGGGGAGGGTAGAAACGCTGACAATGGACTTAAAGAATACTGGATCACCTTCTCCAAGTCTCCATTGAGGGTCAGCACCTAGAAATGACCCAGAATATGCTTTATAGCGGTGGGAAGTGAGCCCAAAGCAGAAGAGATTTGCCTCTGGATGGACACAGCAGGCCTTGGAAGCCCAGGGCTTTGGAACCAAATTGGCCTGGGTTTGAATCCTGACTCCACCAGTTTCTGATTGTGACCTTGAGCCTCAGTTTCCACATCTGGAAAGTGGGGGGTCATATCGTGCCTACTTCTTTCATTCATTTGAAAGTTTGGGGACTTTCCTGGTGGCGCAGTGATTGAGAATCCGCCTGCCAATGCAGGGGTCACGTGTTCGATCCCTGGTCCGGGAAGATCGCACATGCCATGGAGCAGCTAAGCCAGCGTGCCACAACTACTGAGCTTGTGCTCTAGAGACTGCGAGCCACAACTACTGAGCCTGCATGCCACAACTACTGAAGTCCACGCACCTACAACCTCGCAACAAAAGAAGCCACTGCCAGGAGAAGCCCTCGCACCGCAACGAAGAGTAGCCCCTGCTCTCCGCAGCTAGAGAAAGCCTGCGTGCAGCAACGAAGACCCAACGCAGACAAAAATAAATAATAAATAAATAAATAAATAAATAAATATGTTTACTGAGTGCCTATTATGTGCCAAGCTCTGTTCTAAGTGCTGGAGTTTCAGTGATAAGCAAGTCAGCCCCAGAGTTTGCCCTCGTGGTCTGTGCAGCTTGCGGAGGAAGTAAACCACAATACAGAAAACAAGTAAATAGTAATAGCTAACATTTATTGAGCACTTACTATGTGCCAAGCACTCAGTTATTTTCATCACCATTTTACAGATAAAGAAACAGGCACAGAGCTCATAAGATAATTTCAGGTCCTGGCATTACAGAGATAAGATAGAGTGATATGGTCAGGGATGGGAGGGTGAGGCTAATTTAGAGAGAGTGGGGCCAGCGAAAGTCTTTCTGAGGAAGTGACATTTGAGCTGAGATGTAAATGACAAGAAGAAAGCAGTCACACAAGGTGGGGTGGGGGTGGGGGTAGGAAGTAGCTTCCCACGTAGAGGGAAGAGTAAGTGCAAAGGTCCAGAGGTAAGTATGAGTTTGGCATATTCCTGGGGCAACAAGAAGACCGGTGAGGATGGAGCTGTGGAGGAGGAGGAGAGCAGGAGGTAGATGAGGTCAGGGAGGTAATGGGCCTGCAGATCTTGCAGGACCTCGAAGATTGTGGGCAGATGTTGGCGGTTTGTCACTGTATCCTCCATAAGCCCTAGTGAGGCCACCTATGTAAATCACACATGAGAACAGTGCCTGGCACACAGTAGGCACACATAAATGACAGCAACCCCTATTCATTTCTCAGTGAAACCTACTATATAAGATCAATAACGGGTTCCAAGTGATGACCAAAATAGACGTGGGCCATTATCCTTCTACGATCACAGCTAACTGTGTCACTGACAGAAACAATGCAGGAACTCAGATTTCCTGCTTCCCAAACACCCATTTCTCCCACCCTCCACCTCCCTAAGCTCCAATTCTAGGAGAGGGGAAATCAGACTCCTACATACAGAACAGTGTGCAGCAGGCTGCAATGTGCTAAGGGCTGTTACCGGAGCGTCCCCAGAGGCCTGTGGGAGCCCAAGGGAGTTCAGATCCTGAAGGCTCTTGTGTGTTGGGGGTGGGAAGTGCAACCAGGTTGTGAATGAAGGAACCACAGCGGGAGGAGTTTAGGCTGGTGGGTTGTTGGGGCAGGTGACACACAAAGATGAGTCAGTCCTTGCTCTGTGTGCATACAGTGACCTTGGCCCAATAGCTTGGCTTTTCCTTCTCTGCCAAATGGGAGTCATCCCACCACCCACTTCCCAGGGGAGAAGAGCAGGTTCAGTGAGCTCATGCCTGTTAAGTGCTGCTCGGCACAGTGGGTTTTGGGTAAGGCTAATAGAGCTAGTTTTATTACAAGTGCTTTCTCAGATAGATGTTAAAGGCCCCGGGTGACAGGAGGGGGGAGGGGGCAGCTTTGCCAGGGGGCTGGGAGCAGGGCTCACCGTCATGCTTTGTCTTTTCTCTCTGCCTCTAGGTTTCCTTCTCTCTCTTCTAGGTTTCCAGCTGCTTTTCTCTCTCATCTCTGTCTCTCTTTATGTCTCCGTCTGGAAATTGGGTCCTTGATGTATCACTTATGAGCTAAGTCACCTTGAGCAAGTTACTGCCTCTCTCTGAGCCTCAGTTTCTTCTTCTGGAAAATGGAAATGAAAATGCCTCTGTTACAGGTCTGTTATGAGGATCAAGTGAGATACGTATATGTAAAATGCCCAATATATGGTACAATCATTATTATTCATTAGCCTGATTTGGGACTGATTTTTTCTCAGCCTCTTTTTTTTTTTTTTTTGACCATGCCGCGTGGCATGCAGGATCTTAGTTCCCCGGACAGGGATCGAACCCATAGCCCCTGCAGTGGAAGTATGGAGTCTTAACCACTGGACTGCCAGGGAAGTTCTTTCCTCTGTCTTTCTGACTCTTTCTTTCTTTGTGTTTCTCTTTCTACCTCTCCTTCTGTTAGTCTGTCTCCCTAAGTCTATACCTGGGCTGGGAGCTCCATGAGGGCAGGGCAAGGGCTATCTTGGCCATCCAGGCCCCCAGCATCACCAAGCCCAGGGCCTGATATATAACAAGTACCCAATAAAGTAAATTGAATCCAGCTCTGTGCCGAACCCGTGTTGGGTGATGCTGGGGACCCAGTAGTGACTGAGACAGCCCCAGCCCTGCCCTCGCAGAGCTCATGGTTCAGGAGAAGAAATCATTATTTGTTGAGTGACTGAGCTAATTTTGAGGTGGGCTTGGAAGACTTGACCAAAATTGTGTGGAAGTATGTGAGGCGGAAAAAACTGCTGGAACCGAGGTTGGGGGGCTGGAAAGGGTTTGAAGAGTCGGGAAGTGATGGAGAGAAGGCTGGAGAGCTCAGCAAAGGCCTGGAAGGCTGTGAGAGGAGCCTGAGGGAGCCATGGCAGGTTCTGAGCAGGAGAGGGACAGGGACAGGTTTGTGCTTTAGCAGGACCACTCTCACTGCCTGGCTGCTCTGGGGAGGTTGGGGGATGGATGGAAAGGAGAGGGACACGACTGGGGCAGCAGAACAGGGAGAGAAGGGTCCTGGATCAGAGTAGGGGCTGGGAGGAGAGGGAGGAAGAGCCAGATTCTAAATACCAGGAAAGGGGACTTCTCTGGCGGTCCAGTGGTTAGGACTCCACGCTTTCACTGCCGAGGGCACGGGTTCGATCCCTGGTCGGAGAGCTAAGATCCCACAAGTCGCATGGTGTGGCCAAAAAATAAAATTAAAATTAAATAATATAATATAAAACAAAGTAAGTACAAACCAGGAGGAAAATGCCAGCCTGCTCTCCATGACGCTAGAAAATGGGCTTGAGGGATGGCCCACCACCACCAGGGGGCAGGCAGGGCTCCAGGTTTGAATGTCTCAGAGGCTCCTCCCAGGGGCAGGGAGCATTGCTCCTTGATCTGGAGGTGGTGGCAGGTGGGAGCTGTCTTTGGGGCCCCAGCGGAGAGCCCCTCTGCTCTCCTGCCCTCCCATCCTGGCCTCTTGGTTCCCTGGAGCCCTCAGTCCACCAGCAAGAGAATATGTCAACACAGCCCCGCTGCTTCTGCCCAGGACAATATTTGCCCTCAGGATCTGGGAAGGTTGCTATGGAGACTGGGGACGTGCTGCAAGAGGGTGGGGGGCAGTGAGGGGGGAGAGGCAGGGTCAGGGGAAGCACCCCCCCTCCTGGAAGAGGGTGAAGGGAGCCAGGCCTCATCTCTGTCTCATCTCTATCTGATTGTGTCTTTGAGAGTTTATCCCCATCCTCATTTATCTGTGTTCCAAGTCTCTCTGTCTCTCTGGACCGTTTCTTCATCTCTGTCTCTGATTATCGCTCTGATACCTGTCTCTGGGTCTCTGTCTCTCAGGTCTCCTCTCTCTGAGTCTCTTTCTCTGTCCTTTTACTCTCTCTCTCTCTCTCTCTTTAGGTTCCCATCCCTAGGTTTCTCCACGTCTCTGTGTCTCTCTTGGTATTATGTCTCTATGTCTCAGTCTCTCTTCGGGTCTTGTCTCTGTCTTTCTGGGTCTCATGTCCTTCTTTGTCTCTGTCTCTCTTTTGAGTCCCATGTTTTTTGTGTTGGTCTCTCTAGGCCCCCATCTCTGGATCTCTGTCTCTGGGTTCCTGTCTTTCTCTGGATCCTATGTATGTGTGTGTGTGTCTCTCTCTGGGTTTCTGTCTTTCAGGCCTTGTCTCTCCGCAGTCCCCAGGGGGCCATCTTGGCCTCCCATTTCTGGCCTCAGTCCCTATGGGGCCCCCCTCTCCCCATCTCTCTCTGCCTCATTTCTCCTGCACCATCTGCCGGCACTCCAGGCCCCTGCCTGCTCCCCACAGGCTCTTCTTGGCCAGGCAGCCCCATGGGGGGAGGCACAGGTCCCCCAGCTTCATCCTGAGGTGGGGGGAGCACTGCCTGGTCAGGCCTGGGGTGGAGGGAACAACAGCCTGGAGACCCGGGACCAGGGGACATGGAGAGAGAAAAACAGACAGACACCCTGAGAGGAGATAGGAAAAGAGGGATGAGAAAGGAGAAAGCTTCAAGACAGGCAAGAAGAGACTGACCTGGAGAATGGAGTGAGCAAGAGAGATGAGGAGGGGGCGAAAGGGAACCTGGAGGGAAGAGAAAAGACAGTCTAGCCGACAAGAGCAGAAGACAGACAAACTGAGTGCGGGCTTAGAGGAAAGGAGAAAGGAGACATTCAGACCGAGGAGAGAGGAGATGGCGTGGAGAGAGATGGATGATAGAGAGAGAAGAACAGGGGGACAGGGCAGGGCTGCTTCTCTGCCTGCAGCTTCCAGAAGCGCTGAGCGTGGGGATGGGGGAGGGCCCCTGTGGCCACCCCTGTGGCCCTGGTGCCTCCTCCCCAGACCCTGGGAGACTGTAAAAGCCCTCAGGAGGGCTGAGATGGGCAGGGGTCCAGTCGGGGACCCAGGCATCACCCCTCCTGTCCTTCACGCCCACCCCCCACCCAGTGCTCTGTTCTGCCCTGTGCTTTCCCAGAGGGACTTGATGAGGGAGGGGCGAGGGGCTCTGAGCCCTGCTGCTCATCTCCCGGCTCCTGCCTTGGTTATCTTTCCTCAGGGTCCCCGTCTTTCAGGCTCTCTCTCCCTCCAACCCTCCCCATCTCCATCTTCCAATTTGTATCTATTCTCTCTCTGTCTTTCTCCCTCTCTTGGTCCCTGTTTTCTCTCCCCTGTTTTGTTTTGTTCTCTCTCTCTCTCTCTCTCTCTCTCTCTCTCTCGGTATTTCTCTCTACTTTTTTGTCCTTTTCTATTTCTTTCTCACTATCTGTCTCTCTTAGTCTCTGTCGTCTCTGCCTCTTCCTGTCTCTGCCTTTCTCTGCCTGTCTCTGGTTTTTCTTGGTCCTTGGTTTCTTTTCCTGTCTCTCTCACCACCTCAGTTCCTCTCCCCTGCTTCCCCCTCCTGCCCCCAGCCTCTCTCCTCCCACTTTCCAGCCTCCCCCCACCTTCCCATCCCTAGCAAGTGACCCCCAGGCCCTCTTGAGGCCAAGAAGAGACTCCCTCCCAACTCCAGCCTCTTCCCGAGGTGCCGGGCAATCTCAGACCCCTCCCCTCTCCACTTCAACTGAGCCTTTCCCAGGACCCAGAGGGCGCCAGGAATGTGGGGCAGAGAGCAGGGAGGCCAGCTGGAGGTCAGGAAGCCAGGACCCACCCATGTCAACCCCCCTCCCCCAGACTGGTCTCCTTTTAGCCTCTGGTGCTGGATCTCACGCCACCCTTACTCCCTGCCCCTCCCGGGGCCTCTGGGCCTCAGTTTCTCCTCTGCAAAATGGGCAGGCTCACCTCTGTCCCATTTACCTCACAGCTCCCCAGGGAGTGTGTGCTCCTGAATGTTACTAGTATGATTAACGTGCAGGAATTGGTGATTTGTATTAAAGGGGGAAGCGAGTGCTGAGAGCCGGGACGCAGTTTCTAAGCCAAATATTCTCCGCATTTCAGAGCAACGGAAAAGACTGAAAGTGGAGATTGTGAGGGGGCGTGCGATTCAGTGGTGACTGTGACCAGATCACGTGAGGCTATGGGTTCGTGTGTGATCATGGGATGATGATGTGTGATCCTGTGGAAAACTGTGTGACTGTGTGTGACTTGTGAGTGCAGGTGAGGCTGTGATGGAGCGTTGTATGTTTGTATGACCTTAGCACTGGATGTGACTGAGGATGACAGTGTGACAATGTGACACCAGGAGCTCATGAGAGTGTGCCTTAGTGACACTGGGGGAATGTGTGTTGTTGGAATATGACTGTGGACTCTGTAGGTGATTATGTGAAGTGTGTGACTCGATGTGTGAGCGTGTTAATGGGTGGAGTTGTGTAACATTGTGTGTTACCTTCAGATCACGTCATTAAAGGATTGCATGACTGCGTGAGGAACCATATAACTGTCTGCTTTTATTTCGTCAACCATCATTCTTTGAGCCTCTGCTCTATGCCCCAACCTGTGCTGAGTGATGCTGGGGACCCAGTGGTGACTGAGATGCCCTGGCCCTGTCCTCAAGGGGCACACAGGCCAGTGAGGGGAGACAGACAGTGTTTGTGATGTGACCTAGTGATGGTGTGAATGTGTGTGTGATGGACACTGTATCATTGGGACTGTGGGAAGCTGTGATTGTGTTTCCGTGTGAGCAGAGGAGTCCACGCCCCAGGTATGTGGCTGTGTCACTGCGAATGACTGTTAGCCTGTGGGGGAGAGACTTTGGGTCTCTGGGTGTGACGCTGGATTGTAGGACTGTGAATGAACATGAAGAACATGTTCTGTGAGGAACAGTGTGTGAGATTCTGTGTCATGCCTCCCTGCGGCTGGGTGTATGGGATTGTGCGTGACACTGTGTGTGACTGCGACTCCGTGTGCAGTGGCTGAGTGGGGCGGGTGGGACAGTGTGAGAGGCTGTGCACCCTGGGAGGGGGGGTCCTCAGGATGATGACAGTGACTGTTCTCCCACGTGACCCTTGGCTGTGAGTGGCTGTGACACTCACATGCAACTGGCCCCCTGTGCTGGGTCTCTGCCCCGAGCTCCCCCTTCCTGTTCCTTGGCCCGCCCTGGCCCCGCCCCCTCCCACCACCCTAGGCTGTCACCTCTTCCAGAGCCCAGGCGAGGCAGTGGAGGCAGCAGCGTCAGAAGCAAGGGATCGAGAGGAGGGCTGGGGACAGGTGAGGGCTCCCCCCATCCCAGTCCGTTCCCCCTGCCACACGTCCCCCTCAAGTCTCTGGGCCCCTCTTTCTGCATTTCTTAGCCTGTGCTTTTGTCCCTCCGCCCCTCTGTGCCCACAGTCTATATCCTCCTTCTATCTGTCTCTCAGCATCTCTGTCTCCATGTCTCACAGTCTCTGTTTAGCCTCTAGATAGCTCTGTATCTCTGCCTCTTTCTCCCATTCTCTGTCTCTCTCCACGTCTCTATCTCCTCTTTGTCTCCTAGCCCACATTTTTGTCTCTGTCTTCCTCTGCCTTTTGGTTTCTGGTCTCTTGCTGTGTGTCTCATCCTGTCTGTCTCTGTGTCTCTCAGTCTCTATATTTGTCTCATGTCTCTGTGACTCTGTGTCTTTCTGGGGCTCCAGCCGAGATCCTCCTTGCTTTCCCCTTTCCCTACATGGTGCCGGCTGTGGGGTGTTGGGGGTTAGACCGATTTCCAGGCATCTGGACCCCTGCAGACCTAAGAGGGTCTGATGCCTCTCTGGTCCCTAGGAGACGATTGTCCCGCTGACTCTGGGTTTTATCCACAGTAGGGAAAGTTTGATACGGTCGGGTTCCTATCCGCGATTTGAAAACCCTTTGGGAGAGTGGGAACTTCAAGAGTCATTTCAAGCTCCGTGCCCGCCTCTCCAAGGTGGTGTCCAGGTTCCCCGGAGTCTCTAGGTCTATACTCCGGGTGACACTGGCGCTTTTGCCCAGCGCGGCTCTAAGGCAACCGCACTCTCAGCAAACACCCCCCTTCTACCGCCGCTGCCCCAGAAACAGCCGGGAGCGGGCCCGGGAGTCAGGTGTTGGATCTCGGTCTCCGCCCACTCCTCACCACTCCCGCCCCCCGCCCCAAATCACCACTCTTGGGGGAGGGGGCGCTGCCTCCGGGTACTTGAATCCCTCTGCGTGGTGGCGCTGGGGCTGGGGGAGGGGGGCGGCGGCTCCTGATTCTGCCCTCGGACCCCCAGAGCCGGCTGCCCTTGCGTGACCGGACCCGTCGCCCCCCATGCCCTGCCTCTCACACGATGCCGAGCTGTCCACCCTGGTGGCTGCTACTGCTGCTCTCGCTGTCGGAGCCGCTGCTCCGGAGGGCGGAGGTGAGAACCCGAGGAGCCAAGGAGCTCAAGGCTTGGAGGGATGTCTGGGGCCGGCTTTTAAGGCTTATCCCACTGGGAAGATTGTTTTAAGACCTCGCCGCCTCCTTCCCGTAAAGTTCCTGAAGGTTTTCAGTTCCCCACAGCAACTCCCCTGGTGGTTTCTAGGCACCCCTCAAGACTTAGAAGAGGTTTCTAAGCCACCCAAGACTCCTGAGCAAAACAGGACAGCCCCTCCAAGTCCCTCTAGGGTGTTTCTGGCCCTCAGGAACCACGCTGCCTGGGAGCAGGGGTCAGCGCGGGGCGGGTTTGGGGGGGTCCACCTTTCTCTCTTTTTGTAGGCAGGCTCTGAGGGGCAGACGGCGGGAGAGCTGTACCAGCGTTGGGAACGGTACCGCAGGGAGTGCCAGGCGACACTGGAGGCTGCGGCGCCCCCAGCAGGTGTTACTGGGGTGGAGATCTGGGAGCAAGAGAAGGTCTGGGGCTGAGAGGGGTGGGCTTGAGGCCGGCCTAGGACTGATCCGCGGGGCCTGAGAGAAGTCTGTGTTAAATGTGGGCGGCGTGGGAGTGGCCTGAGATGAACCTTGAAAAGGGAGGGGTCTTGGGCGAGGCCTATACTAGGTGGGTGGGACCTAGAGTGGACCGCGAAGAGGGAGTTTGGGGTGGAGCCTAGGAAGGGCCTTGCAGAGTGGGAAGCATCTGCGGCGGGAACTTGCTTGGTGGAAGGAGCCCAGAGCAGGGTTCGGAAGGTGGGCGGGGCCACAGCTGGTGGGAGGAGCTGTGACGGAGCAGGGACCCGACCACTCCAGGTGGGCGGGGCTGGGGCAGGGCTTGTGTGTGGAAGGCGGAGAAGTATTGGGCGAGAGGTACAGAAGGTCCACCCGACATCTGGCCCCCACGCCCACCCCAGGCCTCGCCTGTAACGGGTCCTTTGATATGTACGTCTGCTGGGACCACACTGCACCCAATGCCACTGCCCGTGCGTCCTGCCCCTGGTACCTGCCCTGGAACCGCCATGGTGAGCTGCCTCGTGGACACCGGGCCCTCCCCTGACACAAACAGCTCTCTTTTAACCCTGACCCCAGACACCACTGCCCCGCAGCAATCCTGCTCCTCTTTGTCCGGCTGGGTGTCTCCTTCTGTCTGTCCACCCCTGGCTGGGTCACCGCATAATGCCCCTTCTCTGTCTCTGTATCTCTCTGAGGACCACAACGTTCTTATTTTCTCTCCTTTTCATGAGTCTGTTTCTGCACATCTTGGTCTTCCTTGCCTAACTAGCTGTGTGACCTAGGGTAGTTTATTTAATTTCTTTACGTCTCACTTTCCTCGTTTGTAAAATGATGTTTATGATAGTACCAAGTTCACAGGCTTGTTATGAATATTAAATTAATTGATACGTGTATAATGCTACATAAGGGTTTATCATCATCATATCACTGGATCTCTCTCTGCCTTCGTCTCACAATTTGTCTTTCTGCCTCCATCTCTGTGCCTCTGATCCCCTCCCTTGTTTCCCCACAGTGGCTGCAGGCTTTGTCCTCCGCCATTGTGGCAGTGATGGCCAATGGGGACCTTGGAGAGACCATTCTCAGTGTGAGAACCCAGAGAAGAATGGGGTTTTTCAGGTAAGAAGAGGTGAGGGATTCAGGGTAGGATGTCCAGACATAGGCAGAAAGCAGCCTCAGACAGAGCCTCAAACCCCTGGTACTGTTCAGGACTCTGGGTTCCAAGTGATAGAAATTCAGCTCCTTGTTTGAAGGAGAAAGAAAAAGAAATATATTGGCTTCTGTGATTGAAAAGTATAAGGCTACAGCTTCAGGCAGAGCTGGATCTGGGTGCTAAAATGATGTAGTTGGGAATCTCACCATATTGTTCCTCTGTTTTTCTGTATGATGGTGTCCTCTTCTCTGTGGAGTGGAAAAGGTGGCTCTCACTGGCACCAGGCTCACATTCCACCTACCAAGCAACAATGTAGGAAGACTGAGTTTTTGTCTCAATAGCTCTAACTTTATGTCCCAGGACTGACTGTCATTGGCCTGATTTGGGTCATATAACTGCCCTCAGACTAATCGTTGTGTGTGTGTGTGTGTGTGTGTGTGTGTGGTGTAGTGTTAGATAGAATGCTTTGATTGGCTGGTCACATGCCCAGACTTGGAGTTGAGGGGCGGAGTGCCCCACTCAGACAATGGTAGGTGGATCCCCAACGGAACACTGGGGTGTGGGGTACAAAGAGCAGATATCTCTCCAGCACCTTTGTGGCCCTAGGGGAAGAACTGAGCTCTGTTTCTGGGTCTTCCTGCCCCACCCCCAGGACCAAAGGCTCAGCTTGGAGCGGCTGCAGGTTGTGTACACCGTGGGCTACTCCCTGTCCCTTGCCACACTGCTGCTCGCCTTGCTCATCTTGAGTTTCTTCAGGTGGGACCCCCAGCCCTGAGCGGAGGCAGCAGAGACTGGGCTTCAGTTCTCCCAGTAAGATGGGGTAGTCAGGCTCCACCGGCAACAAGCATTTAATGGTGGTTCCGTGGGAAGGGCTGGGGGGTAGTTTAAGGGACTCTGTGTGGCCAAGGCCAGGTCCTCAGACTGCCTTCCCAATCCCCCAGGCGGCTGCGCTGCACTCGCAACTACATCCACATCAACCTGTTCATGTCTTTCATGCTGCGGGCAGCAGCCATCCTCACCCGAGACCGTCTGCTTCCTCCACCTGGCCCCTACCCTGGGGATCAGGCTCCTATCCTGTGGAACCGGGTGAGCACCGTCTCTCTCTTTCTCAAATTGGGATTCTCTCTCCTCTGGTGAGGCCAGAGGGTTTCCATTCCATTTACTACCTCCTACCCTATCGACAGTTAATCTCTCTTGACCCTTCCAACACAATTGGAGAGGGACCCTCCCAACTCGGCCTCCCCCATCATTGAACTCTCCCACCCCATCACCTCCTCTATTGGAATTTTCCATTCCCGTTCTCTCAGTATCTCACCCATCGTTGGACTTTCGCACCAATGAGAGAAATCCCCTGCTAGAGGTGAGACGGTGGCAGGATGGGAGAAACTAACTAGTGGGGGGATTTGGTAGATACCAATTTGTTCCTGAGAGACAAGGTGGGAGAGACTAAACTCTAGGGACAGCGGGGAGGAAACCTATTAAGTTGGGCCATACCAATTGTTAAAAAGCCAAGGGGTGGGAGAGTCCATATGCTGGCGGGACATGAGAGAAAACTTTTGAGAGGTGGAGTAGTTGAGTGGAATTCTTAGAAGGAGATGGGGTGGGAGAGGCCATATTTGGGGGGATCTGGGGGGAACTCTGATAGCAAGATGTAAGATACCAATTAAAGATGTTAGAGTGGGAGAGTTCATATAGGGAAAGAGAATAGGGCGAGAGAAACCAAAACGACATCATCCTTTGGTGATATAGAATGAGAGGAGTATATTTGATGTCAAGAGACGACAAGAGATGGGGGTGGAGGGGGCCCTGACTGCCCCCTTCTCTTGTCTGGCCACCCCCTAGGCCCTAGCTGCCTGTCGCACGGCCCAGATCTTGACCCAGTACTGCGTGGGTGCCAACTACACGTGGCTGCTGGTGGAGGGCATCTACCTGCACAGCCTCCTGGTGCTTGTGGGAGGCTCCGAGGAGGGCCACTTCCGCTGCTACATGCTCCTCGGCTGGGGTGAGCCCCGACCCTGTCCCCTGCCCAGCCCAGCGCGCCTCCCCTCTCCCCAGCTACCCTGCTGGTCTACCTCAGGGGGTCTCCTCTCCTCTCTAGGCTTCTGCCTCCCCTTCCCGGCGGGGGAATTCCTCGGGTCTTGGGCCTGGCGGGGCCCGTGCGCGCTCTGACAGCTGCGGCGGGGTGGGGGGCGGGGGTTGGGTCTGCACAGGGGCCCCCGCACTTTTCGTCATTCCTTGGGTGATCGTCAGGTACCTGTACGAGAACACGCAGTGAGTCGTGGGTCTGGGGCGGGGCTTGGGAGGTGGGCGGAGCTTTGAGGGACGCGGGAGGGGTGCGATGGAAACGTGGGGAGGTTCTAATTGCACCCAGGGACCTGGGTGGGTTCTGAAGGAACAGGTCGCTTAGCAAGTTGGGTTCCAGGACTACGGGAAGGGGAGGGATGAGGGCTGGGCCTAAGTAGTAGCGGGCGGGGCTTTAAGGAAATGTGGGTGTGGCGTTAAGGAAGGTGGGCGGGGCCTGGGAGTTCAAGTGCTTAATTCGTCGAGCCTAAGGTTTTCTGTCCCTTAGCTCTACTCCCCCTCCTCCAGGTGCTGGGAGCGGAACGATATCAAGGGCATTTGGTGGATTATAAGGACCCCTATCCTGCTAACCATCTTGGTACGGCCGGCCCCACCTCTTTCAGGCTGGTCTCAGGGATTTCCTGTCCTGGGAAGCCGGGGCGGTGGGGGGTAGGCCTGAGAGGGGGGAACTGGCTCAGTCTCTCTCTCTCTCCCCCCGCAGATTAATTTTCTCATCTTTATCCGCATCCTTGGCATCCTCGCGTCAAAGCTGAGGACGCAACAGATGCGCTGCCCAGACTACCGACTGAGGTGAAGGAGGGCAGTGGGGACGGAGGGGAAGGTGGCTGGGTGCAAGATGGGGGACCCGGGGCCGTGGGACCACTGCCACCCTCTACCCCCAGGCTGGCTCGCTCCACGCTGACGCTGGTGCCCCTGCTGGGCGTCCACGAGGTGGTGTTTGCTCCCGTGACTGAGGAACAGGCCCGGGGTGCCCTGCGCTTGGCCAAGCTCAGCTTTGAGATCTTCCTCAGTTCTTTCCAGGTGCTTAAGCAGGGTGCAGGGGCTACGCCCTTTGACTTGGGGCCTTCCTACTCAGAGGGGCACGAGGGTTACAATCATCCTCTGGCGCAGCCACAGAATGGGGTGTGAAGATGGGATTTTGTTCATTCATTCTACACAAAATACTGAGCTAGCGCCGTCCCCGGGCTGGGGAAGCAGCAGAGAGGAGACAGGAGACCAGGCAGCCCCAGTAGTACTGCCTCCCGGTTAAGATAGAGGGCTTTGAGGCCAGCCAGGGCTGGGGCCAAATTTGGGTTGTCACTCCCAGCTCTGTGGCCTTCACCTCAGGGCCAGGGCAAGGGTGAGGCATCTGAAGTACCTAAAGCGCAAATTTTAAGGAAGTGCTCCCTGAAGTTGAAGGCCCACCCTGTCCGTGCTTGCCCTACCCTAGCCTCCACCCTGCTTTTTACCTTGTTGGGCCTCAGTTTTCTCATCTCTAAAGTGGGGACAATACTTGTCTCATTTCATAAGGCTGTTCATTCATTACATTCAGCAAAACTTTATTGAGCACTTACTATGTACCAAGCACTCTTCCAGGCTTACTATGGGGATACAGCCAAGAACCAAATGGTGCCTGCCCTCTAGTGAGAGAGACAGATGCTAAAGATACTATATAAGTAAAATATACAGAATGTCAGATGGTGAGACATGCCTAAAGGAGAGGGGAAGAAAGCAAGAAAACAGAGATGAGGAGCCAACAAAGAAGGATGGGGTTATAGACAGGGGGTCAGGGAAGGCCTCGCTGAAAAGACACTGGAGCAGAGACCCAAAGATGAGGGAACAAGCCAGGAAGACATTTGGGAAAAATGTTCCAGAAAGAGAAATGTGAAGTGCAAGATCCCTGAGGTGGGAGAGAGTACCTGTCATGATGGAAGAAGGTCAGCATGCCTCAGCAGGGGGAGCCAGTGAGACCAAGCGGGGGTGGTGGTGGGGGGAAGGACAGAGGTGAGATACCTGGGCAGATCCTTGAGCCAAACGAGGACTTTGGCTTTTCCTGAGTGAGGTGGGAGCCAAGAGAGCAGAGGGACGTGATCAGAGTTAGATATTAAAAGGATCGTGGAAAGTGATAAGAAATATCTTAATAATTACACATAAAATAATTGTCTTGCATTAATATATCAATTACTTTCTTAATTATAAATATACTTTATATTTATTTAAATTTATATTTAAAATATGTATAAATTTATATAAATATAAAACTAATTCTTTATTAAAGTTTATAAGTAGGGAATTCCATGGCGGTCCAGTAGTTAGGACTCCGTGCCTTCACTGATGAAGGCCTGGGTTCGATCCCTGGTTGGGGAACTAAGATCCCACAAGCCGCACAGTGTGGCTAAATAAATAAAATCATGTAGTAAGTTATGATAAAATTCAGAAAAAGGTTTAACTATGTGCCACGCACTACGGCTTCTTGCATATTAATAATACCTCGATTCTCACGACCACCACTGTATTATTACGCCATTTTCCAGATAAAGAAACTGAGTCACAGAGGGGTTAAGCAGCTTACCCAAGTGGGGAGGAAAGTGGGGAAGCGGTGATCACATCCAAGCAGGCTACCTCCGGGGTCACCTGTTCTTAACCTCCAGCCCTGATTGCTCAGCAAACTGGCGAGGGCAAGGGGGGATTCGGGAGCCAGGGAGAAGGTGACTGCAATAGTGTAGGACCAGGGTGGCGGCAGGCGAGGTGGTTTGGGGCCTGGAAGGGGTCAGAGCTCATTAAGGGGTGTTTATAACCCTGCCCCTGCCCCCAATTTAACACCGCACCTCCTCTGGCAGGGCTTTCTGGTCAGCGTCCTCTACTGCTTCATCAACAAGGAGGTAGGGAGAGCCCCGGCCCGCCGCCCACGCCCTCTGCCGGCCGCGCAGGGAATGGCGCGCCCCGCGCCGCCTCTGAGCGCTGTCCCGTTGCAGGTGCAGTCGGAGATCCGGCGGGGCTGGCACCAATGCCGCCTGCGCCACAGACTCGGCGAAGAGCCGTGCCAACCCCCCGAGCGCGCCTTCCGGACCCTGCCCTCGGGTTCCGGCCCCGGCCAGGTCGCCGCCGGCCACGCTCTGTGCTCGAGGACACTCCCAGGTCCTGGGGGTGAGGCCAGCCATGTCTTAGAAAGTTACTGCTAGGCTGCGGGATTCTTGGGTCCATTCAATTAGCACGTATTTATTGAGCGCTTGCTGTGTACCAGGCCTGGTGTGGAGAGTTCTGGGGAAATGGGGCGGCGCGGGGGCGGGGGCGGAGGGGAAGGAAACAGAAGACAAGGTCCCTATTCTCCTAGAAATCACAACTGAGTGGGGAAACAGACCGTGAGGATAAACCAAGTTACATATACGCTGCGGAACGGCTTATAAAGAAAAGTTAGAAGGGGACCTAGTGTGGTCTGGGGCATCTCTGAGGAAGTGACATTTAAGCCATGCCTGAAAGAGGTGAAGGAGACACCTTTGGAAAGAATTCGCGGCGAGATTCTAGGCAGAAGGAAGCACATCTGCGAAGGCCCTGGGGCGGGAAGGAGCTTGGCAGTGTCTGAGGAACAGAGAGGAGGCCTGCGTGTCTGGAGTGGGGTGAGTCAGAGCCAACAGATGGAGAGAGAAGTGGGACAGGGCAGAAGAGTGGGAATTTTATTTCAGGTGCACTGAAGGTTCTTTGGAGCGGCTCCTAATGGAGTGGGCTAAGTTTTTTAAACAGATCTCTCTGTCTGCCCTCTGGGGCAACAGATTATTAGGGGCAAGGGTGGCAGCTGGGAGCCCAGGGAGGAGGCTAATGCAGGTGGGAGGTGATGTTGGCTGGACCAGGGTGGTGGCCACATAGGGTGTGAAACAGATTCTAGAGCTGTTTTAAAGGTAGAACTGAGAGGACTTGCCGAGGAAGGAGAGAAGCCAGGGAAGACTTCTCGTTTGGGGCTGGAGAGAGGAAAGAGGGAGATGGGGTTCAGGGTGGGGAGAACCAATAGTGCTCTTTGGACATGTTAAGCTGGGAATAAGGGTCTGGAGCTCACAGGAGAGGTCAGAGTGAGAGACAGAAATATGAGTGGCACTGGGGTCCAG
This sequence comes from Globicephala melas, assembly GCF_963455315.2. Classification (NCBI taxonomy): domain Eukaryota; kingdom Metazoa; phylum Chordata; class Mammalia; order Artiodactyla; family Delphinidae; genus Globicephala; species Globicephala melas. Next base: position 9,431,295 of record NC_083332.1, on the reverse strand, counting down.
AGAGGAGGATTCTGTGTGTAGATATCAACATGGGCAATTCAGGGCAGGTGTCAGAGCTGAAACCTACATCCAGGGAGGCCAAGACCACTGCTAGCTGGAGAGTGTGGACACACATGCATACCCTTCTTGGTGGCTCCTGGGAACTAGGAGAATTAGGAGGAAAGCCAGCAGTCTCACTGTCGCTGGACCACCTGTACACATGCAAGACCCTCGCTCCTAAATCCCTCCCCCACATAGACACACACTTAGATTCAGTTGGTACCTGGGTGTTGTCCATTCTTTTCCTTGGGGTCCCCAGCTCCCTGGACAGATATGGCCCATGGTCGCTGAACTCAGAGTCCTTTCAAGCATGTGGTCCTGCTGGGCCCCTCTTGTGGGTTCTGGGAAGGTGGGGGCCTAGGGCTGGGCCCTTGTAAATAAAGCATGAGAAACAGTTGTTTTTTGTGGGGGTGGGGGGTGGGAAAATCTTCTTGGCCAGGCCATAAGGGAAATGACAGAGGCGGGCTGTGTGGCCAGATGCCGGTGGTGGCCTTGCACCCTCTGGAGAGCAGTACTACTCAACTTCAGCCACGTGTTGCCAAGAGATCATGGACACCATGCTGCCACCATCCTCCATGCCTAAGAGAACGTTCCCAGCTGGGAACGTTCATGTGATCTCCTGTTATTTAAACTATTTACAATGTGTATGATTAAAAATTGTGTGTGTGCCTAACATTTTCTGAGAGCTGCTTCTCCAGAAAGGTAGTGTAGGAATAATAAAGCTGCAGGAACCAGCCTAGTTCAAATCTTAGTTTTTGGCTACTGATTAGCTGTGTGACTTGGGGAAAATTCCTAACCTCTCTGTGCCTAAGTTTCACTTCTGGAAAATGGGAATAATGATGGTACCAACATCCTAGGGTTGCCTGAGATTCCAATGAGTAACTCAGGATACTGCCTGGTGCATGGAGCACACTTGGCCAGTTTGCCTAGTGCTTTTCCTGCAACCTGTTTTCACTTTCACTCACCGTAACGGAAGAGGGGATTAGAGACCATTTGGGCAGTGGGTTGGGTAAAGAGATGAGGAAATTCAGATTGATGCCAGGCAGGGGTGTCCTAGGCTAGAATCTTTGCTGCCAGCCTGCAAGGCAGGGAAAGGAATTCCTATTTCCCGGGGAGAACAGGAGGGATGTGGGGCAGGGATTCGAACTGTGACCCCGGGGCTTGTGCTGTCCCAGCTCCTGCACAAGAACCAAATCCTGGGGGTAAGTTTCCTGCGGCAGCATCATTCCCCACACTGTTATGGCTCCATCCTGCTCCCCGACAGTCATGAGGGCCTGGCTCCCTGGGTTTGAACTTGGCTCCATTGTCTCCTGAGCGATCCTGGGCAAGTCACCTACCTTCTCTGGGCCTCGGCTGTCTCATCTGTAAAATGGGGTACCTCTAGCATCTATCCCCCAGATGGTTGTTCAAATTAGATGTGAACCACTCAGTAAACATGAGCCTTTATTACCTCACAGCCATTGCCTTGCATGTGTCAGGCCTTCTCCTGCTGCAGGGTCCTCAGCTCTGTCGCTAACGGGATCATGGCTGCGCCTTCCACAGCTCAGTGTGTCAGACAACTCATTCGACCCTGACCTCAGACTTGCGAACTGCACCAGCCTGGCACTTGGCCTTATCTGGAGAACACAGATAAAGATGCAGAGACAGAACACAGAGAGAGCTGGGGGGGGGGGGGGCGCGGAGCATGATGTGTGTGCGTCAGAGAAAGACAGGGATTTCTCTTAATCCACCCACAATAAGTAAGGTCCCCCTTTCCCACCTCTATCTCCCTACATTTGTCAGAGAATTTCTCTCAAGGGTAGTTAAGCTGTGATTTGAGGGCAGCAGAGTTCAGGGGCTAGGCCACAGGCTCAGGAGCAGGGTGGGTTTGAATGGCGGCATCACCACTTCCTGGCTGGATACCCCTGGGGAGGCGCCATCACCTCTTTGTGCCCCAGTCCCCGCCTCCGGAATTGGAAGTAATAAATCACAGTGCCTGCTCAGAGTTGTTAGGAAGTCTGAACAGCACAGAGTGCAGGGCCTGGCAACCGCACAGGTCAGGTGTCAGCTACAAATGCTGTTGGTATTGAGTACTAACTGCTTTAACTGCAGCTCTTTCTCCTGTCAGTGAGGGCAGCTTGGGGGCTCTTCTGGGCATGGCTGTGTCCCCGGCATTGCAACACAGGGCTGGGCACAGAGCAGGCACTTGGGGGAATGTCTGACTGAACAAATGGAAAAAAAAAAAAAAAGACTGAAAGAAATTTTGAGTGAAACCGACTTACTGAGAGGTGGGGAGAAGGAAGAGAAAGAGAAAATGACGAGAAGCTAGAACAAATTAAAGCACAAAAGGCAGCAAAAGCGCCCTCTGCCCAACCAATTCACTTCACAGAAGGGGAAAGTCAGGCCTGGAAGGGGCAGAGACCAGGCCTCTTCACCTGCTCAGAGAGGTCCCAATCCCCGTGCTTGGCCCCATGCCCGGCTGCCCCCCTCCTGGGTCTGCCCCACTCTCTAGGCCCTGTGAACAGACAGAGGCCACTAGAAAAAACACATGACTTTATTATTCCCAGCACAAAGGGCAGGTCTTTGCAAGACGAGGGGTAAGTTCTGACGGCAGGGAGGAGGCCCCTACTTGCCGGCGATGAGCGGGTTCCGCAGGACCACAATGACCGAGTCCCCGCGCAAGAACATTTTTGAGATGTAGCGGTCCTTGTTGACCGGCTTGGACTTCTTCTTGCCCTTGCCACTCTTGGGGACTTCGGTCCACATCTCCTTCACGTTCTCCAGCACCATGTTGCAGTGCCTGGTGGGCAGAAGGAGGCATCAGGAATTAGAGGGAGCCTCCTGACCCCCTCCTCTGTGCAGCACTGCCACTTCCTCCATCAGCGTGGCATGGGGGAAGGTGCAGGCCCGGGACCAGGATGGCTGGGGCTCCAAGGCCACCTCTGCAAGTCCTCAGCTTGAAGCTTGGGCAAAGGACTTCACTCCTCTGTGCCTCAGTTTCCTCCTCTCTATAATGGAGACATTCATGGTGCCTACCTCCTAGGGCTGTTGTGAAGATTAAATGCATCAATACAGTATTCTTGTCAAGTACTTAGAACAGGGCCTGGCACAGGATAAAGGCAAATGAAATGGTGCTGCTTGTGCTTTTTAACTCTGAGTACTTCTGGTGGCATAAGCAAAGGTACAACTTCTCTTTGGAGAACCAGAGGTCCCTGGGGCCTGAGGCCGGTACATGACGCCTCCACTCCAGTCCTGCTTTCTGTCCCTGTCCTCAGGGTGCTGGGTGGGCACGTGTGACGACAGTATGGATTAGCTCAGTCAACAAACGCTTGCAATGAATACAACAATGAATAAAAGAGATAATATCCCTGCCCTCATGGGGTCTGCAGTCTAGTGAGGGGAGAAGAACACTAAATAAGTAAACAAAGACACGTGTAATATACTGTCAGGTGGTAGCAAGTGCTATGAAGAAAAATTAAAGCAAGGTAAAGGGATAGGAGGATACAGGGAAATATTACCAAGCATAAGAAAGACGAGGGGGCTTCCCTGGTGGCGCAGAGGTTAAGAATCCACCTGCCAATGCAGGGGACACAGGTTCGGGCCATGGTCTGGGAAGATCCCACATGTCGCGGAGCAACTAAGCCTGGGCGCCACAACTACTGAAGCCTCCGCGCCTAGAGCCCACGCTCCACAACAAGAGAAGGCACTGTAGTGAGAAGCCCACGCAGCGCAACGCAGAGTAGCAACGAAGACCCAACGCAGCCAAAAATAATAAATAATAAGTAAATTTATTAAAAAAAAGAAAGACGAGGAAGCTCGTGAGGAGCACATGAGGAAGCTCTGTGCCTTGCTATGCAGTAACCTCCAGGAGATACTGCTGAGTGAAAAAGGCAAGGGAGGGAACAGGATGCATGGAAAGCAACCTTCTGTAGGAAAAAAGTGGGTAGGAAAAACATACATTCCACCACCTGGTTGTGCAATACTAAATCCTTGAAATACACCTAAAGACTGGTGGCAGTGGGGTGACCTAGGTAGACTGGAGACAAACCAGATGGAAACTTTTCATTGGACTGTTATTACTGTTTTGGAAATCATGTGAATATATTACCAATTCAGAGAAAATACGTTAAAAAAAGGAAGTAGCATACCAATATGGGAACATTTCCAAGGTATATTGTTAAGTGAAAAAACCAAGGTCTAAAACGGCGTGGCATGCCATTAGTAGTGACTTAAAAATAAATAAAAAGCACCCTCCTGTATCTACATGTATGATGTTCTGTGCAAGTAATCCTCCTGGAGGAGACCTGAGAAATTAGCCATGATGGGTCCCCGGGGAGGGCAACTGGTGCATGGAGAGGGAAGACTTGCTCTTCATTGGGTGCCTTTTGTATTTTTCAAATTTTGCATCCATCGCTCACTCAAGAAAGTAACATAATTAAGTAAATAAAGTGGTTAAGAATACCCTAGTTAACTTGCAGTGATGTTCTCAGACCACTGATTTGTGTGAAAAAACAAGATGCAACAGAGCACACAGATGATTCTATCTTAAAAACAATATTATGACAGATCAATTATGCCTCAATAAAGCTGTTAACTACCACCACAAGGGAGTCTCTGGGTGAATCAAACATGGCAGGACACATACTAGGGTGGTAGGCTAGGTGGGGAGAGGGATGAGAGGATGATATGGGGGCACAGGAGGAAGCTAGGGGAAAAGGAAAGAGTCAACTTAAAAAATTATATTTTTATATATATATATATATATATATGCACCACCTTGAGCACTTACCATATAGGCACTCACCAGGCCCCTTTAAGCACTTTCTAAGCATTAACCCATCAATCCTCCCTGCATCTCACCCCCAGGAGGTAAACACTGACTGGTTTACTAGTTCTCTCCAGCTTCTAGAGCAGGAAACTGAGCATAGTGGGATGAAGTGACTCACCCAAGGTCACAGAGTCTGGAAGTGGCAGAGCCTGTGTTCGAATCCAGACCTATCTGCCTCCTGTACCCGGCACTTCCTGTTGTTCTCATTCTCATTTTATTCAAGGGGAAACTAAGGCTGAGTGAAAGACTTGTTCATGGTCACATAAAAGCTAGTGGCAAAAGCATTCCAGGAGTAAGTTTCATCACACCACTGTGAGGAAAGCACTTCCCAAATGCTAACTAAAGGCTGCAGGTCATATGTTTACTGAGCATTTATTATGTGTTAGGTACTGAGCCAAGTGCTCTTCATACATAATATCATTTAAGCCTCACAACTGTTCTGAGGGGTATTATTATGATGCATATTTCACAGATAAGGAAACTGAGGCCCAGAGAGGAAAAATCATTTGCTGCTCCCTATGGCTGAAACACTCAGACCCTAGCTTGCACCTTCATTTTATTCATACCTGTCCACCGTTGCGTCTTCCTTTGAGGCCTCCCATGTTATCTACCCAAGACAGCAGCTCCTTGCTGGTACTTCAAACTCTTACCTGGCTTTACTTTTCTGCATAGAATTTATAATCACTTGTCTTTATGACATTATTTACATGTTTGCTGTCGGCTTCCCTGCCTACAGCATAAGCTCCCTGAGTACAGGAACCATGTTTGTTTCCATCATTGCTGTATCTCTGGAGCCTAAAACAGTACCTGACCCAGGTGGACGCTCTCATTATGCAATAACTGCAAAAAAACTGATTAAGAGCTCTGGGTGCCAAATGCTCAACTTCTAACGACTTACTACGCTTCACATATATTAAGTGATTGAATCTTTGCAACCACCATGATTACTGCCACTGTACGGACAAGATAAAGTCACTTGCCAAAGGTCACATGGCTGTTAAGAGGCAGAGCTGGGACATGAACCCAGGAAGATTGGCTCCCAAGTACATGACCATACCACTGTGCTTCACAGCTGGAGGGACAACGATAGACCACCACATCTTGAGGTCCTGAGATGCTTCTGCCCTGGGCTTCGGACTGGAGCTGGGACTGCTTCTCCAGGCCTGGAAAGAACACCTCCCCAGACCCAGGCGTTTACCTGTCAAAGGCCTTCACACGGCCCAGGAGCTTCTTGTTGTTGCGGCAGTTGATGAGCACTTGCGTGTTGTTCTTGACCGACTGGGTGAGCACGGAGAGTGGTCCTGTGTTAAACTCCTCCTCCTCCCGCTTCTGCAGCTCCTCCGGGGTCATCTCACTCTTGGGCTTGTTGAGGAGGCTCCTAAGTGGGCAAGTATGGAACCCATAGGTGAGAGGGCCCAGAGCCGGAGCCTGGGTGCTCATGGCCTCTGGCTCGGTGTCTCCCTCACACACCCACCCTCCTGCTCGATCCTCTCTCGGCATCACCACTTGGATGCTTAACAGATATTTCCACCCTTCACGTCCTAGGCTGAACTCCAGATCCCCCAATACCCCCAACTTATACTATACTATCCACAGCCTTCCTCATCTCCATCAATGGCAACTCCATCCTTCTAGTTCTTTAAGCAAAAACTCTTAATGTCAACTTGACTCTTCTTTCCTTCTCCCACATCCTATATTCAATCTGTCAGCAAATCCTGTCATCTGCCGCTAAAATATATCGGAATCTGTCCATTTCTTACCATGGCTTAAACCTCCATCATCTCTCTCCTACTGGTCTCGCTGCCTCCATCCACACTCCCCAACAGTTTGCTCTCCACAAAGCAGTCTCGGGGATGGTGCCAAGACTCAAGTCATATATCATCTCACTCTTCAAAACCCTCTCATGGGCTTCCCTGGTGGCACAGTGGTTAAGAATCGCCTGCCAATGCAGGGGACACGGGTTCGAGCCCTGGTCTGGGAAGATCCCACATGCAGTGGAACTAAGCCCGTGCGCCACAACTACTGAGCCTGCGCTCTAGAGCCCGCGAGCCGCAACTATTGAGCATGCGCTCTAGAGCCAGCGAGCCACAACTACTGAAGCCCGCACGCCTAGAGCCCGTGCTCCCCAACAAGAGAAGCCACCGCAATGAGAAGCCCGCGCACCACAACGAAGAGTAGCCCTCGCTCGCCACAACTAGAGAAAAGCCCGCGCGCAGCAACGAAGATCCAACGCAGCCAAAAATAAATAAATAAAAATAGATACATTTATATTAAAAAATAGATATTAGGCAAACTTTCTTCTTGAGTCCCTGCATTTGCTTTTCCCTCTGCCTGGATACCTCCCCAGATATCTCTGTGGTACACTCTCTCACTTTCTTCAGGTTTTTGCTCAAGTGTTGCCTCCTTTATGTGTCCTGTCTCTCAAAAGTAGCGTTCCACATTGTTTCACCCTGCTCTACTGTTTCTTTATTCATAGTCCCGGTCACCTAACACACCACATACTTTACCTGTTTATTACCATTACGTTTACTGCCAGCCTCTTCCCATCCCATAAGATGCAGAAGGGGATTTTCTTCCTTGGGGGAGTGGGGTAATTTACTGATAGAGCCTATGTGTCTAAAGCAGTCTGATATAGGAGCACTCAATAAATAACTGTTGAATGAATACGTAAGGAAAATCATTCCCGTAACTCGTTATCCGTAAAAATCGAGAATGTAGTTGGAAAGCCAACCGTCTCCAGCTCAAATTATCCGTATAAACCCCTTATCTAAGATCGTTTTTCCTACAAGTCCGTACTCCCCTCTTCCAGGTTCTTTATTCGTAAAAGCGCTTCCCCTTAAAATTCATTTCAGTAAGATTCATTATTTGGGAAAGCCCAGCCCGTTATCAGATAAAGCTGTCCCTCCTCCCGAAGTCAGAATCCGTCAAAGGCCCCACGTCCGTTCTCAAACGCATCAGTAGAAAAGTACGCCACTTAACCCCTAAAATGTTTGCCTCCGCCCCCGGCTCTGCCCATCCCCTTCCACCGGTAAGTGGCCAAATATACACCCTCAACCCCACTCCCGCCACCTAAGCCTAGCCCGGCCTCACATGTTGGCGATGGTGGTGGCCGCACTCTCAAGTCACCACCGTCTCCGCGTTGCCTCAGCCTTCCACAGAGAGCGCGACAGAGGCGGGACTTCCGCTTCCTGCGGCCGACTTCCGTGGGCGCCTGCGCAAACCCAACCAGCGGGTGGGGGCGTGGCCAGTTGCCATAGCGATTTCCACCAGCCCTTCGCGGCTGTGGGATAAAAGCTTCACACGGTGATTCCCGGCCATTCAGGACAGTACGGGGCGGATGTTCACGACAGTGGAGAGGAAAAGAAAGCGGGACTGATTCAAACCATTTTGTTGTAGAACCGCACAGGTTCAAGGAAGGAAAGGACAAGCTATTTCCACATGCCCGCCCACCCTGCCTTTGGGGGAGCGGCCTCCGCGAAGCCAATCCGCTCCTCGCTTCCGGGATGGACCCCTCCCCTTTTCCTTCGGAGACTGTTCATTTAAGTGTCTATTGATCTTTTGACTAGGGGTAACCAATCCTTTGCCTACATCCGGGAGGGGCGTGGACCTGCGCCCAGCAGGTCGAATGTTTTCCATGATCAAACGATTCTCATTGGCTTCCCCTCCTCCGCTGAGGCGGTGCCTACCTCTTTCGCGCTCCCTTTTGGGTTGTGCAACCCTCAGGGGAACCAACCCCCAAAGCTCCGGGGAGACAGGGAGGCGTGTCCTCAGAACGAAAGTCCCATTGGCTTTACTGCCCGCGGAAGTGTGGGATGGTGCAGCCGCTCTTGTTGCTCATTGGTCCCGTGATTCCACGGGGTGGGACTTGGCTGGGCCTAAACTCTATCCGCTGTCCCAGACCGGTTTTCAGGGCAAAGCTGCCATGCGTTCCGGGGGCCGCGGGCGGCCCCGGCTACGGCTCGGGGAACGCGGCCTTTTGGAGCCACCCTCACCGCCCAAGCGCCGCCTGCTACCTCGGGCGCAGCTGTTGCCTCTGCTGCTGCTGGCGCTGGCGGTGGCCTCGGTGTTATACACCAGTTGGAGCGGCTGGCACCGCCAGTCTGAGGAGCTGCCGCTAGGCCGGGAGCTGCGGGTGAGGCCGGGAGGGGACGCGGGCACTGCGGGAGCCCTTATTTCCCGCCTCCCCTTCTCCGAGGTTTCAGGTTGACGTGACTTTATCTTTATCGGATTGCCCTAGCCGCAGGTGCCGCCGTCTCCGTCTTTAGAGCACATGCCTCTTTCCAACGGAATGAGGCTTCGGGCTTGTTCTGTAATAGCGGTTACCCCGTAAGAGGAAGGGTCTGGAGGAGTAACACTGGGAGTTCTGGGTTCTAATCCTAAAGTCATTTATTTGGAAGAGTCCCTTACTCTCGCTGGGCCTCGATTTCCCCCATCAGGATGGGGGTGGGCTGGGCCGGATGGGCTTGGGGGTACTTTCCCGAGTCTAGGATTTATCCTAGAAACCTCCGATGCTGGAGGCTGCGATTAGGAAGAGGAACTGGGGCTTCTTAGGGACGACAGCTCCCAGGGTAGGGTTGGAATGAGTGTTGCTTTCACGCTCTTCTCTTCTCTTCCCCACCTCCTTCCCAAGGGCCCGTCGATCGGAAGTCTCCCCGAAGCCGGGGTGCGGAGGGTGGTGGGGCAACTGGACCCTCACCGTCTCTGGAACAATTATCTGCGCCCCCTGCTGGTTGTGCGGACCCCCGGCAGCCCCGGCAATCTCCAAGTCAGAACGGTAAGGGGCCCCACCTCCAACCCCTGACCCCGCAGCCCACCAAGGAAATAGGTATTCTGCCCAAGTGGCAGAGCTAGGGCTCTGGCTGGGCGTAATCTGACTCTAGAGTCCTATCCTGCTAACCACCAGACCATTGCCCTCTTTACTGCCCCCACCAAAATCTTACTATATGCTAAGCATCAGCAACAGCCGGATAAGGTGGGCACCAATCTGATCTTCATTGTGTAGATGGGGAAACTGAGGCGCAGAATAGTTAGGCATTTTGCCCAAATCCCACAGCTAATGAATGATATACCTAGGGTTTCAACCCAAATGGGTTGGCTCCAGAGCCGGTGTGGTAACATCTCTACATTGCCTCTCAGAAAGTATTGAGAGTCATTTGAACACTGCCTGAGTTCAAATCCACATCAGCCACTTGGAGTGTGACCTTAAAGTAGTTTCTTAACTTCTCTGTGCCTCAGTTGCCTCATCTGCAGAATGGAACCATTGACAGTCCCCACTCCACAGGGTTCCTAGAACAAGGGCTTGGCACAGAGTGAGTGCTATGGAAGGGTGAGCTGTGATTAGTCTTGGCATCAAGAGACAGGGTCACTCCATGCCTGGCACTTAGTAGGTACTCAGCAGAAGTGTATCAAGGGAACGATTAAACTAAAGTGAGATTTGTGAGTCAACCTGACTGCTCGGCATGGTTCAGGTCACATGGCCCTTCTTCCGACCTTCTCCCCAGTCCCCACCCACTCTCCCACCTCTCTCTTGCCACTAGTTCCTGGAGGCCACACTGCGGACCCTGACAGCAGGCTGGCATGTAGAACTGGACCCCTTCACAGCCTCGACACCCCTGGGGCCACTGCACTTCAGCAACGTGGTGGCCACGCTGGACCCAAGGGCTGCCCGTCACCTCACCCTTGCCTGCCATTACGACTCGAAGCTCTTCCCATCTGGGTCAGCCCCCTTTGTGGGGGCCACGGATTCGGCTGTGCCTTGCGCCCTCCTACTGGAGCTGGCCCAGGCCCTGGACCTGGAGCTGGCTAGAGCCAAGGAGCAGGTGAGGAGCCGGGGTAGGGTGGGGGTGGGTGGGTGGGGACTGCCTCTGCCTTGGTCCATACCAACACCATCCCGTGCTTGGTCTTGTCTTCCTCCGCTCCACAACACAGCCACAGGGTCTTTCCATTTCCTGAATGTCAGATCCTGTCCCTTCTCTCCCACAGCTCTCACCTTGTTCCACAAGTAGGCCAGAGCCCTTCTCTTAGCCGAGGAGTGCCCTCTCACCTCTCTGGTCTCCTCTCCCACCTCTCACCCCTCACTCACTCCACTCTAGCCTCCCACTTCCTCTGTGTACCTCAAGCCACACAATTCACTCCCACCCCAGGCATTTGCACTTGCTCTTTGCTCTGCCTAGAATGTGATTTTCTCAGATATATTCCTGGCTGGCTGCCACCCTTCATTCAGATGTCCACTTTGATGTCACCTCCTCAAAGAGACCTTCCCAGCCACCCTAAAATAGCTCCCTGTCACTCTCTCATGCCTCATGGTGCTTTATGTTGCTTCGTTTATGTTTCCCCAACTAGAATAAGCTCCAGATAGCCAGGCCCTTGGCTGCGTTTATTTCCTGCTGTATCCTCTGGGCTGAGAATATTGCCTGGCATAAAGTAGGATGTCAATAAAAATGTATGGAGGGACTTCCCTGGTGGTCCAGTGGTGAGGACTCTGCGCTTCCAATGCAGGAGCATGGGTTTGATCCCTGGTCGGGGAACTAAGAGCCCACATGCTAAAACAACAACAACAAAAAGATAAAAACATCAACCCTGTGGGAAAAAATTTTTTTAAAAATGTATGGAATGAATGAATGGAAACACAGATCTCCTCACGCTCCTCCCCTGCTCAGATCCCTTCCATGGCTCAAACCCCAGTGCCCCTGTAACAAAGCCCAAGCTCCCTGGCCCTTGCTGACCCCTTGGGTCTCTACTCAAACCGCTTTGGCCCCTTCTTTGGCCCCAGTCCCGATTCATGTTGCTTCCTCACCGGGGACACTCTTCCCTCTGCCCCATTTTACCAGGCCAGCTCCTACTCAGCCTCAGGGCAAACATCCTTTCCGATAGACCTGACGTGTTCCCTAGGCCAGATCAGGACGCTGTTGTTCTTGGAAGCATTTGCCCGACTGCATTTCATCGTTTGTATAATTATTTATTTGTGGGTCTGTCTCTTTTGCTACATGAACTTGAGGAATAACAATTACAATCAGAGCTAACCCTTGTTTAGTTACTATGTGCCAGGCGCTGTCCTAGGACCTGGGTTCGAATCCTACCCTATGATGAGGACTGGTATTAACCCCATTTCTACATAAGGAAGCCGGTGCTTTGAGAACTTAGTAACTTACCCACGACTGCTTGGCTACTGAGCAGCCCAGCCAGGATTTGAACGCAGGCAGTCTGGCTCCAAGTCTGTACTCTTGGCCACCGTGCTTTTCGAGCGAGAAGACTTAGTTTGCCCTCGTCAGCTGTGCAAGCAGGCAGGAAATGTGTGTGCACTGAGGCTGAGGGCTGGCACTGCGCTGGCCCTGACCACTGGCCCTCACAGGCAGCCCCAGTGACCTTGCAGCTGCTCTTCTTGGACGGTGAAGAGGCACTGAAGGAGTGGGGACCCAAGGACTCGCTTTACGGCTCCCGGCACCTGGCCCAGCTCATGGAGTCTGCACCCCACAGCCCCGGCTTCACCAGGATCCAGGCTATTGTAAGACCAGGCCCCACTGGGTTCCGGTAAGGTGGGAAGCGGGTGACACGAGGCTGGCAGCATCCCGCCTGGCCTCTCCAGTCCTGGCCTCTCTCCCTAGGATCTCTTTATGCTTCTTGATCTCCTGGGAGCCCCCAACCCGACCTTCTACAGTCACTTTCCTCGCACGGCCCGCTGGTTCCATCGGCTGAGGAGCATCGGTAAGGAGGCAGGCACCCACCTGGGACGCTGGAGGGAGGCCAGGCACCTGTCCTCTAAGGGGTCATCCAGCCTTCCCTCTACCTCCCTAGTCTCTCTCTAAAGCACTAGGACAGAAACACAAAAAGACCCCACAGCAGTCAAATGAAGTGATTACAAACGGGGGCTCATGGGGTCAGATAGCCCTGGGTTCAAATTCTGGCTCTCTTTCTTACCAGCTGTGTGAGCTTGGGCAAGTGGCTTCCTCTCTCTGAGCCTCAATTTCCTATCTGTAAAATGGGCATGATGGTAATAATAGGGGTATCTACCTCTTTAGACTCAGAGGGATTAATTGAGACTGGGAACATCATTGGCCTGCGGTAAGGGGTAACTAACATTCATCCTTGTTGGGATGATCAGTGCTTCGCCCCCAGACCCCCTGCCCTCCTCTGATTTGTGAGCAGGGGAACCTTTGACCGTTGAGGGGCTGACCCTTGCTCTCTAATCCCCACCGCCTCCAGAGAAGCGCCTGCACCGTCTGAATCTACTGCAGTCTCATCCTTGGGAAGTGATGTACTTCCAGCCCGGGGAGCCCCCTGGCTCTGTGGAAGACGACCACATCCCCTTCCTCCGCCGAGGTACTTGCAGTGGGGAGGAGTGGTGGGCAGGGGTCCCAGGGAGCCACAGATACGACCTGGCCCTGGCCCCTTCCCAGATTAGGGAAGGTGGCAAACTGCTTAACCTCTTTGTGCCTTGATTTCCTCATCTGTAAGGATGGGGATGATAACAGCCTCCACCTCATAGTTGTTGAGGGGATTGAATGTAAAGACCTTGGACCAGTGCCTGGCACTAGCGAGTGTTCAAGAAATGTTAGCTATTACTGGTTGTGCCTCAGTGATTGCAGTTTCTTCTAGTTCTTGCCTCTCAAGCCCTTGGCCACCCAGCATAATCACCTGAGCTTCGAAAAATGCCCAGTCACGTTTCAGGCCTCCTGAACCACAATCTGGGGCCTCTACATTATTCTTACAAAACTCCCAGGTGATTCTGATGCACAGCCAGGGTTGACGACCTCTGGTAGAGGGGTTCAAAACATAGGTTTTAGACTTGGATAGGTCTGGGTTCTACGATCTGCAGCTTACCATTGGTTGACCTAAGGCAAATTACTGAGCCTCTCTGTGGCCCCATTTCTTCTGGAAAAGGAAGAGATAGATACATACAAACACATACGTATGTATGTATTCTTTTTTTTCTTCATATGGCAGTTTTATTTTCAATTTTTTGAGGAAACTTCATACTGTTTTCCATAGTGGCTACACCAAATTTATGTTATGTATTCTTAATCACAGGGTTGGGAGGATTAGATGAGATTAGATATATAAAATGCCTTCTTACACGGTGCTTGGCATATACAGTAAGTGCTAAAAACTGCTTTTTAAATTTTTATTCTATAATTTACTCATTCAACAAATATGCATTTCTTACAATGCCTTTATTGATTCATTCACTGAATACTTCCCAAGGCAGGTACTGAGCCAGCTGTCAGGGATACAGTGACGGGCCATAATCCACCTGGCTCCTGTCTAGCAGGGGGACAGATATTTACCAAATCTGGACAAACAAAGAGTGAAACACTCTGAGGACAGGAACCCAATGCAGTGCAAGGGTTAGGAGCACACACTCTGGAGACATGTGGCCTGGGTTCAAATTCTGACTGTGCTCTTTACTAGAGGCGAGACCTTAGGCAAGTCACTCTGCCTGCCTCTGTGTCTCAGTGTCCACATCTGTAAAACAGGGGTATTATAGTACACCTTACACGATTATTGTAAGGATAAAGTTGTGTGTGTTTATGGCCTTAGACTCGGGCCTGGAATAGAACATAAATGTTAACTATCAGTAAAGAAGAGAAAAAGAGCCTAATAATGTACACCCGGCGAGGAAGGTCAAAGACCTCCTTCCCTTCTTCTGTCTTTCCATAATCCGTTAAGTTTTGAGTTTTTCTAATTTGCGTTATGAAAATAATATACTGGATGTATTTTTAAAACGGACATGTACCCTCACACACTGAAAATCATTGTTCAGAATTCTTCAAGTGCCACAACAGAGTATCTTCTGCTGCGGGGGACAAGACAAGGTTCCCCAGACGCGGGCCTGGGCTCCTGGGTCGGTTGGGGGCCACGCACAAGCCTGAGCCTCCTCTCTGTCCTGCAGGGGTCCCCGTGCTCCACCTCATCTCCACACCCTTCCCCTCTGTCTGGCACACGTCCGATGACTCTGAGGCCAACCTGCACCCACCCACGGTACACAACCTGAGCCGCATCCTGGCCGTGTTCCTGGCTGAATACCTGGGGCTATAGCCTGCCTGGCGGACTCTGAGGGAGAAGCACCCAGCAGCAGATGTGACGAGGGCACCTGGAGCCGAGGAGCTCGGGCCAGGCCTGCTTGCGGTGTGCTGGCTTGTCCTTTTTTAACACCTTTGGCTCTGCTTGTGCTCTCAGTGGAACACCCTCTTTCTTTATCTCAAGCTGCCACTCTTCAAAGACATGGAAGAGACAGACCACTGTGGTGTGAGAGCCAAAGGAATAAGAGCTTGGCCGCTGCCCTGAGGGAAACACTTGGGCTGCAGGTCTGCAGGAGCCAAATGCCGTTCTCCATTTTAGTCAGCAAACGGCATCTGGACCAGCAATACCCCTGACCAAATGAATTCTCTGTGGCTTATGTTTTTGTGGCAGTTCCTTCTCCAGAATGGCAGCCTTGCTACCGCATCAGTCCAAACCCAACTCCCACATGGATGTGCCATGGGGAGCCCACAGAAGATGTGCTCGTAAGCAGGGAACAGAGGAGATGGAAGCCAGTACTTGGGAACTCCAGATTCTGCCAGATCCAATGGCCAATAAACCAGTGTTTCTGCAAAATATATCCTGTAGAACTAGCATACATAGGTGTTGCATGAAAAGGGGGACCAAAGTGGGGTGAGACAACATTAAATGAGTTTCTTCATTTGCACAATGTGAATTTTCAAGAAAGAGAATGCAATGTTTCCCCAAAGTATTTCACCACGGAACCCCTTTATTGGGAAGCACCTCACAGAACCATGGTACCTCAGAAGATACTTTGGGAAACACTGGGTTTTGACAGTTTTGAGTGTACTTATGGTAGAAATGGGTCAACTAGTTACACCAAACCATCCTTTCCCTTTTGGCTGTGGGTACAGGAGTGGGAGATGGTGTGTGTAACTGCAAACTCTAGTGATGACCCAAGAGATTATTTCCCAGTCCTAATTTTCAGACCCAACTGGGGTGCTTATTAAAAAATGCGGGGAATTCCCTGGCGGTCCAGTGGTTAGGCCTCGGCACTCTCACTGCCGGGGCCCGGGTTCAACCCCTGGTCAGGGAACTAAGATCCCGCAAGCTGCGCAGCGAGGCAAATAAATAAATAAATAAATAAATAAAATGCAGACTCCCAGGTCCCACCTACTGCATCAGAACTTCAGAGAGGGGCTGGGACTCTGTAACAAGCACCTGAGGAAGTCTCATGATCAGCAAAACTTTGGGACATGCTGTCCTTAAAGATTCAAGTTTGGTTCATTCACAGCTCCCTAGCAAACCTAAAGGGCACCCAGACAGGAAGTCCCGTGTTGGGCTCTGTACCTGCTGATTTCGTGACTTTGATGGAGACCTGGTAGGCCACAGGGATGCCAGGCCAGGATGCAGGGTCAGAGAGTGAAGGTGAACAGCAGCCTCGCAAGCCAACTCAAGGCTGGCGAAGACTCGAGAGAACTCACGGGCTGAAGGACAACTGCGGTTCTCATTTTGCAAATGAGGTGGCCAGGGCTGAGAATTACAAACCGGTTATTAACAGAGCCCAGATGCTCACCCACAGCTGTGCTCCTATCCCCATGTCCTACCTCCCTTCCAAAAATCACCTGTGCTGGACCAACAGATTGTTGGTCAAAAGTAGCTCCTCCTGAGGCTTTTAACTGGCTGCAAGTCTGAGTGAGGTTTGGGCGGTGGGGACTAACAGCCTCTTAGAGGTGGAATTGGCAGAAGTTGAGTTCAGAAAGGAAATTGACAGATATCAACAGCCAGGGTGGCAGGAGGGTCTCAAATCACAAAGTTAGTTCCTGTTTGTTCATTTCTTGTGTGGCAGGCATGGTGCCAAGCACTCAAAAGTGCAGCACGTCCCCTTAGCCTCACAGCCATCCCAGAAGTAGGTGATACCATCACCTCTGTTAGGGGAAGCAGTGTGTTCAGTGACGTCCTTGGCCCCTTGCCTCCCTGCAGGTCATCGTGCTGAGTGTACTACACGCCAGGTTCTGGGCAAGGCGCCTGGGCACATTTTCCACTTGAATCCAGGGTAAGGATCATGAGCCCCATTTTACAGATGAGGCTGCTGATGCTTGGCAAAGTGATGTTTCCCCCAGCTCCCATCTGTCCCCCAAACAGCTAGGCTCCCCCAGCTTCACACTATGAAGAGGCCATGAGGTATCTTTGGTGAGCACAACTGTTGAACATTCTAGATGCAAGAGCTCACATGTCAGTCTTTTGAGGAACTGTCAGTATTCTCATTTTTCAGATTAAGAAACTGAGCTTCAAAGAAATCAATTGCTGAAGATCACAGCTGGACACTTTCACTGCATGTGTCTAGGTATTCATTTCTTTTTATTTATCCTGCCTATGACTCACTGGGCATACCGGTCTTTTTACCAGTCTGGAATTTGCAATCATCGTGTCCTTAAATATTATCATTGCACCATTCTCTCTTCTGATTCTAGAACGCCAGTTAAATGTGTTAGACTTCCTCACTCTATCCTCCATAACCTTGCTTCCTATTTTCTTTCTTTTTTTGGTCTCTGTGCTACTTCAGACCTAGCTTTAGTTCAATAAATCTTTTTAAAATTTGATTTATTTGATTTATTTTATTTTTGGCTGCGTTGGGTCTTCGTTACTGCGTGTGGGCTTTCTCTAGTTGCAGCAAGCGAGGGCTACTCTTCGTTGCGGTGCGCGGGCTTCTCATTGCAGTGGCTTCTCTCGTCGCGGAGCACGGGCTCTAGGCGCGCAAGCTTCAGTAGTTGTGGCACGCGGGCTCTAGAGCGCAGGCTCAGCAGCTGGCACAGGCTTAGTTGCTCCGTGGCATGTGGGATCTTCCCAGATCAGGGCTTGAACCCATGTCCCCTGCATTGTCAGGCAAAGGATTCTTAACCACTGCACCACCAGGAAAGTCCCTCCCTCAGCATCTAAAACATCTTCTCGGCAGTGTTCTGGGTCAGCCTTACCTGAGCTTGTAGTTCGGTGGGATCCCACCTCCTATTAGATTCACCTTGGACAGGCTTTGACCTTGACTTCTGCCTGCTTGTCCCAGTAAGGCTACAAATAGGAAATCCAAGTTTGTTCACATCAGCAAATACCCTCAGAGCAAAAGTGGCTTCAGGGCCCCATGGGCCTTTCCCTTAAATTTTTGGCTTAGTATATCGTTAACTGTATTTTATTGAATATTTGATGCTTTTCAGATTTTTTTTACTTCTGGTTTTCAGCAGGAGAGTCCAAATAATCTGGCCTTCCCGCTATAGGAAACCAAAAATCCCACAAAACCAAGCCAAGATCCAAACCCAGGTTTCTTTGATTCTAAAATCTAAGTATTTAATAACTGCTATGATATAGCCTAGTCTCTGGAAATTTTGATTCCTTGATAAGAATGTCAGAGACTGTTAGCCACCGCTCAATATCCATTTTTCCTTCTTCTTTTAGTAAATAATTATCTGAATATTTTAAAGCTTTAATTACAGGGATCTTTAGCAAGAGTTTTTTGTTGGGCATAATGCATCCAACTAAAGGATTGCATTTCCCAGTCTCCTCTGCAGCCCTTCCACGTGGCTAAAGTTCTGACCAGTAAGATGTGCACAGAAGCACACTGTGGTACTTCTGGGAGGCAAGGGACTTCCTTTCCTGCAAAATGGTGATGGGTGGAGTTCCAGCAGCCATCTTGGACCATGAGGATGAGGGCCACAGCCAAAGAATAATGGAATAGTGGGCTAGAAGGAGCCTGGGTTCCAGATGAATTCAGGTCCACCATACCTGCCAAACGCTGGGTTTCTAAAGAAATAAAAACTACCTTGTTTGAGCGTCTACTATTTTGAGGTTTTCGAATCCAAAACGACACAGATGAAGAGTCAAAAATAATCTCAGGCGAAGGGACTCGGCTAAGGATTCTTCTCGCAACTTTTTCCATTTCACCATGCACTGGCCCATGACTCCCTTCTCTCCCAAACCCCTTCCCTGAACAACACACAAACCAGTCTGGGCCCAGCCTTATAAATACTGATTTTATAGAAAGGACCAATTCAAAATTGGTCAGATGCCACACGTTAGAAGCTTTCCAGAACCACAAGGATGAAAAACTAAAACCAAGACAAAACAACAAAAAAACAACAAAAACACATCTCAAACAGAACAAACAAAAATACCCCAGATCAAACTGCCTGAAGGTCAAGGTCTTGGTTGACCAAAGGCTTCTAAAGAAACACATGTGGATGGGGGGTGGAGAGACCCCAACACCTGAACAAGTACCCAGAGTAGAAGGAAAAACAACCCAGAAATTCAAAGCCACAGTCCCTGCCCACCGGCCCCCGACGCTGTCCAGAGCGAGGCAAAGGGCTTCACAGCTTTTTTGCAGGGGGGAGGGGGGAGAGTCATGGCAATAGCTTAAATATTGGGAGGAGGAGAATTTTTACACTTCAACTTTTTTCTCCTCTTCCCCTTTAGGGGAAGTAGAGAGACTGGTAGCTTGAGGTTAAGGAGAAAACTGATTTTTATTGTTTTAATGGGGAAATGGCAGGCGGCCATGAAAACTGCCAAATGTGATCTTTGATCTGATGGCCCCAGTTCCTAAAGAGGAGGTGAGCCCTGGTGTAGTAGGTTAGGAAGGGTACCAACCCTGGGTGCTGCAGCCTCCTGGGGAAAAAAAAAAACAGCTCCAGAGGGAAAGAACTGAGGGGAGGGAACGGAAGGGGGCCAGAATGGGGGAACCCTTAAGTAGTACCAAAATTAGCTGCCGTCTGCTCCCTGCTCGTAGGTCCCTGGGGTATGAAGAGTGGCAGGGAGGGCGCTGGGGCTGAATGGAGAAGAAATTGAGATGCTGATAAAAAAACACCCTACTTGAGGGTCTGAAGAGTAGAAAACCAGTAGGGGTCAATCAGAGTGCTTTCTTGGGTCATCCCCCTGAACACCATCGCAGTTCTGGAGGGGGATCAACGCTGCCTGGGCAGAGGGTATGGGCTGGTGACCCAGTCCTGACCCTCGGCTCCCAGGGGGAGGGGGTGGGGGTGGGCATGGTGGGCTCTTCCCCCCCCCTCCCCCGGCTTCACCTCCCCTCCTCCCGGCCAGCCCGGCCGCCCCCACCGCCCCCACCGCCTGGCCCATTGCAGGGCAACACCCAGTTGTTATCGTGCAGACCCAGGCGGCAGCCGGGCGTCTCGCGATCGGCTCGGCGGCAGCACATCCAGTAGGAACGTCCATAAGGCAGGTCGTGGTGGTAGGGCTTGGGGTGCCAGCGGCAGAGCGACACATCGCCCTTCTCGTATCTCTTGCGGCACTGCTTGCAAGGGTCATCGCGGTAGAGCGGGTCGCGGCTCCAGCGCGAGTCTGTGGCCCGCACGCCGAAAGCCTCAATGATGCCCTTGAAGTGGTGGCAGGTGCACTTGAGGGCCGCCAGGGCGCGCGTGGGCAGGAAGCTGAAGATCTTGACCAGCACGTGCTCAGGCAGCAGCAGCATGTACTGTCGCGGCTCCAGCAACCGCTGGATCTTGAAGCGGATTTCCAGGAAGTCGTGCGACACGTGCCGGTACAGGCGGCACAGGGAGGTGTCCACCGTCCCCTCAGCATCGTCCGGGCCGGGTGCAGTGGCAGGCGAGTCAGTTGGCGGTGGCTCGGGGGGCCCATCAGGTCCCCGGGGCTGGAGGAAGAAGAGCTGGCCAGGCGGGGGTGGCTCCTCGGGGCTGACGGTCAGGCACACCGTCTCTTCCTTCACGTTTTTGGTGCCATCCTTGCCGAAGAAGATGCACTCATCCACCACCCCCGTCACCACCACATCCACATGGAAGCCTGACGCGCCACAGTCCCGGGCAGGGGGTGGAGGGGGGGCCGGGGGAGTGTCCTCGGGCCTGGCAGGGGCTGGGGTCTCACCCTCGCTGGCTTCATCCGCCCTAGCCAGCAGAAACTCCACATTGCTGGGGAGGGCATCCCGAGAGGGGCTGATGAGCTGGTACAGGTCGCAGGTGATCTTGTCCTTGGCCCGGGCCCCAGGACCCGGGCTGCCAGGGTAGGCACAACCCGGCCGGCCCCCGCTCCCGTTGGGCAAGCTGCCATCCGGTGCACGGGGCTCTCGGCTATTGGAGATCCGAAAGGCGATGCGCACCTCCCCAGGGCCTGGCCCGGGCCGCTCCTCCTTGCGGAGGCCTTTGGCTGGAGGGTTGTCCCGCTGAGCCTCGAAGTGGGCCACGGCCTCCGCCACACGGCTGCAGTCCCCGCCACCAGACCGCCGTTCGGACCCCAGCCCCTTGGCAGGCCCACCCTGTTCGGCCGACACATAGACCACAGGCGCTGGGGTGCTCGGGCGCGGGTAGCTCTGCAGGGCCAGGGCGGCCCGCTGTTCCACCAGGGCCACCATCTCGGCCACAGAGAGCAGGTCCACATCCTCACTGGCTGAGGCTGGGACCCCCTCAGCAGCAGGGGGCCCGTCTTGTCCCCCTGGGTCCGGAGGAGCCTTCGTAGGCTCAAGACAGCGCCTCCTCCGCTTGGCCTTGGAGCTGTCACTGCCCCAGTGCCCCTTGACCTTCATGGAGCTGGCCCGGCTGCCTCCACCGCACTGGTGGGCCACAAAGAAGGCCACCTTCTCCTTTGTATTCCCGGGCTTGATAACATACCACGTGTCCAGCAGGACTCGACCCTCGTCGCCGGCAGCCGCTGCTGAAAGGAGCGGGGCAGGCTGGGAGGCAGGAGCCTCCGTGGCCAAGGCTGGGGGTGTGTTTTCTGAGTGGGCAGGGCCATGGTCTGGCTCCGCCCCCCCACCTGGCTCAGGGCAGGCTGACGGCTTGAGGGCTGCGGAAGGCGGGCGCGGCTGGTTCTGGGAGTAGGTGCCAAAGGGCCGGGGGCACCACAGCTGGAAGGGAAGGAGGCCCCCTCGGTCCATTCTGGGGAATGGTGGCAGACAGGCGGGGGTTCACCACATCTCAGGACCTGAATGGCGGTGGGGGGCTCCACAGGCCACCTGGAGACAGGGAAGAGGAGGCTGGGGAGCTGGGGAACGGCCTGCCCTCCCAGTACCCCACTGACCTCAACATCTCCTGACCTGAGGGGACAGACCAAACTAGACCACTGAGATCCTGTTCCCGCCCCCCTGGCACAGGTGAGCAAATGGAAGGCTGCAGAGGGGATAGGACCTGCTCCTGTAAAACTCAGAGTGTGACCGGAGCTGGTTGTTTGCTCCAACCCTCCGCTGTCTCACAGCCTGACTGGTTTCACTCACGATCCAGAGGTCTCCTGCTGCCATAACTTTTTAAACAGAAATGAAAGTACCAACTGACAGCTCCTCCTTTTTCTATTTGCTCACCTAGTAACAAGTTCCTGAAAAGACAAGAATTCCCAGCCCTGCCCACAGCTACTGCGGCTTGAGCCCAGAGGAAGCAACAAGGTAGGCTGGGCAGGGGAAGAAAATCAGAGGTCGGAGACAGAGAGGTCCTTAAGAATTCAGCTCCTCACTTTGCTCGGGTCGTGAGGCTCTTGAAGGATCCCTTAAAGCTGTGTATCCTCAGCCAGAAAAATGCACACACTTGCACCAAGACTGTGCAGGTAATTCCCTTAAGCACAAACGCAGACCCCTGGGATGAGAAGGCCCTTCTAGTCTAGTTTCCTCAAGTTGCTCACAACTTGCTGAGTTTGAGGCTCAGAGTGGGGAAGGCTTACATAGTGTTAACACCAGGCCCTCGAACTTGTTTTCCAGACTTTTCAATTTAGGGCTTGCAATAGTGACCGTTTTATTTTGCAATGACTTTGTGTGCTTGACCTAATCTGGAAGCAATTTTGCTAATGACTCTGACACGACCACGTTCCACTGCAGGACCAACAGTCTCAATCCCTCAGTCTCAATCCTTCCCTGGCCCATTTCCCTCCAGACATCTTGAAACCAAAATACCCTTCAGGGCTTCCCTGGTGGCCCAGTGGTTAAGAATCCGCCTGCCAATGCAGGGGACACGGGTTCGATCCCTGGTCTGGGAAGATCCTACATGCCGTGGAGCAACTAAGCCCGTGCGCCACAACTACTGAGCCTGCGTGCCACAACTACTGACCCCGCGTGCCTAGAGCCTGTGCTCTGCAACAAGACAAGCTACCACAACGAGAAGCCCGCACACTGCAATGAAGAGTAGCCCCCGCTCGCCGCAACTAGAGAAAGCCCACGTACAGCAACGAAGACCCAATGCAGCCAAAAATAAAAATTAAAAAAACAAAACAAACAAAAACAAAAACAACAAAATACCCTTCAAACATCAAAACTTCCACATGCTTACAGACTGGTAAAAGTAGTTTGCTGACTCCTGGTCAGACTATTTTGAGCCACAGGCCAAATGTGGCCCACTGCCTGCCTCTGCAAATAGAAGTTTTATTGAAACATGTTCATTCGTTTATGACTGCTTTCATGCTATCATGGCAGAGTTGAGTAGTGGCAACAGAGAACATATGGCCTGCAAAGCCTAAAATACTCATTATCTGGCCCTTTATGGAAAAAGTTTGCTGACCTCTGCAGTATATATGGTCCCTCTAAATTCAGGCAATACCACAGACACCACTAAATCACCCTTTACTTCATAACCCTGTAGACACCATTCAAGATCTAGACAGCCTCCAAACATCCACAGACCCCAGAAACAGAAAGTCCTAATCCTAAAAATCCTTGCCCCCCATAATCCCCAATCCCACCTACCCCAATACTTACAGCCCCTGCCGAAATGCCAGTTTCTTGCTTAAAACAACAACAACAACAAAAATGCCACACAGCCCCTAAAACCTACAGAAGGCTAAGTTTACCAACCACCAACACATCTAAAATGTCCAGGAATAGAAGCTACCACATCAAAGGCCATTCACTCTCTATAGATGCAAATGAATCCTGACTAACATATCCAGACCCTCTCAAATCCTGCTTTAAACTTCCAAACCTAAAAATATCCCCTCCAGCACAGAAAGCCTCAATCTCAACGAACCCCTCACAGATTCCCATGCCTAACCAAGAACTCGAACACACACAGCAATTTCCCAACCTCACAGATGACCTGAAAGACCAGTTTCCTGAAATCCTATACTCACCTCAAACTCTTTCTAAACCTCCACATGTATTCCCTAATTCCACAGAAGCCCCCCAACCGCAAAACAACTCACTAAAGCATAAAATCTCCGTAACACATAAAACTAATCCCAAACCAGATACTTCTCAAAAGCCAAAAGGACCTCCAGAATACTCCCAAAGAAACCTTACAAAATGTTAATAAGCAGACATGGGCTTATGGCATGCTCGCTGGCAGTTTTACTGGGTACTGTTCTAACAACTCCTGCTAATCCTCCCCCGTCCCGAGGAAGCAGGTAGTGTTATCAGTCCCTGTTTCCAGATGAGGCACAGAAAGGTTAAATCCCGTGTCCGGAGACAATCAGGTAGGAAGTCGGGAGAGCCGAAAGCCCACGCATTCTGGGTCCAGAATTGGTACTCTTGGACTCTTTTCTTTGCTTCTCAGTCTCTCCGTGGCTCCCCAAATCCTATACCCACCAAACACCCCAATCCACACGGGAGATCCCCTACAACGCAACCGAACCTTCCACACTACAACAGAACGGAAACCAGAATCCCAAGGTGCCCCCTAAACTCAAGGGAACCCCAAAGTATCCCCACACGCAAGCAAGAATATCCCCAAGCCCCCAAATATAGCCTCCCCGGAATCCGCCAACCCCTGGGGCTACCCTCGAAACCGAGACACGCCCCCAAAGCGCCCCCACCGGCGAGCCCCGCCCCCTACGGCGGGAGAAAGTGGCTGCACACACGCGTGCGCACGAGTGGGAAGAGGGCCCGCCCCCTCGCTCCTTCCCTCCGGCTGTCGCGCGGGCGGGTACCCGACTAGTTTCCCTCCGCCTCTTTGTTGACAGACGCGCGCGTGAGGCCCCCAGCCAATGAGCGGCGGCCGTTCGGGGCCATGCCCAAATAAGGAAGGCCTTGGCGAAGGGGCCCAACTTCGAAGAGGGAGGAGTAGGCGAGAGGTGACGAAGGGGGGTGTGGAAACAGCCGAGTGCAAGAGAGCGTGGAACAACTCCCAACTTCCTGCTAAACGGAGGGACAAGGCCAGGACCGAGGCCACGGCATTCAAGGAGAGGTTTATTACGACGTTTCCTCTAAACAGGAGCCTTGATTGACAGTTGAGATTTAAAGGCCCAAG
Source organism: Globicephala melas (assembly GCF_963455315.2). Taxonomy (NCBI): domain Eukaryota; kingdom Metazoa; phylum Chordata; class Mammalia; order Artiodactyla; family Delphinidae; genus Globicephala; species Globicephala melas. Next base: position 9,406,299 of record NC_083332.1, on the reverse strand, counting down.
CAGTTTAGGGATTGAGACTCCAGGGCGGAAGGAAGGGGGTCTAAAAGTGCCTAGCTTTGGTAGGGAGCCCTGGGGGGCTAGATTTCCTGCGGGGGAAACTGGGCAGCGGGATCACCTAACCCTGAAAAACAAATGGGCAGAACCCTGCGATGGCTCCCGCGGCACTGAGTCTAAGCCTCTGGGCCTGGCATTCAAGGCTCAGGCCTTGTGGCCAAAAGGACCTCTCTGGCCAGCCCTTCCAACCAGGCGCCGCAAATCGGACTCTGAGTTGGTACAATAAAAGACTATGAAATACCTCAATAATGTTTTTTTAATATTGATTACCTGTTAAAATGATACTATTTAGGATATAATTGAGTTAAAATACTTAAAATTAACTTCTCTCCTTCCTTTGACTTTTTAAAGGTGGCTACTAGAAGATTTTAAATTGCACGTAAGGCTCACTTTATATTTCTCTTGAACAGCACTGGACTAGATCCTTTCAGTGCCAGGCGGACTCAAGAGACACTCAAAGGTGGCCCCACTGCAGGCATCTGTCCATCCCCACCACCCTGCCTACTACCAACCATCCCACACATCAGAGCCAGAAGGGTCTTCTAAAAGTATAAACCTGACCTTGTCCCTACCCTTCTCAGAACCTACCATAACTCCCCAGTGCCCTTGGGAAAAAGCCCAGATACCCCACTGGTCCAGCCTCGTCCTTCCCCACTCTTCCACACCCCCAGTGGACCCAGGTAAGCACGTGATCTGGCATACAGAGTAGTTAGGATACTGGGGCCCTGTCTGATCCTCGATAGGAGCTGTTATCTCCATTGTATAGATGAAGAAATTGAGGCAGGACAGGTTGCCTAACTAGCCCAAGGTCACACATAACTGGTGTGACTTCGAGTAGAGGTATGAACCCAGGGCATCTGATTCTAGATTGCTGTGCTCTATTGTTTAATTATATATTCTCTGGGGTCTCAGCTCAGCCATCCCCTGCTCCAGGAAGCTAACCTCCCAGGCTGGGTCAGGCTCCACCTCTGGGCTCCCACACTGGCCTCCTTGATATCTATTTCTCAGAGTCAGCAAGCTCTTTCCTTCCATGGTCTTCGCATCTGCTGTTTCCTCTGACTGGAATGCTTTGTCCCCAGATCTCCACATGGTTCAATCCCTTCTATCATTTGGGTCTTTGCTCAAATGTAACTTTAATGGGCCTGTATCTTTAACAGAGAGGCCTTCCCCGAGCTCCCTTCCTGGAAACCTCCCAACTGCCCAGAGGGGGACCTCTGGGTTCCCAAGTCCCAGCCCTGCCCACTCTTGAGTCATCACTGTCTAGAGATGGATCTGTCTCCTCCACTGGAGAGTGAACCCCCGGGAGGAGAGGAGGGAGGAAGGGTCAGAGGTATCATGCTCATCATGGTGACCCCAGCAACACTGCCCAGCATGGGACTGAATGGATCAAAGCTCCTTTTCCAGAGGCTCCATGTCGTAAACCCCATGAAGCCTGACAGTGTAAATTCTGTTTCACACCCAAGTATTCTATCTGTGTCCGAGGTCACTAGGGCAGAATTTTCTAACTTCCACACACTGAGCCCAGCACAAAGCCCTACGCTAAGACAGCTTTTAGAGAATGCTCCGTGAAGCTCCATTTATTGTAAAACATCAGAAGCCAGAAAGACTGAAAATAAAAAGATGGGAAAAGACGGACCAGGCAAATATGAACCAAGAGTCAAGGAGAGGAGTGACATTGCTGTTTAAAAAAACAGTAACAACTGACAAAAGCAAAAGGTATTATCAGGGACAAAGATGGTGACAAAACAAACTGACCCATTATACACAAAAGTTCTCAACATACGTGCTCCTAATACTATGGCCTCAAAATATACAAAGCAAAAAACAACAGAATGACACACAGTTTGGCAAATCCACAAATGTAATGGGACACCTTAATATATCTCTCCATAAGACATTGGTTGAAAAGATAAAATCAGTAAGGACCTGAACCCCACAACCAGCACCCTTGCTGGAATGCCCCCGACAATTAGAGAATCCAGTTTTATATCCCTCATCTGACATTCAGAGGTCCTCCCATGTGCTGGCCCTGGGTTGGATGCTGGGGATACAGAGATGACACTGAGTTCACCAGAAAGAGCTCATGGGAAAGGGGGCAGACATCCAAATAAACAATCATGGCCAACATGAATATATTACAGAGCAAATGATCACAACAGCAGTGAACACTGGAGCACTCACCGTGAGCCAGGCTTTGCTGTGAGTACTTTACAAATATTAGCTCATTTAATTCTCACATCATCTTACTATTTTTCATCTCATTTCAGGGATTAGGAAGTGGAGGCACAGAAGGGCTAAGGAATTGCTGTCGGACGCAGCTCTGTGGCTGAGCTTTGACTCCGAGAGTCTGGCTGACTCCAGAGTGCAAGCAGCTCATTCATTGAGTATACGGAGCACTTTTCCTGGATCATCTTGTTCCTGGATCATCTTGTTCAGTCCACAAGGCCTTTGCACTCTCTGTTCCCTATGCCTAGAATACTCTTCCCCAGGTATTCACAGGGCTCACCCCCTCCTCAGATCACCTTCATGGGACCTTCCTTTTTTTTTTTTTTTACCTTATTTTATTGAAGTATAGTTGATTTACAATGTTGTGTTAATTTCTACTGTACAGCAAAGTGATCCAGTTATACATATATACATATTCTTTTTTCATATTCTTTTCCATTATGGTTGATCACAGGATATTGAATAGAGTTCCTTGTGCTATACAGTAGGACCTTATTGTTCACAAGACCCTCCTTGATTGAAAACTGCAGCCCCTGCCACAGACAGACATACACACTCTCCTTCCCTGATTTACTTTTCTCTTTTAGCATGTGTTACTATCTAATACACTATAAACTTCATAAAGTTTATTGTCCGCTCCCCTCACTAAAATGAAAGCTCCCCCAAGGCTGATACTTTTGCCTAGCTTTTTTTTCACTGCTGTGTCGCCAGCTTTTAGAACAGCGCCAAGCGGTTGGCTACCGTTAGTGTGGTCCCCAGAGCGGCAGCCGCTGGGAGTGTGTTAGAAATGCAGTCTTGGGCTCTGCCCTACACCCACTGAATCAGAATGTGCACTTCAACAAGCTCTCTGGGGGATTGCAAGCACAATTAAGTGTGAGAAGCAACGCCCAAGCACATCACAGGTGTGCAGTGCACATTTGTTTGAACAAACCCCTAATACTGCCATACTGTCTGCCTTCTGCACAGTTGCTACTGGGGACCTCTTGTGAAAAACTAGCTGGTCCAGCCGAGTCCACCGGTGGAAATCCTGCGCCCAGGACCAAGGTAGGATGCCACCTCCTCCAGGAGCTGTGCTGGTGCCATCCTAAGCTACACAGGATCTCTTCCTCCTCAGGCCTCCTCTGGCAGCACCTGTCACCTGCCCTCGCTGAATGACAATGACCTGGGTGAGGGCCTCTCTCCCCTTCATCCTCTGGATTTCCGGAAGGCTGGGACCTCTCCTCAAAGGTACAGCTGCTCCAGCCTCCGCACGTGGCTCCCTGGCCTGGTTTAGCATTTCCGGCTCCATCCTTTCCATGGTAGCCAGAGAGAGCTTTCCAAACACAAATCAGACCACAGCACTCCCCTGTTTAAAATTCTTCCATGAGAGGTGCAAGTTGGCAAAACAAAATGAACAAACAAACAAACAAAACATGCCCAGGAACCGTTTCTCAGAAAGCTACTGGAGGATTTGCTTCACCACAGGAAGGAACAAACCAAGAAAAAGGAAGCTATCAGATCAAAGAAATAAGATCTAGCCCAGAAAAAGGCAAAAGGAAGGAATCCCCAGATGAAGGTAAAGGGAGCTCCAAGGAGGACAGCTGTGCAGCATGTGGAGGGAGAACCTGCTTCTGGCAATGCACAGAGAAAGGAGAAAGGCTGACAGTTAACAAGCTGAGCCTGCGACTTGAGAAGCTGGAAACAGTAGCAACCACAGAATAAGCCAAAGAAGGAAGGAAAGGATAAAAAGCAGATGCCTGACTCCCCCACGCTGAGTCAGGGGATACCCCCTCCCCCCACCTTGGGGTACCTCCATCCCATGGTCCAGAAGGTCAGGGTCGTGCCAGCACAGGACTGGGCACAGAGTGGTGCCCAGGGAACGCACTTGCCCACTGCCAAACAGGCATCGGTGGCAGGACCCCGGGGCTCTGCTCCTGGCCCTGCTCTTTCTATCCTCCACTGTCTCTACCCCGTCACCCCCATTACTACTTTGTCCGCAACCCTGATCCATCCATGTCCCGTTATTGGCTTTGTGGACTCAGGGTCTGCTGGTCTCTCTCCCCCTCTCAAATTTCCCTTTCTGACTAACAGCTGATGGTAGGAATCACCCGAATCCTCAGGAGCTAGAGATCCAGGGTGCAGACAGAATCCAGACAGGGCCTCCGAGCACCCCAGCTTTCCCACTTCTAGGGGTGTGACCGTAGGCAGGGTTTTTATCCCTCTGTGCCTTGGTTTCCCCCACTGAAAAATACAGATAATCACAGTACCCACCCATGGGTTGGCTGCTGATTCACTGAGACCAACCCAGTAGAGCGCTCACTGCCAGCGAGGCACCAAGGAGAGGTTCAATACAAAGGCACCAGGATTATTAAGAAAAGGTGAGACAGAGAATTCCCTGGCAGTCCGGTGGTTAGGACTCCCCGCTTCCATTGCACGGGACACAGGTTCAATCCCTGGTCGGGGAACTAAGATCCCGCAAGCTGCACAGTGCAGCCAAAAAAAAAAAAAAAAAAAAAAGTGAGACTGTTGAAGGGTTATCACTGATGGAGCCAAAGACATCTCTCTTTATTTCACACTCTGAAATGAAACCGATCCTTGTCCCCCACAATAATCAAAATATGGCCATGCCTTTCTTACTGTTGGGTATTGGGTCTCACCTAGTAATTACACAGAATTTACAGAGCAGCTACTGGGTGCCAGACACTGTTCCAGGCATCGGGGACATGCAGGGCACAGGAGACAGAATTCCTTGTCCTTACGGATTGGAGAGAGGGCACAAGGAATAGATAGTAATTTTCAAGGTGCTACAGGGAAACAAATATACCAAGTGAGAGGGATGAGGAGCGTAAAGCAGGGGTTATGATCTTAACTGAGGCGTCAGGAGCAGGTGACAAGCCAAGTCTTTGAGAAAACCTGTGCTTTTAGGAATAACGCAGCTTTACCAGAGCCGCTCAATATATACCATTCGCAATGATAAAAAAAAAAAATCATTTTGTATGAGTAAGCTTCAGATAAGCACAGGCTGAAAACACACTTAAGATTTGAAGAAAAGGCAAAATAACTTGGAAAGGAGAAACATTTTCTATGAGAAACAAATAAAGGGGGAAAAAGGTGTCACATCACCCCGGAGCACCCAGATGTGACAAACTGGTACAGGGAAAAGTAAGAGGTTGGCAACTTTTCCCCAAACTAACAGGAGACGTGGAGACAAAAATGTACCTGGTACAGGCCCTGGCACATAGTAGGTGCTCTATCAACATGGTGGACTACTCAAGGGATGAACCCCCATTTTCCAGAAGAGGAAACTGAGGTCCAGAGGGGTTAAGTGACTTGTCCAAAGTCACATAGCTGGTGGGTGATGGAGCCAGGATTAAAATCTGGGTGTTCTGGTTCCGGAGCACATGTTCAATAAATTTTTCTTGAAAGAATAAAATTAATCAAAATACTTCACACTTATTAAGAGCTTAATATGCACTAGGCGTTTTATACATGTGACCTCATCAACTGCTTACAAGAGCCTGACGGCTGGAATGTGGCCCCATTTTACATATGAGAAAACCGAGGCCCAGAGGCGGAAAGCAACTTGGCCAAGGACACACAGCAGCAGAGGTGCGGGACAGGAACGTGGTCCTATCTGACGCTGATGCTATTAACCATAAGCTTTCCTATCAGGGTCAGAAAATTTATGGGATAAACTCCGGAAGCCTCAAGACAAATGAACCAAACTGTTTCAAAATGACTGACAAAGTTGCCAAACTGCCCAGTGAGGTCCTAATGACCAAAAAGTTGGGAGAAAAAAAGCACACAGTTGTTAGAAATATTTCATATTCACAGAAATACCTGCAGTTGGGCCAGGCTGGGCATTGGCAAGTGAAATATTTATATTTGGCTGGGGCTAGGAATGGGAATGGGGACAGACTGACTTTCTGAGCACCCCCTCGGGGAGTCACCCTTGGGCTTGGGTGCCCAGGGGTAGAGGGTGGGTAACTACAAGAGTCAGGATATGGGAGGAACCTGGGAGAGAAAGGAAAGGCAGATGTCTTGGCTGATGTCTCCCTCACTGGTCCTTCTCTACTGCCCTCTCTCAGGTCTGTGTTTCCCATTCCCATTCCAAAAAAACGACAACTCAGGTGTATAAAGCACTTACTCCAAGCACTTCACGTGCTTACCTGCCCGAACCCTCTAACCTTCCTAGGGGTTCTGATCCCATTTTATAATTGAGGAGAGGCCAAAAGACTTGCCCAAGGTCACACAGCAAGTAAATGGCAGAACTAAAATTCAAACTGAGGACTGCTTCAGTTCTCAAGTCTCTGCCCTACTCATGACATCGTACGTCAGTACAAGGAGAGGGGACTAAATTACAGTGGGGAGAGCACAGATTCTGAGCCAGGATGTCTAGGTTGGAATCCTGAGTCTATCGTTTAATGCTGGATGACCTTGGGAAAGTTGCTGAACCTCTCTGTGCCTCTGCTTCCTTTCTGTAGAATGGAGAAAACAACAGAACCTACAACTTAGGGGTGTTGTCAGAATTAAAGGACTTAATACATACAAGTAGCTAAGAACAGGGCCAGGCACTTCCTAAACAATAAGTGTTAGCTGGAATCGACTGTGGGGAAGCACCCCCTCCCGCCCCCGCATGTTTCTGAGCTGAGGTGTGCCCAGCTCAGTGCCGGGGTTTGAGATAACGCCCCTGGGGCTGGACTAAAAAGAAGGGAATACATTAGCACCTGTGACCCAGTCACATTCCTGGGGTGGGGAACTTCCCACCAACAGCTCTTAGACTAAGGACTTACCCCGAGCCGGGATGACGATCTTAGGAAGCCTCCTCTCTTCTCAGTGGCATGTTGTTCCCACAATAGATAAGGGCACTGAGTTTCAGAGAGGGGACACTTGCCCAGGTCACAAAGGAGTAGCAGAAGAAAAGATCTGAATGCTGGAATGTCCATACACATAATCCGCTACCCTTTTCTAATTCCATTGGAGAAACGAGAGTGCAAAAGGTCGTCTTTATGGCCCCTGCTGGCCATATTATCCTACAGTTCTGTGACTGTCCAGTTTATCGGGAGTCTCTGGCTGGACTAAGCAAACTATCGCTACAGGCAGGCCCCTCATCTCATGCTCCGCACTCCACCCACAGTTCTGTATCCTAACCTACACACCACTCTATCACTGATTTCTCTCTTCCACCATCTCAGCTTGCCCTCCTGTCCCCAATCCGATCCAGAAGCTCCAACCCACCGCATCCACAGCTGGCCTTTCCCTCGGAGCCTCCAGACCCCCTCATTCATCTAGCACTGACTCCCATGCCTTTCCACATCCCCTACGCTAAACCCCTCGAAATTGCCCCCTTCAGGGCCTCTGCCAGGACGCCCAGCCCCTTCTCCAACTCGGGACTCATTTCCCCAGCTCTGAGCTCCCTCACAATCAATCTCAAAGCTCGACTCTCTCCCCACCTTCAAGACCCATCCCCAGCCCCCATTCTTCTACTATTCCCTCCGGCTCCCATTTCTCCCAAACCCCTCCCCCAAGAGATCTCCCCTCACCCAGTCTCTTCTTTAGCCCCTGCCTCTTCCCTCTCGCCACAGGGTTCCGAACCCCCGCCCGGGTTCTCAAGCGCCCCCGGCCCCGTCTCGGGGTTCTCACCATCTCCCCGCGCTGCAGCTCCCTCGGCTACGCGGGTTTCCCCCACTCGCTCCTCTCCAGCCTCCCCTTCCGGGTTCCCGCCCCGAAGCCCGCTGGGAATTGGAGTCCGGGCGGCCACGGACTACAACTCCCAGAAGGCAGCACGGTCAAGCTTGGAGGTGGGGAAGGAAGCAAACTGGGCGGGCTGAGGAAAAGAACGACTCTAACTCCCAAGCGGTAGAGAGGGGGCCTGATAGCGCAGGCGCACAGAGCGCCCCCGCCAGGCGCACTGGGAGTTGGAGTGCAACCTCCTCCATTTTGGCCCGGGGCCCTTGGAAAAGGGGTTGAGAAAACTGCAAAGGGGCAGTTTTTGTGAGGGGTGGAGAGGTGGGAAGAGCAAGTTTACCGATTTACTTAAACTGATTAACATAATAATTAACAGTGCCTTGTACTTTCTCACTTTCCCATCCATTTTTCCCCCTGGTTTTCTTACCACCACCTCCTAATTTACAAATAAGGAAATTAGCCTTAAGCTTTAGGAGGGAGGATAGCTCCATGCACTAGAAATTTGTACATATCATAGAAGATTCACGAAGACAGGCACCTTTTTGTATCTTGTTCAAGCACACAGAAGAGTGTAAATAAATGTTGAGTAAATATCTATTGTATGTTAATTATATGCCAGACACTCTGCACAGAACCCAAGAATTATCCCAAATTTATAAAAACTAAGGCAGAAAGAGATTGAGGTTCTTCTCCAGGGCAACACAGCAATAAAGTGATATGAACTGAAATGTGTTGGACTCCAGGGCCTCTGCTCTCCACTAGGTTGCTAGATCGTCTCCCCTTAAGCTATATTTTCCTGTCCATCCTCCTCACGGGCCATGAGAGTGAACTTTCTAAAATGGAAAGTTTGCTATATTAAGGAACATAACTTCATGAGGGGAACTGCTATTAAGGCTCGATTCCAATGGCCCTCCTCTGAATCTTTTCTCAATTTATCTCTCTTTAATGCGACTGTGCCTCACTAGATTCTCACGGTCTGTGAGCCTTCCCAACTGCACTGGGAAGACTTTGGCTAAATTCCCAACTTGTAGCATAGCGCTTGGCATAGGTCCTCATTAGACATGCGCTAAAGAGAAAAGTTGGCAATGGGACACCAGAGGTTGGGAAGGGAGACTGGTCACATCTCCTTTGCTTCCGGAGAATTGGCACTTAGGGAGACCCCGCCTCCTCATTAGGCTCCACTGGCTCAGGACCTCAGAAGAGGTCTGGGGGCGTGGCCTGAGGGGGCGGCACCTGCCGAAAAGGCGGGCAGCTGAGCGAGCGCTGATTGGTTTGCACTTTGGCGCGCACCGGAAAAGACTGTGTCAGGAGGCGCGAGGCCAGGCTAGCTCTGTGGTGGAAGACAGGGCCTTCCCCAGGCGCGCGTGCGCACGGCCACCTGAAGCCTGCCAGTCTCGCAACCAGCACATCTTGGCAGGAACTGCTGAGGGCGTGGCCTCGCCTCAGGAGTTCGCTCTGCTCTCCTCCTCAGGCCTGGCGCAGGAGCCTCGCGCCAAAGGGGATTCGCGTCCGCCTCACGCTTGGAACGTGGTGGCTGAGGCCGGCCTGAGGTTCGCGCACGCAACCAGCCTATCGGGACCAGCACGAGACGCTGTCTGATCAGGCTCCCAAGTGTGGGGCTGGCGCAAAACCAGAAGGGCGCCATTGTGCACGTCCTGAGGCGGGTGCTGGAGGCCAAGGGGAACGGGTCGGGTGACTAGCCGGCCAGAGGGGAGCCTGGGGTCCACTTCGTGGTCGTGGCCTCCCTCTGGGAGTTTCAGGCAGACGGGAGGGCGGTTGTGCCTTGGGTGCCCGGGCCTTGGGGGAGGCAGGACCCGAGCAGCAGAGCCGGAGTTTGGGTTTGAGGCTGGGCCTGGGTTTGGGGATCCACGCTCAGGTTTGAGATACGAAGTCTCTGAATAGTGTTGGGGATTTGGGGGTCACAAGTTAGGATCTGGGGTCTCGGGATTTGTGTCTGGAGAGAACTCGTTTTGGAAATCTGAAGGTCTTGGGTTTTGTGGCTGGAAGCTTTCCTGTTGGAATCAGAGATCCTAGTCTGGGGATCTGGAAGTCTAGAATAGCATTTTGGGGGTGCGGGGTCTAATTTGGGAGGATTGAAGCTTCAGTGTAGATTTAGGGTCTAGAATCTCAGTGTAGAGTATGAGGTATGAGATTTAGGGTCTGGGGTCACAGTTTGGAGCTTTGAGAATTGTTAGGGCCTGCAGTCCCCCACATGGAGTATGAGGCTTCAGTTTTAGAGTTTGGGTTTCAGAGTGGAACTCACGGGTGAGATCTCAGTTTAGGGTTGGGGGTCACAATTTGAGGGTCTGAAGTGACAGTTTGAGGATCTAGAGGTCTTTGTTTTAGGATCTGAGGTCAATTTGGGGGACTGAGGTTTGCTTTGGGGAGATTGGATTTCTTACTTTAGGGTTTGGGTTCTCAATATTAAAGTTTGTGGTCTGTGTTTTTTTCTTTTTTTAATTAATTTATTTTTATTTTTGGCTGCGTTGGGTCTTCGTTGCTGCACGTGGGCTTTCTCTAGTTGCGGGGAGCGGGGGCTACTCTCCGTTGCGGTGCGTGGGCTTCTCATTGTAGTGGCCTCTCTTGTTGCGGAGCACGGGCTCTAGGCGTGCGGGCTGCAGTAGTTGTGGCTCACGGGCTTAGTTGCTCCAGGGCATGTGGGATCTTCCCAGACCAGGGCTTGAACCCGTGTCCCCTGCACTGGCAGGCGGATTCTTAACCACTGAGCCACCAGGGAAGCCCTGGTCTGTGTTCTTAATACTAGGATTGGGTTCATATTTGGAGATCAGAAATTAACAGTTTGGGGGTCTAGAGCATCTCAGTATTAGAATTTAGGGCGTTTAGGTTTGGGAAGGGCTCCTTTTTATGTTCTAGGTCCTCACTTTAGGAGTTTAAAGACATAGTTTTAGTACCTTAATATCACAGTTTAGAGATCTCAAGCCACAGTTTTCAGATGTGGTTCCCATTGCAGGATCTGACATTTCACTGTTAAGACTGAAGTTCTGAAGTCAAAGTTTGGGAATCTGCTCCTTTTAGTTTTAGGTCTGGATCGTGATTTACGGGCCCCAATTTGCAATTTGAGATTCATGGACTTCAGTTCAGAGTTTGGTCATTTTAATTTGGTCTCTTGACCTGTGTTTATGGGGACTGGGGACTTATTTTGGGATCTCTGAGTGCTCAAAGGAGTATGATGGGGGAAATGAGGCTGCCCATCAAGCTGTGCATTCCTCCTGGAATCCCAGAGGTCACTAATAATTCTTTCTTTTCCCCTCTTTGCAGATGTGGAATTCCAGCAAGCACTTGTGTTTCCCTGAACAGCCCAGGACCAACTTCCTGGGTCCCAGGAACAGGTAAGTGTTTCCCCGGCCCACCTCCCTCACAGCTCCAGCCACTCTGGTTGAATAATAGTAACAGTAGTGTTTACTGAGCATTTACTAGTTTGCCAGACTTTTTGCTAAGGCTTTTGTTTGTATAAAATCCTTTAATCCTTACAACAACTCCACGAGGAAGTAGGTGCGAATATTACCGCCATTTCAAGATGAGAGAACTCTGAGGTAGTTGGCAAAGATCATCTCTAAGCCCTTGCAGGTTTTGACATCCTGATTTTCTTAAATGCCCTTCCTTCCTTTCTTTAATTCACATATTCATTTTGCCATCAAGCACCTACCAAGTGTCAGGAATCGTACAGAGGGGATTTTCCTAGCAGATTGAGGGTTGGATCAGATTTCTCCCTTCCTCCAAAGTCTGGATAAAGAAGAGAGCCAGAGTTCATCTTATTCCCCACTGTCTTCCCCAGTGACTTCCCGCCCACCTATGTCTTCATTTATTAACTCCAAAAATAAGTGTCTGCTTTGTTCAGGTTCTCTACTTAGGTACTGTGCTCAGAAGGGGCAAATGAAGAAAATGAAGAATGCCTCTCTCGCTTGCCTTTTCCTCCTGGAATTCCAGAGGTCACCAACAATGCATTCTCTTTCCCCCCTTTCTAGATGTGGGGTCTCTCTTAGTTGCAATTAACAGAAACCTAGCTAAAACTGGCTTACGCGTAAAAGGGGATTTATTGGATCCTTTAAACAAAAAATTCCGGGGCATCAGGCTTGGCTGGTTCTAGTTGAGGAGTTAAATGATGTGGCCAGGGATCTGCCTCTCTTTGCTCTGCTCTTGTCTGTGTTGGCTCTCCATTGGTGAGGGCAAGATGGCTCCCAGCCACTCCAGGTCCATATCCTGCCAACTTGACAAGCCTAGCAGAGAGTCTCTTTCCAAGATCCGTTGACTCTGATTGGTCAAGCCTAGGTTACAACCGCAGTCCTGAATCAATCACTTGACTTCTTGGCTAGACCTTGCTTCAGTGCTCCCTAGTGGAAGGGGAGGTTGGGGTCAGCTTCTCTGAACCATATGGACTGAGAGTGGGGAGGGATCATTCCCCAAAGGAAACTATTACCAGAAAAGGGAGGAATTGGATGTCGGTCAACCAAAAACAACAGTTTTATCAACAGTAGTCATCCAGTACAATACCCTCACCCCATTCTCCAACATCCCTTATCCCTAAATCGTTCCAACAAATGACTGTCTACCTTCTGTCTTGAACTAACATTTCGTGAGCGCTCCCTATGTGCTAAACACCTTCTGGACAAGATCACACTTTCCAGCCACCTCCATTTTGTAAATGAATTATAAACAGGCTCAGAGAGATGAAAGCACTTGCCCAAAGTCACACAGCAAATGGCAGAGCTGGGATTTCAACCAGATCTGTTTGCTTCAAAAGCTGAACCTTGTAACCAACTATTATGCTGCTTCTTGGGACTGCCCCCTGCTTTGTCCCACTTCGGGACAGCTCCTACTCTTAAGTTCCTGCACATGTTAAAGCAAATTAGGGTCTGGGCCTTGGTTTTCCCATAGCTAATGTGAGAAATTTGGACTGGCTCTTGATTAAGGCTTCTTCCAGCTCCTGCATTAAAAACACATTAAGGGACTTCCCTGGTGGTGCAGTGGTTAAGGCTCTGTGCTCCCAATGCAGTGGACCTGGGTTCAATCGCTGGTCAGGGAACTAGATCCCACAGGCCGCAACTAAGAGTTTGCATGCCACAACTAAGGAGCTGGCAAGCTGCAACTAAGGAGACCACGTGCCACAAAAGACCCAGAGCAACCAAATAAATAAATAAAATATTTTAAAAAACACATTAAAAATTATAGTTTATGACAGCACTGGTATAAATATGAATATAATCCAAGTTGAATTATATTCATTTATTTCTCTTCTGGTTTTAAAAGAAATTAAAACATTCGCAAAGCCCCTAAAAGTAGCACCAGCCCTAGGCACTGTGCTTACGCTACCTGATGGATAAGTCAGTCCGGGATATAACAATAAATAAAAGAGACAGGGCTTCCCTGGTGGCTCAGTGGTTGGGAGTCCATCTGCCGATGCGGGGGACGCGGGTTTGTGCCGTGGAGCGGCTGGGCCCGTGAGCCATGGCCGCTGGGCCTGAGCATCCGGAGCCTGTGCTCCGCGGCGGGAGAGGCCACGGCGGTGGGAGGCCTGCGTACTGCAAAAAAAAAAAAGAGACAAAAATCCCTCTCCTTATGTTTATATTTATAAGAAAGAAAGAGAGAGAGAGAGAAGGAGAGGAAGGAAGGAAGGGAGGGAGGGAGGAAGGAAGGAAAGAAGGAAGGGAAGGAAGAAAGCAAGAAAGATTTCAGATGCTGATAAAGGATATGGGGATGTGACCAAGAATGTGCTTATTTAGATCAGGTAGTCAGGAAAGGCCTCTAGGGAGATTACATTTAAGCTAAGCGCGGAATGGCAAGAAATCAGCCGTGTAAAAATCGGGGCAAAAGAACATTCCAGGTGGAGGCAATGGTAAAGGCCCTAAGGCAGAAATAAACTTGGCAGTTGAAAGAAGCAGAAAAAGACCCATGTGGCCGGAGCTGGCCTGTTCCCCACAGAATCAGAGGGCAGAGCTGGGATTAGTGGGTGAAAATTAAACAGACTCTGAGGAAAGAACTTGGCTGAAACCAAAACCATCCAGCCAGGAAAGGAGCAGCCTTGAGAGCGAGTGCCCAGTTCCCTGAGGCCCCTGTGAGCAGAGCCCCAGGTCACACCTCTTCAGGACCGCTGCCCAAGAGCGGCCAAGATTTTGCATTTCCTAGTCACCCTTTTTCTCCCTCCAATTTTTTTTTTCTTTCCCCTGGAACTCCTGTGTTTGTGCAGAAGGCTCGCTCAGTGCTTTGCAAAACCCAGAGGAAACACCCAGGGACTAGTTGATATGAAACCCTTTTTCTCAAACATGGTCAAATAGCACCTTGAACTTAAATAGACCTGGGTACTTTTTCTTCCTGGCTTTCTGTGCTGTTTCTCTTTGGAGTTTCTAGGGAGTCCTCTAGAACAGCAGGAAAGTTCAATGCAGAAAATAAATATCAGGGCCAGGCAAGACGTTAGAGGTTAGCCTACGCAGTGTTTCTCCACGGACAGAAACACAGCACCCACCCTTGCCCCTCGAAATTATGGTTTCCATCAGGAAAGAACTAGAGACCAATTGGTGGTTTCGCTTTTCTTTCATTCCTTCATTCAGCTGACTAATACGTATAGTCTCCTGTACTCGTGGTGGTTCTGGGAGGGTGCACTAGAAATGCCATCCCCTGCAGAAAACACGTTAATGCTTCTCGTTGGGCTTCAGATAAAGGCAAAACTTCATACTGTGAGCCTGTAAGACCCATAAGACCCTGCGTCATCTGGCCCCTACCTCGTCCTCCAGCCTCATCTCACCCCACAGGACTCCTTGCTTTCTGTGCTCCAGACACTTCAGCTTTATTTCCTCTGACTGCTCCATGCTCCCTCTGTCTGAAACATTCCCTCTCCCCCTCCACTGCTGCAGCTCCACTCATCCTTCAGAGCAGCTTCTGGCCAGGTTTCCTTCCTCTGGAAAAACCTCATAGGTTAGATCAAAACCACCTATCACAAGTTTCCATAACACCGAGCAGCACCTCTCCTTTGTCCCCAGGAGGGACATGTGATTCATGCAGTCACAGAGCCCTGAGCTTAGAAGAGCCCAATGCTTGGTTTAATGCTCTGCTCTCACCATCTTGAAATTCGTCACTTTTTTTTTTGGCCAGGCCGTGCGGCTTGCGGGATTTTAGTTCCCGGACCAGGGACTGAAGCCGGGTCCTCAGCAGTGAAAGTGCGGCGTCCTAACCACTGGACCACCAGGGAATTCCCAGAATTCTTAATTTCTGAACAAGGGGACCCACAGTTTCATTTGCAATGCCCCCACCCCCAGCAAATTATACAGCTGGTTCTGGTCCTAGTTGCCATTTTATGTTTATTTGTGTGACAATTTGATGAATGACTTTATCCCCGACTGCATTGTAGGCTCTAGAAGGGGCTGTAGTTGTTTTATAGTCTTCTGTCCCTGTCACCGATCACACTTCCTGGCACATAGTAGGGGCTTAATAAGTAATTGCTGAATGAATGAGCGAGAACGATTCTTTCAGGACTTCAGAGTTGGGTTAGGGAGATAAGTGTCTCCCACACTGCTCCCCCATGTCCTCGAGGGCAGGACAGTGATTCCTCTCCCTTTCCACAGTGTCCAGCACAGGGCCTGGCAAAGAGGGGGTGCCAGTTCGTGGGTCTGAGTAGGAACCAAAGATACATCTGTAATCAAGGAAGTGTTTTGGGCTGGGCAGTGCTGCAGGTGACACAAAGTGTTGTGGACATTCAGAGTCGGGGAGAAAAACAAGGGAGGTTGGGGGAGGCTTCCTCCGGTGGCAGTTGAATCAGGCCCTGAAGGAAGGTGAGATAAGGTTTGGTGGAGACGAGGTGTTTGGGCCTTCCCAAAGAAGTAGCAGGAGTAGTGGCAGCGGTGTGTAATTTGGGAGAGAGACTCCAACGTCTTTGTGTCTCCATCCGTCAGGAGAGAGGGGTACAGGTGTGCGTACATGGATATATTATGAATTATGGATTCAGGGATTAGATCCTGGAAGTTCTGCATCTGCTCAGGAGTCAACTTCTTTCATGCCCTTATTTATTTAGTCATTCAGCAAATAGGCGATGACTTCCCGCAGTGTGCCAGACCCTGTTCTAGGTGCTGGAGATACAGCGGTGCCCCCTACTCAGCTCTCCCCCAACTGCAGGGACCAGAGAAATGCATGAGCACAGGGGCAGGGGGACCTGAGCAGAGATACCTCACCTGGCCTGTGGAGTTGGGGTCCATTGACGGGAGAGAACGAAAGGAAGTAAGAGATGAGACCAGAAGGGTCAGGCGGGCCAGGCCATGGGGGGCATTATAAGCCATGTTAAGTAAGGGTTTAAACTTGATCCTTCATAATGGGATGGCATTGAGAGGTTTGAAGTGCTTATTAAGTAACTGATGTATTCAGTCCTATTGGTAGCCCTCTGCCTCTGAAAGAATATCCTCATTCCTTTTGCACAGATGAGAAAACCATAGGCAGGTTTGTGTTTCAGAAAGATCACCGTGACTCTTGTAGAGAGTGTGGCTTGGAGGAAGCCAGATGGAAGGCTGGGAGAACTATGTCAGCACATGGACTAGGGCAGGAGCGAGGGGATGGAGAGAAGGGATTGGAGGAGGAATGGGCAAGATTTGGTGACGGATTGGACCAGGGGATGGGGGAGAGCGAGCAGTGCAGACAATGCCCAGGCTTCTGTCTTGGGTGCCTGGGGCAGGGAGCTTCTCTGAGCTGGGGAACACTGAGACAAGCGGTCTGGGGGGTCAGATGCCAAATTCCATTTCGGATGTCCTAACCCACACCAGCTCTTGCCCCAAAACAGGAGGGCGAGTAAAAACCACACCAACAAACTGCAAGAGCTGGCATTGCTGCTGCCTGTGGCCCTGAGGACCAGTACCAAGAAGTTCACCAAGGTAAGGGGGCTGAAGGAGATGAGGTGGATTTGGGAGGCACATCTGAACATATCAGTGATCGGGTTGACCTCCCTTGTCCTAGGAAACCTAGACAGACCCACCCAGTGACAGCACTGACATGGCAATGGTCCTGACTGGGAATTTCTGGGAGTCTGTGATCCCATGACTAGAAGCCTGGGGGATTCTTTCCTGCAAAGGAGGCAGGGGGAATTGGGAGGGGAAAAATAGGCAAGGTGCCGGGTCAAGGTCATCCCTCTGGGGGTCACGCAGCCTGCATTTGAGCCCTCCAGCCCCACACCTGCAGAACTCTGGGCAGCTCGCTCAGGTTATCAGCCTCTCAAGCCTCAGGTTTCCCAGCTATAAAACAAGAAAAAAATAACTCCTCCTACTCAGCGATATTGTGAGACCAAAGTGACATGATAGCCATGACAGGGCCTGAATAAATGTCGGTTCCCTTTCCGGGTGCCTTCTTTTGTGACTTTGTGGGGATCGTCTCCATGAGGTAGGGATAAAGCTTCTCGGTGCCTCCCCAGTGGCCACTCAATAAATGTCTATAGTGCTGAGCTAACACTTGCTCCCAGGACGAACAACTTAATATGAGACTCAGAGATCTGGAAGGTTTGGTGTGATGTTTTCTTGCTATAGTTTCTCTCATTCAGTCCCTCATTCATTCATTCATCAGCCATTTATGGAAAGATTGTCAGATGTCAGAAGCTGTTCTGCCGGCAACAAGGGGAAGCAAAGAAATTTGAAACCCAGCCCTCCTCCTCTGAGAACTTAGAATCTGGTCAAGAAGATA